>NW_017805197.1:15747-17323 GCF_001891065.2 Hippocampus comes | reverse complement strand
CATGTCGGCGCATCCGCCGTCTTGGATGTGGCCGTCGTATCCGCCATACAATTGGCAAATACGATAAAATCTTGCTACGTCCGGGGACCGGACGCGGCGTATGAAATGACAGCTCGCAAATGGAACAAAGTGGTCGTCAACGACCTCCAGGCAAGGTTGCCAAAAGGAAGGTCACATTTGTATGCGGTCTTTCCTGATGGAGTTGTTAGTGCGCCGTGCGACGTTCCCGTTTTCTTTGGCGGGGTGAAAGGTGCAACGGTGACAAGTCGTCGCAGAAAAGTCACCGAAAAAATGACAAAGTAGGGAAAGAAATGCACTTGTCTCATTGCCTCCGCCGCCCTAAGAGTTACAACACCCCGCCCCCCACACTGCATCTTTGACATCTGAATTGCAACCCAGAAAAAAAAATGTACAATGGCCTGGATATTTGACCCCCCCCGAAGATAAGTACCCATCGTCCAATGGCACATTCTAAATGCCGCTTCCTCTATTCATGAAGGCTTCCCTATAGAATTGAAAAGCGAGTGATTAATTTGATTGATTTCCCCCTTTGGCGTTGCGTTCTCCGACTTGCGCTGAGAGTCTTCCCCACCGAGTTGGTCACTGCCGCGCGACTCCCGATGACATTTATTTGCATGTACAGTCTCCCCTCTGCGCACACTTTTGAAATGAGCGCTTTCTCTTTGTCGGCGCCGCCGTTCCCGCTATAGCGTTATTATTCACAGAAATAATAGCGCCGATGGTATCAAGTCCATTTTGCTTTTATTTCACACCGATGATGCGTTTCATCTCTTTCCTATTTAAGGGAGCTTCCAGGAAAGCAGAACTGAACTCGTGCGCACAGTTCACAGCGTGAGGGGCGGAAAAATAATAATTGCCTCCAAAAAGGGATTTTGTTTGCATCAGATAACCCGCGTTGTCATATTGGAAGTTGCAACAGAGCAATCACCTGAAAGCACGACAGTCTCCTCGGTTGCACTATTTGGATGAAAGTAATCCTTTTGGCATTGTTATGCCCCCCCCGCCCCCCCGAAACAATGGTCGTGTCGTCATAAGTGCTCGTGAAAAAAAATGTGTGATCTCATCATTTAGAAAATTGCAACGCCTTGACCTCAACAACAAAGTCTTAAAAGGTGCCATTTTGTCCTGAGAACGCAACCGGAAGTCAACCATTCTGTGGTGAAAACCCAGCGCAACTTTGACTGACGTTGACCCCCCCCCCCCGCCAAAAAACAAAACTATTCTGTTGCTCATTTTGTGGGCAACACCCGATGCTCTGTCATGACTGCGCTTCTGTGTCATGAACGCTTTAAGCACACCGGCGGCGACGGCGCTCCGTTTGTGTTTAATGAATGACGATCAAACAGCAGCGACTTGCATATGCTGCCGACAAATCCGTCATAAAAGCGCAGCGCTTTTTATTCACGGACAAAGTTAGAAATGCAAAGGGCTGCCTCCGTCGTTAACTCGCACATCTCATTATAGACCCGGTCTCTTCCTTAGTGTGGAAAATGTATTAAAAAGAATGGAGTCGTTGACTATATTTGGCACATAAAGGGATGGTTGTTGGGGGGGG
>NW_017805197.1:12587-15726 GCF_001891065.2 Hippocampus comes | reverse complement strand
TGGCCGCCTCATTAAAAATCTATGTAGGTCCCTTCAGAGCTGAGCAGAGATGATTTCACGCTTGGTTGCGTCATTTGCTAGGTGAGCCCACCGCCGCACGCTCACGTCTACACGCGGTCAAAAAGAGCCACCATATCCCAGTGCGGCGAGGTTGGCTTCGGATCCTGTCGATTACTTTCATGGCATTTTCAAGTCGATGGCGCCTTGATTGTAAAAAAAATAAATAAATAAAATAATAATAATCATAATACTAACTGTATGGCCTGATCACGTCGGTGTAATCTTTGGGAACGGCAGGGAGTTGCGCCTTGGCTTTTGCTTTGTGCGTACCGCGCTGAAGGCAAGGCCGGCGCAAAACGTGGATTGAAGTTCCAAACACCTTGTAGCTGTGAGCTGGAGACAACTTTCACCTCTCAGCATGACAGTGACCCCGAAATGAACAAAAGAATACGTTAGTGTTGGAATGGCCCAGACTTCAATCCCACCGCAAATCTTTGAGCTGACCTCAAGCCGGCAATCGGAATGGGCTGAGTCCCTTCGCTTGATCAACTGGGGAAAATCTGATCTGGAATTTGAGTCATCATATGTCGGAATGTTCGCAACTCCTGCGCCAATGTGAGCGGCGTAAATGGAGCTCAAAATACATCTTGAGTGAAATTTTTGTGGATGATATTCAACCCCTGCCCCCCCCCCCCCCCCCCAACAATGTTCTCCCATTTTTCCCTATGTTTTATTTATATAGATTTATATTTATGTTTTGGTCATAGCACAATACCGCTTTTATTGTCCATAGAGGGCAAAAATACAAAGAAAAAAATAAGAACTATATGTGTATGTATAGCACTGATGCCACTGAACATGTCGAGTGGTTGAAAGTGAAATAAATATTCAGGAATAATACTTTTACAATTTTTGTAAAATTGTATGTTGCATTATATAAACTTATTTAGATCGACTGCAGCACATGGGTTTTAATTAAACCCTCAACCCACTCGTCCCACCAGGTTTCTTCCTTTTTCACTTGAATTGTACATAACCAAGAATTGGAATGTGTTCATTTTTACACCCAAGCTCTTAATGAACAAAGCTTATGTGTACTAATGAGACCACCCCCCACTCCCCCATCGCCCCAAAAATATCCCATAAAGAACATCTCAACATTTTTTTTTTTTTTTTTTTTGCCTCTGATTAATGTGATATTCTTAGAGTCTCCTTAGCAGACCAACAGACAAGATGTTCAATCAACTATGCATGACTTGACCTTAATGGGTTTTTCACTAGGAGGCTTGGCTTGGTTATTAGAGAACCAGCTCGTGTGGAACAACCTTGTCCCCCCCGGGAGGGAAATTACAATAGTGGAGAGGAAAACCACATTACGGCTGAGGGAAAGTGCCTCTTTAGGCTCTTGGCTGACGCGCGCGTTTCCTCGCTTTCCAGTGCGCCGTCCGCTTCATCGCAAAAGACTAAATATATAAAGACTAAATAAAATAAAAAAACATCTGTTACTTGAGCAACAAAATTCTTTCAAAAGGCATTCTTCTCGTTCCCTTGAAGTTTGAATGTCGCAAAAGTGGCTTGGAGTTTGACCCAAATGTAAAAAGTATTTTCGGAGTCCAATGGTGACGTCTGCATCAGCTAGCTGTCAATGCATGCCCGTAAAATACGTTAAAACTGTTTTTGATTTTTTTTTTTTTTTTTTTTTCTTTTTTTTTCAGATTTTTTGTGAGACTTATTCTGAAAGAATGGCAGAGAGACGTTTCAAATTCAAATGTGAAACGACTCCAGTGATGTCCAGCAAATGTGTCAGCTTACGCGTTTTATTTTGGTAGGGTTCCACATCCTGTTTTGTTGCCCTTCCTGTAGCTTGACGACATTCTCTTGTCAGCTTTTTGTAGCGAATGACTGCGGTTGGGCTGACAATGATTGTAATTAGTCTGTCCATTATTTTAGCCACCAATCAGTGAACCGGATTAAAAAAAAACATTTTTTAAATTTCCATCCCTTTATTCAGGAGATTACAGATAATGCTAATTTACTACCATTCAGTTAATGCTTTGGTGTGTACTGTATGTCAGAAACAGGCAAACATGTTGATCACTGTTTACCTAAGGAAAAGTAAATGAACACAATAGACAACATTCTTGTATTTTATTCGGACAGGTGAAGTAATGTGTCCAACCAGTTCAGGGTGTCCCCCGCAGACTGCCCGAAGACAGCTGGGATAGCCTCCAGCACGCCCACGACCCTCATGAGGAAAAACGGATTAGAAAATGGATAGATGAATGAATATGTAGTCATCGGTCTGCTTTCACTGTCAAAATGTTGCACATTTATTTTATCCATCACAAAATTGATGCTAAAGCTCTGCTGTTTTCCGATTAGCTGCTGCTTCTGGCGCCATCTTGTGGTAACGTAGTGCGCAAGTCCTTGACGACACACAAGTGTACTTTCAACGGTCGTTTATGTGATCATATAAACACACTCCCAATTGTCTTAATGCGCATTCGGGATATCGTTTATGAGACCCGCAAAGCAGGCGTGGCGGTAAAATGGCGGCGGCGCACGTCTGCTTCAAACAACGGCAGCCATTTAACCAGAGACAAAGCTCCATCATCAGGGCTCTGTTTACCCTCATTCCAAATCACGCACGTCTGTAAATAAGCAAACAAAATGGCCCGGCGGAGGATTAATTTTCTCCTCCAGCTGTGTACTCTAATTGGGCTAATAAGCCGAAAGGTTATCAGCGCGCCACGAGACAGCGGCATCATTCAAGCACCTTGTTCAATATCTCTTACCGCGCCTTCGCTCTCCTTCAGCAGCCTTCCGAGTGGATCTTAAAGGACGCTGAACTTCCAGTTCAAGTTAGTGGGACTTAATAGAAATCGGGCACCTTTGAATTTGAAGTGTAAAAACCCGAAGTCAACCTCATGAATGAAATTGTGGAAGGAGCTAAATGACATTTTGAGTGGGCTATTTTACAGTATCGTGATTTTCCAAAATTGTCTTCAGTGATGTAATCGAATAGATAAAACAGTAAGAAGTAAAGCCAGCAGGAGCAACATGATTTTTCATGATATAATATAGGGATGGGCGAGTACCGATACCAGGCCTATTTTAAGGTATCGGGTTTCACGGAGGA
>NW_017805197.1:0-12245 GCF_001891065.2 Hippocampus comes | reverse complement strand
CGGTAGCCCCCCCCCCTCCCCCCTTGAGTATTTATATTGCTTTCTTCTGTTTTGTGATTTAATAGCGCACTTGATATTTGAAGTGAAACGTGGTTGATGGACAAGGAGTGATCTTGAGAACAGGTTGTGTTGAACATATTCAGCATGGAGCAGTTCTGGTTGTCAATTTTATGCTGGGCGGGGGGGTAAGAAAAACACACTCGGTCCAGTCGAGCTTGAACAGAAATCTTCAAATGATCGTTTTGAATTGCCGCTGTATGTCAAAGGTCTCCCTCCTCGGACAATTGTGGCAAAAAAAAAAAAAAAATGCAATTTTGCTTGCAATTTTTTTTTAAATACCAATGACAAGCTTGCTTTTACCGAAGCGTTCGTTCCACTTGAACGTTCTACTTTCCACTTGTCACTCGGATTGCCCAAAGTGGCCGCTCGTGAGATGAGACGGCGGAGAAACGGAGGCGGCTGCGCTTGTCGCGGAGAAAGAGAGACTCCTTTTGAACCCGTGTTCAAATACAGCTTTAATTCAATACATGTCCACTGAACTGATTTCTTTGTTAAAGCTCATTAATACGTCGCGCGCATCGGCCGTGCTCTCGCTGCTTTCATATTCAACATTCAGATATGATTGCGCCCCAACTGCGCGCACAAGCCTCGCTTGCTTCTTTAATTTGACCGCGCGATGCGTCTCATGCCTGAATGGTTCCCTCGAGCGTATTGGGCTCCAACCGAGTGCAGGCGCGCAAACACCTGTCGCTCTCCAAATCAATACATTTGTCTTATTTTCGGTCGCCTTACAACATTAAACGAAATGAACGAACGCGACTGCGCTTCGCACGCGGTCAGAAAATGTTGCTACCGTATTTCCGTGTGATCGTATCGCAGCCGTACTGTTGCCAAACTGCAGCCTTCCTCGACTGTGCCGTAGTTTTATTGTACTGTGTAGCTTTACTGCTTTGGAATGTTACTGTTTGCTATACTCGAGCATTACTGGGTATCATAAAAAGAGAGTGACACGATTTCTTAGATGAGGAAAGGTAGAACAAGAGAGACGGGGGGGGGGGCACAGTGTGAGCTGTGGAAAGTAAACACCTTAGCACATAGCAACAACGCAATAAAACAAAACTCGACCGACTCACAGGAGTGGTTTTTGGGAGCGCCCGCGAGCATCTTGTCCGTGTACCGTCAAGCAAACAAAAAGGCCAATGAAGATGAAGAAATCGGATCTATGTTTTGTTCTTTGTCATGATCGGACATGGGCGCGTACTGTGTATCGGTGAGAAGTGCTTGCTTCTCTCGTTCTTCGTATTTCACTCTTCCGCCTCATAGGCTTGCAAATATATCATCATTCATTAAAATTGACCTTTACTGTCTCCGTTTGACTTTTTCTGTCTTTTTATTTGATTTATACACGGGGGCGAGCTAAAAACAGCACAAAATTATGTTCCGTTATCGGAAGCTGTTGCTTTTCTGATGAATGACGGCCAATCTGCGCGTCTCCAGTGGGTAAACATGTCTGACATTCTGGTTTTGACCTTATCCCCCCCCCCCCCGCCATCCCCAACCCTGTTTAGCGGCATGTCTGACATTCTGGTTTTGACCTTATCCCCCCCCTCAACCCTGTTTAGCGGGTTGAGTTTTGCGACAGATGGATAAGAGTACTCGATTTATGCTCCTCTTGACAAAATAATAGTGTTTAACGCCGAGTCCTCGCTAGGTCAAAACACGCTTCCGTCTGCATGATTTGCAACCAATGTTGGACTTGAGGTGAACTCGCGCGAGAATGATTGGCAATAAACAATCCTTCTTGCAAGACAGATGTTGACTTTTTTTTTAACATTCAAACCGTGTTCACAATGTTTCGCTGTTTTCGAAAGGACCCTTATTTCGTATTCCCAGCCAGCTGTTCAAGAACTATAAAAACCACACACACACAAAATGATAACAAATGTAAATGAATAAAATGACCCACAGTCCTGTGCAATCCTTGCAGTTACTTTCTTGCTCCATAAATTATGATGGAAATTGGACGGCGCGAATCTCACACTCATTCCTTGTCGGGATTGTTTTGTAGTGGTCATTTTTTTTTTTTTGGGTTTTTAACTCTTTTTTTTAACATTCTTATTTCATTGAGTGTGTCCCAATAATGGCAATCTGAAACCCAACCCTCACCTTAACCTTGACTCGAAACTTAAACACAATCCATAAGCAGGTTCCTTAACTGTTGCAACAAAAGTCGCTGTAATGGACGAGTGGAAAAAGGTATGTTATTTATTGCGGGGGGAAAAAAAAAATGACATGATATATATTTGATTGGATTTCCCATGACACCCCTAATGATATCTCACGGTACATTAGTGCTTGGGAATCAGATTGCGGTCATATCAACATGGACCAAAATGACGTTTTCTCTCCCATGAATGCATTTTCCAAGTTTTTATTGGCGGAAAATAACTCTGTCGGGCTATTATCGTTTGCGCTATACTGCATAGACAGTGGAACCTACATTTTACGCACTATGTGGGAGCAGCCGTAGAAGCTGATTGTCCATTAAAATTAAAGTACTTTTTTTCATGGCCCAAAAAACTCCGAAACTAAAATTATTACTTGTACTGCTTTCCTAGCCTAAAGAATAGAGTACAGTCCAAAATTTGTGTAAATTAATGTGTATGTATGTATGTATGTATATAAAAGCTGGAAACTGTTCAAAGGGTTTTAAAAGTTCACCCAGAGACAAACCTTCCCAGGTTAGCTTCGTGCTAGCTAGCTGTTACGAGACAGCACGGATAGATTGCGAATGTTACCAAAAGTGGGGGTAAAAAAACAAAACAAACCACCCTATCTTCTGCCGTTGGCCAGTGTATGGAGAGGGATCCTAAAGGTTAAAGCTAAGTTATTTTAAACTGAAAAGGAAAACTTTTCCGTAGGTTGACACAGCTGAGTTAGCGCGTCGGAGGCATACGGTCTTGCTATATTCCGATATGGTTCCCCAAAAGGCTTGGAAAGTCCTTTGGACAACATAGTATGTAGATGAAGTATTTTATTTACATGTAGATATTTTTTTTTCCCAGAGAAGAGCAGGTGTGATTGAAGCGACACGCAACACCGTAGCGGCGCCGAGCATAAATGCATTCTGACGATGAGCAAACATTGCCCTCCTTTGGCCCTCGTTATGCAAATGAGGAATTGTCTTTTCGGTGCAGGGACGGCGGGGGCCGGGGTGATTTGTTTCAAGGGGAATCCGCCGCAGCCCGGCAGTCGTATGCTGTTGATTAACACGCTAATAGGCAGGCAGCCGAGTGGGCTGAAGTCATTTCATAGCAATCGCTATTCATTACCTAATGAGAGATGATGACTCGGGGGCGCTCTCCACCTCAAAACGCAAAGTTGATGAATCATATGATCATTATTTACCTCTTTCAATTCCAAACCTGTAATTAGGAGACACAGCGAAGAGGCATGTCGCTCTTTATTCGCAAACGCGGCGTCATCCATCAAAAGCTAAAAGCGGCGTTGCTCCAGTACGCCTCAACTGTTGAACCGTACGGAACGGTATCAAACAAACGGGTCGCTTTGGTCCCTCACGACGTGCGGCTTCCCGTCGACTTTTCAAGAGAATGAACTCGATGAAGGTCGTTCATTCAAGATAGTTTGATCATTTCTAATGTGAGCGTCGCGGCTCCTAATTGGCCCATTACGGTAGAGCACAGGTTAACTTCAGGTCACGCTAGCTTGAAAAAAAAAGTATATATATATTTTCTTCCCAAATTTTGTGTTGATGGAAGAAAGCAAGCTACGGAGAACGCTTTTCGGGAAAACAGAGAAACAATCATTGCAAAGAAGGCCCTCCGCACTGCCTGGTGCTCAAGACGACGCCGTTTTGATTTGCCCTCTGAGGAAGTAAACGTTATTAGCGTCGGATGTTTTTTTTTTTTTTTTTAAAGCAGGCTATGTGACGCCTGAATGAAGAATACCACCCCCCTACCCCCCGCCCCCAAACAGGTCCTGATATATCCCGCATATGCTCCAGTAACAACACTCAAAGGCATTTGTTGCGTAAACATCCCGTTTGACATGTTCCCTCCTTCCCTCGGTGCTGTTGACTCATCGTTTTACCGAACACGTGCCGTTTGAATAGATCTCGTCTCTCCCCAGACCGTGTTGACTCCCATCCAGTTTATTTTCTCTCTTTCCCGCCAAGCCGCCTTGTACGCTCACACGGGGAATTACCCGGAAGATGCGTCCTCCTATTAAAACGTGTCGGCGGCCTTTGTTGAGAGGATGATGACATAAAGTCCATAAGTCTCGAGTCCAGAGAGTCTGGACTGCATTATGAACACGTTTCGTGCCCTTATTGGGATTTTTCTTCACACCTTGATTTTCAGCATCGGCAAACAGATTTGTGCCCCCGTCCCCCCCACCGTGAATGTATTCCACGTGGAAGTGAAAAATGCCTCATCTCGGAGCCCCCCCTCTCCGCCGCAAATCCGGCCTCGGGGTAACTAACGCTACCGAGCTAAACGTTGTCTTTTTACTCCTCTTCTCCCGTCTTTGTCTTACTTGCGTGCCGTTAAAAGGTGAGCGCATCAAGCACACCGAAGCTTTTCCTTTCAATTAAAAGTGACCCAGACTGTTTCTGCCGGGGCCTCCTGCGTTCATCCAGTACGCTGGAAGCTTCCCCCTTTCTTACTTCCCCTCTGATGGACGTAATATCCAACTCTCACTCGCCGCAACTTCAAGAAGAAAGCGAAAGGATAACGAGTGAGTCTGAAATTTCCTCCCCAACGCAGTAGCAAGCCTAGAATGCAACCGGGCCTCATAGACGATGCGCAAAAAAAAAAAAAAAAGGCCGCAAAGTGGGTTTGCTTTTGTGTGTGGTCTGCAGGAATCTATTCATGAACTATTAAAAAAAAAAAAATGTGGTTACTCTCGACATGAAGCAATCTTTTGTCTCAACTATCGACATGAGACAATTCACATCTGCGAGTTATTAAATGGGTCGGTGACTTAGTAAATTAGCGCCTATGACTTTTTTATTCATCGACTTCCCTCGTGTCGTCCAAGGAGAGAGAGAAGAGGCGAGACGATCTAACCGGAATGAAAAGGATGAATAGCCGACTTCTCGATTCAACTCTGAAGTTGAATCAAATTGCCAATTAACCGTATTAACACGGGAGGCTTCGTGTTGAGAATTGATGGATCCCGCTTGCTCCTCGTCCGTGTCTTCACCAAACCGAAAGGGGGCGGGAGGGGATCCTGGCGAGGACGACCTTCGGCTCCTGACGCGCTCATTAACTTTTGTGTTGCGCTTTGAGCATCAATTATTTACCTGCGTTAGTGCAGATGCGTCGTGCGGGACCGCCGAAAGCCGTTGGACGGGTCGGGGGGGGGGCTCTTTAAGTGTGCCTAGCAGCTCGTTATCCCAACCAAAGAGTCTTTTACGAGCAACAATAGCATGGAGAAAAAAAAAGTCTCTGGGCTAACTAATTTTTTCATGTACCATTTAGGATATGTTAAATGCTAAGACATGTTTTGAGTAGTATGCATCCTTGATAGGGTGCACCCTCGGTAGATGATGTGTCATAAGACTTTATGTACACTTATGTATCCCTTTTTTTTTTTAATGACATGATTTTGCATCCTAGGTTGGCAGAAAGCAACTTATAATATATGGTCCGATTTTTGAAATGGCAAAAGACGACAGCGGTGCATCCCAGGTGGGCTTGATGATTGGGTGCACAACATCTCCAGTCGTGGTTCATATCGTGACTCGATTTTAATGCAGCTGCTAAGGGATATACGATTGGATGACGTTTGTAAATTTGTATTCAGACTTGACGGGTTTTTGAGCCCAATTGCTTCGACATGTGAAGTCATTTGAATAATTTGAACAATTTAGGAGTCGACCAGCGTGATGGAAAAGGTTGTGTCGGACTTTCAGAAAAGTCAGTGCATGTGATTGTGGCTTGGGAGAGATCACGTCCTAGATTGTGGGGGCGGGGGGGGGGGGGCTGCTTCAATGAATGCATGCAAGGTGCTTTTTTTTTTCCCCCCCGGGGAAAGCGCACCATATGCACTTGTCGCTGAGTGTATAATCCCAAATTATGTGGGATCGAGGTTAATCTGTGGTTAAAGAATGAAATGGATTCAGCAGCCATCAAGAATCAAATCTGTCGTCCGGCATGTTTTGCACTTTTTGTAGAAAGTGCAAAACACCTTTAGCCGTCGGGACCCGCAGCGCGAGCTCGGCACCGTCGCGTCGGCGACGCACCTTTTTCCTGCTGCCGTTCTTTCGCATGATAGAAAGCAGACCTTTGTAAGGATCAGCTATCATTACACGGGATTAGCATTTCTTTGCATGCTGGGATCTTTTAGGATTACAGGAGGATTACTTCTTTCATATTTCCAAAGCCTCTCTGCGCCAGATCCACTTTATCTTTTACCATCCAGCAGTTTTTGGTAAAGATGGTGGTTTATCCTTCTCATGCTGTACGTGTCCCTCGGAGTCGATTTCAGCATCAGGGCAGCTTTATGATGTTGTTGTTGTTTTTTTTTAAACTTGTGCAAGTCACATATTTTAGAGAACTGACTTTTGAACAAACGGCTCTCTGCCCACCCACCAAGTATGAAATCAAACAACCAAGTAAAAATCTTTCGGAGCCGCACACAGAATTAGTGCAAGATCTACCGTTTTCAAGCGATAGTTGGCAAATGTAACTCGGCAACATGTGATGAAGTGCTGCCTCCACAAATGAAAATACAATCAATGCTTTTACTCACTTTCTGAGCGTTTTGTCATTTTTTGTCACACTCTGGGTGGGTGGTACTCACAAGCGTAAACGGGGAACTGTTTCAAACCAATTAAAAAAAAACATGCACTTTCGCAAAGCCAACTGTTTTACTCTTCATTCAAATACCAAAAGTTATGAATGCTTCTTCTCTAAAATGTTCCCAAAATATATTATGTAGATATAATTATTGCTGTGTTGTTGTCTCATTTGTAATACAACCTAGGTCCCCGTGGCCCCTGAGTATGGTGGCCATTTGAGAACAAAAGACGTATTTCAAGGTTGGTTGCATTTTGACTTTTCTCTTTCTCGCTATACCGGTCAGGATTGATCGAAGAAAACTTGTTAATATGAAGATACTTCGGTTTGATTACCTTCGAGTCCAAGTCCAAAGTGCCGTAATTATTTTGAACATTATTGTATGTGGCCAGAAGAATTTCTTCATTCTGTTGGAGTGCTTTTGGTCTAATTCTTGCTCTGCACTTATTACACACAATTATATCCATTTCCTCATCTCATGCTGTGACAGGAAGCAATTAAGTGGATTTCCCCTGGCGTCTTGGCCCCCTCTCCTCCCCAACCCCACAAATGTATCTGCTTTCAGCATCCACTGACCTCTGCAGCGACACACGCAGACGTTCACAACCTCGGCTGAGAAATGATACGCATGTGACCGCTCAAGTGTGCTCGCCAACAATTCTCACAAAATTGGCAGCTATCGTCCAAATCATTTTTCTCCCTCGCTTTTATCCAACGACAGGGGGGAAAAAAAGAGAGAAAAAAAGCATGGTCACCTTGAGGAAAAAAGGTGAAAGAAAAAGTTCTGACTGCTCCATTCAAGCAGCGGCAATGATGAATGGATTTGGGGTTTCATCCTTGTCAGTCAGGACGCCCCCCCCCCCTCTAAAATCTAGATGGTGTATGGCCTGAAAGGAGTCTTAAATACGTGAAATTTAAACTCACTCGCCTACTCATTATTACAAATATGCAAAAGACTAACATGCAAATCTGGTTTTAGGTCATGGGAAAAACAGAAGTGATCGGAATTGTCGATAGTGCGAGTTAAAACATCATCATGTTCTGTTGCTGAAATGGAAAAATAACAGAACAACAGCACCATCTGCTGGTAAGAATAAGTATTACCAGTGTTTTCCCCTTTATTGAACCAAGGCACATACAGTGTTGTGATCGGTAGTTTTAGATTTTTTTTTTTTTTTTTTTTTGGGGGGTGGCTAAAAAAAAAATTAAATTGGTATTTAGAAACTGCTTTTTGTATTTCCTTGGGTAGTCTCTGTGTGATATTAAACTTGGTTTGATGAACTGGAGCCTTTGTACATGATAACTATGCAAAGAGCACAGAAATCGGGAAGGCGGCAAATACTTTTTCAAGGCACTGTACTGTACATTTATCAGAAAAAAATCTCACTGTTTACCACCACGAGTTATTATTCTCTCGTACTCTAACGAAAATAAAAATGGGAGTTTTCTGAGCCTCATTTTGACTTTTTCTTTGAACATACGGCCAAGACTGTAGGTCCCTTTGTGCTCGGACGGCGTCAGAGGCCAACACTGAAGTAACGACTTGGGGTGTTGGTATGCCGGAAATGGAAAAAGGGAGTTCCTTTGCGAGACTGCTCAGTGAGCGTCTCAACTATTAAGAACATTGTAATCCTCCGATTTTTTTTTGCCCCCCCAACATAGAACAAAATTGTCATAATCTCCCTGCTCCTTGTCCATAGAACGATGAGAACTTTTACTTGTGTTAGTTTTATTTCGTCGTGGTGTCCAACAGCTGTTAGTGGACATCGGGAATTTAGCATAATGGATCCAATATATTGGCTGATCAGCTGAGCTCTCGCTCCCTTCAAGCTCTTGACGCTTTTCCTGCGGCTGTCATGACTCCCACCGCCGACTTGCTTCTTAATGACGCGCGGCCAAAGTAGCGCCGTGGGAAGAATGCTTTTCGCTTCTTTACAATAGCATGAGTGACGCTTCAATCAACGATTGGATTTCGATGCCAAGTTCATTTTTCCTCGCGCCGCTTCCCGTCAATGCTGTAAACAAGAACGCGGCTTCTTGATGCAAAATGAAGGTGACCAAGGCATTTCCGCTAACTCGCAGCAAATCAAATGCATTACTCCGTGTAAGTGGGCACTCTCTCATCATTTTTTCCGCAGCGGGGAGACTGTGTCTCTCTGCGACGGAAAATGAGCTCGATTGATCTTGGTGGGGGGGGGGGGCGTAAAAGAAAGTCAAGTGACTCCACGAGGCTCACTTGGCTCAGGTGTCCCAAAGGCAGTGCTAAATGGATGGTGGGATGAGAGCGCTTGCCCGCTAATCAGATTGGCTATGGATTTCTCTTGGCTTCTCCCCCATCCTGGAAATCAGAAATTGGTGCAGTTGAAACGGGGCACAACGGGGGATTGTTGCCCGCACTGGTTAACTGCTCATGTCAACACTACTCAATACAGACGGGGAGTCATTGTTGTCCCGCAAGACGGCTTCTTTGTCGAATGGACGGCGAGTCAAAGGCTGTGACAAGTCTGCCTCTGCGAGGTAACCAAACAACTGGCAAATTGAATATGCATGCGGTGCAACTGCCATTTTGCGCGTGCGTGTGTGTGTGTGTGTGTGTGTATGTTTTGCAGGGCTCAGACGGAGATGGATGAGTAGAAGAAAAGGAGCCGCTCCACAAATGCGGAATCGAGTGGAACACAGATGAGTACAATCTGTCGAGCAAACAGGAGGAGGCAGAGTAGTGAGCGTTAACTCGGGAGGCTCGGTGGTGCAGGGGTGTCAAACTCATTTTAGTCGTGGGCCAAATTGGAGTTACCTTCCCTGGGAGGGCCCTTATGACAGTGAAACCATAAAATTATCATTTATACACAACAAATTAATAGATTACTAGTATTGAAATCAGTCAAGTCAATGACAATCGTTTGTTCAATTCGTGGGCAAGTGAGTGTAAACAGGGTAACAGAATTGCAAAATCTCAATGTTATTTATTAGACATGACATTTCTGGACAGATTTTAGCAAGTTGACATGATTTGCTTTCCCGGGCCACATTAAAATGACCCGGCGGGCCGGATTTGGCCCCCGGGCCTTGAGTTTGACACCCGTGGACTACGGTGTAGGCAAGGTTGTAGGAAGGAGGCTGTATCGATCCACCCTAATCAAAATATATATATATATATATATATATATATATATATATTTTTTTCAAGGTTGTGCAGGCAGTGGATAGGGTGAGTGTTTCGAAGAGTATCTTAACATGCAAACAATTGTTTCTTTCCCCAGTTGTGGATGGCGCACGATGGGCAAAAAAAAGTCAGGTTAGCAAAATGGATAAATGGCAGTAAGTGTATTGATTAGGATAATGGCCCAAATCTCAGATGCATTTTTTTTTTAAGGACTCACTGTGCAACTTTCGACAGTGCCGTCCGTCCCTCATACTGGGTGGAGGTCCCCTGCATGGAGCTGTTGGTTAGATGCACCAGAACAATCGGTAAGTCTGCTGTTCACTTGAACTTTCCGAGGATCATTGGCCATGATGAGTCGACTCGACGTCATTTTATTTTTGTTCTTCAATCAGGTGTGTCGTTTGTGGAACTGGAACATGACAGACCACGCCATCGTCTTCAAGCGCATGCTGTCGCCGTCTTGTGGTCATGATGGGAATCGCTGTAAGTAACAACTTCTGCCGATCCCTAAATTGTATTACGCTATAGTTCAAAATTTCATTTTACATCGCATTGAAGAAAAATCTTTGACGAAAGTTCTCCTTCCACAGGCAACAAAGAAGAACATCAAGCTGCGTTTAAAAGGAATGCAAGCAAGCATGGACATCTAGTCTACACTGACTCGGAGTTTTTTTCGGGAATCGACTCATATTTGACATGCTCGGCAAAAACACATTATATAAAACCTATATATATATATATATCTATATATCTATAGATATATAGATACATATCTCTATATATATATCTATATCTATATATCTATATATATATCTATAGATATATATCTATATCTATATCTATATATATATAGATATATATATATATATATATATATATGACACACATTAAGTATTTTCTCTATATCTATATATATATAGATATATATATATATAATACACACATGAAGTATTTTATAAGTTATTTGCCTCGTATTTTCATTCATGATTTTTCAACATCTCTGATCCTGAACTGTGTTCAGGTGATTTGCTGGAGCCTATCCAAGCTGATCTTGACCATCCGAACCGACATGAACGCCCACCTTCACTGAGTGGGGATCGATCCCACACTGCCGGTACCCAAAGCTGGAGAGTGTACCACGACACCATTGGTGACTGGGTGTTGTACTTTCCGACAACAACAATATACTGTTTCGTAGCATAAAGTAAACTGTCTTGATATTATAGCAGTTTAAAAGCTATTTCTTTATCTTATAGACACGATAGATATATTCTTGCTGAGGGTGGCCCGGTGGTCAACTGGTTAGTGCAGTGGTTCTCAATTATTTTCTGTCATGCCCCCCCACCCCCCCCCTTAGGAAGAGGAAAACATCTCACGGCCCCCCCATCAAAATATTTTTTGACTGTATAAATTAATTTGTGCAGAATTTTTTTAATCAAAGATGATGTCTGGATTAATGGCTACAAGTAGCAGTCACAAAGCGGGTTGATTGTTGGCAATATTCGGCACGTTTTCGCTGAAAAAAAACTCAATCGGCTTATCCGCGTGATTGGGGTGTAATGTCTTGTGTGTGGGGGGAATTTTTTTAAAGGGGTTTTTACAAAAAAAAAAAAAAAAAAAAAACGACCATGTATAGTTAGGCGTTTTTAGCCCGAAAAGCGATGGTCGTTTTTTTCCGCTGAAAACGCCTTACTATACATGGTCGTTTTTTTCGGCTAAAAACGCCTTACTATACGATGTCGTGTTTTTCGTGTTAAAAACGCCGTACTATAGTATGCCGTTTTTTTCGGGCAAAAAATGGCATTACTATATGATGTCGTTTTTTTCGGCTAAAAACGCCTGACTATACTATGCCGTTTTTTTCCGCTGAAAACGCCTTACTATACATGGTCGTTTTTTTCGGCTAAAAATGCCTGACTATACGATGTCGTGTTTTTCGGCTAAAAACGCCTTACTATACGATGTCGTGTTTTTCGTGTTAAAAACGCCGTACTATAGTATGCCGTTTTTTTCGGGCAAAAAATGGCATTACTATATGATGTCGTTTTTTTCGGCTAAAAACGCCTGACTATACTATGCCGTTTTTTTCCGCTGAAAACGCCTTACTATACATGGTCGTTTTTTTCGGCTAAAAATGCCTGACTATACGATGTCGTGTTTTTCGGCTAAAAACGCCTTACTATACGATGTCGTGTTTTTCGTGTTAAAAACGCCGTACTATAGTATGCCGTTTTTTTCGGGCAAAAAATGGCATTACTATA
>NW_017805196.1:217350-218763 GCF_001891065.2 Hippocampus comes | reverse complement strand
ATTCATTCATTCATTCATTCAAAAAGGGTAGCTTATTCATTTGGCTACTGGTTATTTCATATCCAAAATTTGACCCCGTGGGTTCTCGAAGGGTTAAATATTCTTTTGTATTTTTCTTAGTCTAACCTCTTTTGTGATAAGATTGCAATGAAAACTGTTTGTGTCTTACCTTTATTTGTAGATGAAGTCCATGCGCCTGTCCTTCGCCACAAAAACCTCCGTTACTTTGTTGTAAAAGTCCTCCTTATTTTCCTTTAGTTTTAAAAGTCTCTCCGCCTCAATGGAGATGATCGCCAGGGAGGAAAGTCGTCCTGAATTGGTCCTATTCCGACTGTATGTTTTCAGTCTTTTCAACGCAGAGAACGACCTTTCCGCAGACGCTGTTGTAGCTGGTACAGTGAGCACCAGTTGGAGTAACTTTGTCGCCTCAGGAACAGTCTGGAGCAGATCATTCTGGGCCAAAAAGCTGAGAAGCTGTCCAGGAGATTTGCATTCATTCCTCACCATTTGTGAGCTGTACAGTCCAATGAGATCAGCCTTTAGTCTGACAAAGTCAAAAAACTTTGCATATATTGACAGGCTCTGCAGTTTGGTGTCATCAAAATGTTGTGACATCTCATTAAATTTTGTACAGTCGACCAAACCGAGGAAAGCTAGCTCACCAAAATGATCAAACCTAGCTTTCATCTGAACACTGATGTTGTCCATAATCTTGTAGAACATTTGTTTTCTCTCATCTCTGACTGACTGATTTCTTCTGCTGTCGTTTCGGCCAAGTGTGCTGCATTTCTGCTCAAATTGCTCATACAGTGCGTTAAAGTCCTATCTCATGCGTTCAACAACTCCGATGCTGTCGTTGATTCGCGCAGAACAATATTCAATGTCCATGACTTTGTTTTGCAGCACTCTAAAAACTGCATCCGTTTCTCAACTCAACTCAACTGTATTTATAGAGCACTTTCAAACAGCCATCACTGTATACAAAGTGCTGTACATGGAGCAATTTAACATATGCGACAAACAGTAAAGCAAATCGGTAATAAAGACGGTAGAAAGCACCGAACAGCAAAACCAAGAACAAATCTAAGTCATGCTGAGTCAAATGCCAAAGAATACAAGTGAGTTTTGAGGCAGGTTTTGAAGATGGGCAGCGAGGAGGCTTGCCGAATGTTCAGTGGGAGGTCATTCCAGAGAGAGGGACCAGCAACAGAAAATGATCGATCCCCTCTGAGCCTCAGTTTTGTTCTTGGTACTTCTAATAATGTCTGGTCCAATGCCCTGAGGCGCCGGGCAGGTGTGTAGGGGGGATGAGCTCAGAGAGGTAAGGTGGCGCGAGGTCATTTAGAGATTTGAAAACAAATAAGAGGATCTTGAAAATAACTCTAAAATGTATAGGGAGCCAGTGAAGGGATG
>NW_017805196.1:192650-217124 GCF_001891065.2 Hippocampus comes | reverse complement strand
TTGCCCTCTCGTCGTGACCACGAAATGCCAACTCCTGTTTAGCTAAAAAGCATGTTGCATTAATGAGGTCTTTCAAAATCTCTCGGTTTTCTTTTACCTTGGCATTGTGGATGCTAACGTTGAGCCTGCGCTGTTCGTTCAGTGCCAAATCGATCCTTGAGCTTCCAAAAGTTTTTAAAGCAATCTGGCTTTGAATGTGGGTGGTCGATCTCTCATGCTTGCTGAGGCTTCGTGGTAAATTTTTCATGTCACAATATCCCGTGTTAGTCCAGACATTGTCACAAGTTGAGAACAAAAGGCAGGGAAAGCAGTAAAGACAGTTTTTCAAAGGACAACCACATAGCCATTCTTTTCGGGTGTACCACTCCGTTTGAAGAGAGCGTGTTATCTTCTGTCCGGGCTGTCCCGTAGTTTGAAGCAAAGCTTTTAGCTCCGGCGTTGGTCTACCTGTGTTAATCACGTCCACTTTTGACTGAAAGTCCAGTTTTGAGAAGTTTTTAAGCTTTGATATATAATCCTCTTCTTCCATTCTGGCAGTCCGATGTTGCAAATTAAAAAAAGGATCGCACTTGACTCGCCTGGTGCCTCTGCGCGTGAGAACAGCGCGCAACGTACCTGTTTGCTCACATACGCCCCCTTAATTGCGGCAGAGAACTATCTGCCGCAACATGTGCCTTTTCACTGCGGTTTTATTTCCCATCAGCAAATCTAAATATGTCACTAAAAAACATTAAACTTTAATGGTTAAAAACATTAGCCAGACTGTGGAAAAGCAGGTCAAATAAACGTATCTGCAAACATTATATTGGCGACATGCAGATATACGGCAAGCAGCACGTGCCAATTGCATGTATCAACCCAGTTTGTGATGATTGTGTAATGCAATGCGCATTCAGAGGTGCGGCTCTGCCTCACCTGCCTCCCCTGACCGCACGTCCCTGGGCTGAGACCATGTTCAGTTTTGCTGATGTTGCTGCAGATGTATGTAATGCAATAATAAGAAATCAGGATGCATTGAATGGTCATATTGGCATCCGAGAAAAGAAGCAAATGTCATTGTAGCCATTCACCCAGCAGTCTTTTGGATTTCTCTTGAGCACAAGAGAACTCTGGGAGGCTTCATGCATAAACAGTCCATGTACTAATCACCGGTGAGCTCACATTTTTCCAGCAGCTTTGGCAAAGTCAGAGATGATGTTTCGGGTTCAATCAACTCAACTGCCTCTGTGTTCATCTTGATTTTCTTCATCAGCGATTTCAGGTCTAATGATCATTAATTGTTTGCAGGGTTGTTTCAAAGAAAAACAAACAAACAAAAAAAAAAAAAACGACAGCTTGCCCCAAATGTCTTGACGCACATTTCTGAGTCACTTTTGCTGTGTATCTGAACGTGGGTGACTTTTTAATACAGTTCCGGTTCCTTTTCTGGGTCGGGCAGCTCTGCCGTGATGTATTGACACACAAAATCACAAATAGCTTGATCCGAGGCCTCCTCAAATATTGGTTCCGCCGGAGACAGGATTAGATCTCTGAACAATCCTTCCGCGTGTTTGTCAAAAACGTGCATCGCTGTTACCACATTGCTGCGTAGAATTTCACACTTGTTGGCCCAGTTGAGTTCAGCAAAATTCACTCGTTCACCTTATTGTGCTTTTATAGCAGTGATGACCTCCTCCAGCAAATTTCTGCAGCAGAAAATGTGAACAAGCTGTCGGATCATTGCAAAAAGTTGGCACGGATTATTTTCGACCATGTCTGGTCAAAGATTTAGCTTTGTGTAGCTGGATTCTCATGCTTGATGTTGCTTGGTAGATTTCAGTCAGAAACTGAGCAAAGAACAAGAACTTGCTTTGTCTTGGAAAATACTCATCTGCACAACAGAGTCGATCCATCAATCCATATTCTGAACCGCTTTATCCTCACAAGGCCTGTGGCTCTGACATTAGTGGACCCCTGCTGGACCCTCTGCAGTTTGCCTACCGGGCAAAAAGATCTGTGGAGGATGCAGTCAACATAGGGTTGCACTACATCCTAGAGCATCTTGACAGCACAGGGACCTACGCAAGGACACAACAGGTGAGGCTGGGAAGGACAACATAATCAAAATGCACTGTTAGCACTGGGGGGCCCCCCAAGGATGCATCCTTTCTTTGCTGCTCTTCTAGCTCTACACGAACAACTGTAGCTCAACACACCCAGCCGTCAAACTCATAAAGTTCGCAGACGACACCACAATCATCTGCCTCATCAAAGATGGCGACGGGTCTGCAGACCAACAAGAAGTGGAGCAGCTGAAGCTCTGGTGTATCCAGCCCAGCCTGGAGCTGAACACACTCAAGACTGTAGAGATAATCGTGGACTTCAGGAAACATCCTTCACCACGGCTGCCCTCACACTATCCAACTGCCTTATGTCAACCGTCGAGACCTTTAAGTTCCTGGCAATCACAGTCTCTCAGTCACAGTCATGGGCACCACCCTACCCACTCTTGAGGACTTTCACACTGCAAGAACCAAGACAAGGGCACGGAAAATTCCACTTTCTTGTTATTGCAATTCTAGTGTAGCCTGTACTACCGGAGACACATGACGCAGTGAGATGCTCATAAAATTTGTGTTCGACTCTGCTTTGGGGGTTCTAAAGTTCTGCGCACGAATTTGTGACAGGTTTTTAAGGAAATTCTGGTCGGACCATGTGGCATTTCATGAGGGGGAAGCAGTGTACCGTCAACACTGTAACTAGTGAGGATAGGGTGCTGCTGACCTCAACATGGGCATTGTTAATTGGTGGAGAGAATCCTTCAAAGACCTCTTCAGTTCCACCGGCGTGCCTTCCCATGAGAAAGCAAAATCTGGGTTCTCTGAGCCAGGTCACCGCAGTGGCTGAAAAGGTCCTCGGCGGCAGGTCCCCGTGGTTGGATGAGATCCAAAGAGAGTTCCTAAAGGCTCTGGGTGTTGTGGGGGTGTTCTTGTTGACATGCCTCTGCAACATCACATGAACATTGCCTCTGGTTTGGCAGACCAGGATGGTTGTTTGCCTTTTTAAAAATGGTTACCCAAGGGTGTCTTCCAACTATCGGGGGATCACCCTCCTCAGCCTCCCTGGTAAGGTCTATTCATTGGTGCTGTTGGGAGGTTGAATCTCAGATTCAAGAGGATTAGTGTGGTTTTTCTCTCAGCCATGGAAAACTGGATCAGCTCTACACCCAAGGCAGGGTACTCCAGGGCGCAGGGGAGTTCTCTCAGTTAGTCTTCATGTGGTTTATGGACTTGACGGCAGCATTCAAACATGTACCCCAGGGGATTTTGTGGAGGGTGATCCTGGAGTATGGCCTCACAGATGCCATAGTATGGGCAGTTCGATCCCTGTATGACCAGTGTCTGAGTTTGGTCTGTACTGCCGGCAGTCTTCGGATTTGTTTCCAGTGAGGGTTGGACTCCACTAAGGCTGCTCTTTGTCATCGATTCCATTCATAACTTTTACGGACAGAATTTCTTGGTGCGGCAAAGGTGTTGAGGGTATCCGATTTGGTGGTCTCAGTATTATATTGCTGCTTTTTGCAGATAATGTGGTACTAATGGCTTTTTCAATCCACAATCTTCAACTCTCAATGGAGCGGTTTGCAGTCAAGTGTAAATTGGTTGGGATGAAAATCAGCACTTCTAAATCTGAGACCATGGTTTTCAGTTGGAGATGGGTGGAGTTCCCCCAAGTGGAGGAATTCAAGTATCTTGGGGTCAAGTAAGGGCAGGATGGAGTGGGAGATAAACAGGCGAATAGGTGCAGAATCTGCAGTGATGCAGACTCTGTATTGGTCCCTCATGGTGAAGAGGGAGCTGAGCCGGAAGGCAAAGCTCTCAATTTACCAGACGATCCAGAGTCCTACCTTCACCAATGGTCTTTAGCTGTGAGTCGTGACCGAAAGAAGAAGATCCTGGATACAAGTGACCAAAATGGGTTTCCTCCACAGGATGTCTAGGCTCTCCATTACAGATAAAGTGAGAAACTTGGTCATCAATGAGGGGCTCAGAGTCGAGCGGCTGCTCATCCACACTGAGAGGAGTTAGATGAGGTGACTCAGGCATCTGAACAGGATGACTCCTGGACGCTTCCCTGGTGAGGTGTTCCAGGCATGTCCCATTGGCAGGAGGCCCCAGGCATTACCCAGTACATGAGGAGTTGGATGAAGTGGCTAGGGAGAGGGAAGTCTGAAATTCCCTGCTTAAGCTGCTGCCCCTATGACCAGACCTTGGATAAGAGGAAGACAATGAATGAATAGATGGATGGCATTACGTAAAAAAAAAGAGTCTCAAAGGGGTTCACAGGCCCCACTTGACAATGATTAATGGCATGCCACGATTCAAAATCCCAAGTGGGCTAGGAAAAATTCTAAATCCCATTTTGGCGAAAAAGAGGAAACCATCAGAGGACATCGCAGATAAGGATATAGACATTGGTTAAAACAGATAAAACTGAACACAGATTATGCTTGACAAAAAATATTAAATCCATTTGTTTGAGTTTTGTGTCATTATCAAAAAAGTTTTAATTCCAACTCCAACGTGCCAGTATCCTAATGTGCCTGTACCTCAAAATGGCCTGAGCTGCAAGGGTGACCGCAGCTCCAGTTATTTTTTTTGTCTTTCGACTTAGCGTGAGACTTTATTTTGTTAACTGTTTTTAATGTTATTGTTTTTTTTACGGTTTTTATTTTCATTTGACTGATTTTTATTTGATGAACAGCTCTTTGTGTGCAGCCATGGTTGTTTTTAAAGTGCTCTATAAAATATCCATCCTTCCATTTTCTAATCCGCTTATCCTCACAATCTCGCGGGTGTGCTGCAGCCTATCCTCGCTGTCTTCGAGCATTAGACGGGGTACACCCTGAACTGGTTGCTAGCTAATTCCAGGGCACACATAGATAAGCGACAATTCGTGCTCACAATCACAGCTAGGGACAATTTCAAGTGTTCCATTAACCTGCCATGCATGTTGTTGGAATGTGGGAGGAAACCGGAGTAACCGGAGAAACCCTATGCAGGCACAGGGAGAACGTGCAAACTCCACATAGGAAGGCTGGAGCCGGAATTGAACCCTGCACCTCTGCATTTTGAGGCGGACCTGCTAACTCGTTAACCACTGTGCTGCCCGCTCAATAAATATATTTGTTGTATAATATATAATAAAATATATGTGATTTTTAAATAGTTTTAATTGTCAACAAAGGCTTAATTTACTGTTGGAACAATTCTATTTTTAAAATGGTTAACCAAGCTAAAAATATCCAAATATTTGTGGGAAAACGTTACACTTATTTCTGAGCAGGGAAAGGCAGTGAGGAGTCTATACTTATACGACTGTACTTTTCTGGAACATATAGATTTAGGTTTGAGAATACCAGCTTGGAGAAGTCATGCATCACTTAGTTTCCATGATTGCAATGCATCCAGCTTTACATTTTTTTACTAAATAAAAAACAAGGAAAAAAAAATTATGCTGTACTCGTGCGATTAGAAGCCTGCAGAAAGGCCTCGAAGTATCTGCAGTAGTCTGTCAATCTGAAACCATTTCCTAAAAGAAAATGATAACATGAAAACACAATAATACAGAAAAGTGTATTTATGTTACATCCATTGAGGCACAGTCTCAAGACCAACTTAGAGTGAATACAATCACAAAGAAACTGAAAAAAGGGCATTTGATTGCAAATATTCAAATGAGAAAATACACATGATTATGAAAGGAGCATATAAATAATACTTTTTTGCTCTTGTAATTACACAGTCAAATAGATTCTCGATTCATCTGTGCTTTACTCCCAAGGCCCATTTCCATCAACACATATAAAGGCTAAGTTTTATTCTGGCTGATGAACTGAAATCTACTAACAATTTAATAAAGACACTGGCATGTTTAGCACCATCACTTTAATCAACAAAGCTTTTTCAGTTGTATCCTACTTGGAAATAACAGTTTGGATTCCACACATCAGTACTCAGTAATGTCTCAGTAAAGTCTTGCTTTTTTAATAAATTGCCATATCATGTGTTACAATTACCTCCTTAGTTTGGCCGGCCAATAAGTCTTCCAAGTGAAATGAGTTGAAAGCTAAGAATTATTGCCATATTTCAGTCTAAAAGAAACAAACCACTAATTGTAGCATGGCCTCCTGGTAATTTCAACAGAGAGCTAAGAAAGGAGTCCCTGCATTGGGGAAATCATTTGCTGCTGCCCCTACTTTATTTTGGTCTCAAATAACAGACACTACTAATTCGGTGTAGGTCTGACCCTTGCCCCTCCCTCCTCCCATTTGCTCCACAGGGAAAAGTCCAATCAACTCACATCTCCAGCAAAGTTTTTTTTCCCCCTCAATCGTTGTTCTTTTGCAGGTTCTCCAAGTTAGCAGCAAACTGCAGACCACCTCTCTGAAATGTTTCTGCTAATTCCCATTTCCTTTATAATCACAAGGTTTCGTGTGAGGGGCTGCCTTGAACAGAACAGTCAGGGGGAGGTAATTGCACACAGGTTTGAAGCATTAACCCTACCAGGTGTCACTGGATGGCCTGTTTACTGCAGTGATTAATGAATGGACTGCTTGCCTGTTTCTACCCACACCCATGACTTCTTTTTCTATTTAGCATGGCGTACGCCACTGAATGAATTAGCTGAGCAATGACATGTCATAATTACATCAACCCTCAAAAGTGCGCCTTTGCATTTTATTTTACAGACAAGATCAAAGCAAAACAGGAGTTTCATGAACAGAAACATAAAGGCTGTCTGCCTATGGCAACAACTATCCAATTATTAATTGTTGATTTAATAAACGAGATTGATCGAGTGTAAATAAAGTGAGCCATTCACAATGAAATAGAATACGACATAACATGGACACTTTTTTTTTACCGCACATCCATTTTCTGTATCTTTTAACCTGTGCAGGGTCACAGGAACATTCGAATCAGACATCTGAGAGTTTTCATCTACTTTTACTTTATTGATTGAAGAAAAACAAGATTTGATGTGGACATGTCCAGACGTTGACAAATCCAACTAATTGCTTGTGACAAAACATATAATTTCACCAACACCGACTGTTTACGGGAGGCTTTGGCTTGCAAGCACACAAAATATTAACTTGTATTGCAGCCAAGAAACATTCTGTTCCAGTCTTTATTTTCCCAAATTATTTTAGCCATTTATATAAATGTGAAGAATGGGTAGAATCGCTAGAAAACAAATCTTTCCCTTTTAGAAAGTATGTGTGTGTGTGTCTGTGTGTGTGTCTGTGCGAGTGTATATACATCAAGATATGATGGTAACAATTTGACATCTGACTTAAATTACTAATATTTCCCCATTCCCTATTTTGACCCCCCCCCCCCGCCAAATAAATAAATAAATAAATCAGTCCTGTGGTCTGACCAACTTGGTCTTCTATTCTCATATAGGTTATCTGGAACCTTCTTTTGAATATTAGGTGTCTAAGGAGCCCCGAAGATGACATGGAAGAGAAACAGGAAAAAAAATGGTGTTCCCTCGCAAAGTTTTGCATTCCCTTGCAATTTTAATTTTTTTATGCAAAAGAACCCTTGTTTTAAATGCGTGTCTATATACTTCCGGGTCATCGTTCGGGTAAATGAAAGCAACAAAGATGAAGCGTTTTCACCCTTGTGCGAGTTTAATCACATTTTATTTGAAAGTGGCTTGAATTACAAAGACATCAAATCTGTTCTCGATCTTAAGCGTAAATAAGCGAAAGACATCTGAAGCATAATGTCATCTCTCAAACAGCCGTGCGTTAGAGGCTATAGTATTTTATAAGTGTTCCTCTGCAAAAAAAAAAAAGTAACAAAAAAACCCACATAAAAAACAACTTTGCATTATCTGATGATGTTTTTTTTTCCTTCCATATCACCTTAAGGGCTCAGTAGGTGTCTAAGCTATCTTACTGTACATTCATTTTTATCATGTGGCAGAAAGGCCAAAAACTCTTGAAGTACATGCAAAAATGAGAGAAAAAAAACACGCTGGAACTCTAAACCCAGATAGTTGTTTTCAGGCAATAGTGTAAACCAGTGACTTACCCCGTAGCTACAATAACATTTTAAAATTTACATGATACACTATGCTCTTAGACATACAAGTATAAATGAATATTTGGTTCAGAATCCAGTGGCAATGAACCAATACCCAGAGGTGGGAATTCCATCAGTACTGACGAAAGGTCCATTAACCCGTCACTTACGGATGGCCGTTTGGCTGGCTAATGATAAATGACGGAAAAAAACCCAACAGACTAAGCACTGATAGAAGTGTGTTTTCACAAATCACCGGAATTGTTCAAAAGCGAGTCAGTAACAGTGGCCCACCACAGTCCATCATGACTGAAGAAAACACGCAGTGATTAGAATAGTGTAACTCTTAAATCCTACTAAATCATATGTTACAATAGTAATAAAATACATCAAATAAAGATGATCATATATGCACTGGATCACAACTGAAAGGAACAAAGAAGATCACTAGGATTAGAAGAGTAGCAAAACAAAATATTAGATTATCATTTGCTCACTGGATCGGTAATTGAACGAATAGTGATTTGTAAGCCCGTCCTGACACCACCACTTGATGACACATTCAGTTTAAGTATTGCATGTGCAACAAATGAGGGTGGAAAAAACTATCACTGATGTGCTGGTGTGTAGCAAATATGTATTATTAAAAAGAAGGAATGCGTGCAGTGCTCGGCTGCTCAGTGGCTGCGGTGGGCAGCCGGGCAACCACACGTGCGTGCACACTCGCCCCGAGATGGCTGCTGTCGGAGCAGGCAGATGGAGGACAGCTGGAGCCTCGCTTCGTCTTGCTTGGACGGCGTGAGGAACACGACACTCGCTGGAAGGCCTGCCACAGGCTTGCGAGGCATCTTTTCTCGTCGCTGCGGGTGAGTGAGGAGGGGATGTCCTTACTTGTTGTGGAACCTTTCCTGGTGCACAAGAGCTGTCCGCCATTGAAGAGAGAGCTTGCGTTCAGTCTAAACACACCGTTATAGATCATGAATGAATTTAGCAGTGACAGGATCAACAGAGACAGGAGCGTGGTTAAAATAATGACGAGAGTGATGGACTGAAGATGACGGACCGTTAAAATTTACTGACGGTCCTAAAGTAGCAGTGACGAATTGTAATTTAATTTAGCGATGACTGAAGTGTAGTTAAAAAACAATTACAGATTGACTATGTAGTTTTGATTCAGCTTGAATAAATTAGTAATTAATTTACGAATGCGCCCATAACCACATAACCACACCAAAGTCACAGCAAAATGATACATGTTGAAAAAATGGCAAATATGATTACACAAAATAACCATGTAATTTAATGAAATATTTTAGAAGATTTTTTTTTCTTTGAAAGTATGAATATAGGCACTTGAAGTGCAGTATTTTCAATGACCACTTTTTAATGGTTACAATTACCGGTAGTTTATGCCAACAGACGGCCCTGATCTGTATTTCTGACAAAACGACCAAACGTCTTCAGAGATGAAAGTCCACCGGATTTTCCCGGAATTCCGGGTTTTTCAAATTTTTATGAAAATTTCTCTGGAGAATTGAGGAAAATTTGCATAATCCGGATATTAGTTGACAACATTGAACGAAGACGCGTTTGAGTTCGTTGTATTGCTTTCACGAGCGTAGCCATATTGAGGCACTAACACTAGTAACAGTAAAGAGATTTTTGTTTGTGTAATAACGACAGAAGGCATGATGGCGTTTGACTAATGGTTTCGTAGAACGAATGGCAACTCGCAACAACAGTAGCAAGCGTCATTTTGCCTCTTGGGTTATACCATCTCATTAGAATGTGGGGGATAGTCCCCAAACAATTTTCGTCTCTTTAGAAACATACCAGCTAAACCCCAGTGGAACGAATAAAAGACGCCGTAGAAAAGACAGTTGTTGTAAAAAATATATTTGGCCAAAAAGGGAAAAACACAGATTGGCAGAAAATCGTGTCCGTCCGACTTCGAGTGTCGTCTCGGCTAATTTAGCTTAGCTGTTGTCGTGTGTGACGTCATTTGCGTCGGCGCTGATTGGTTAAAATCAAAAGACGCACTTGCGTACATGTTCGCGCTGAAACATGCACAGCAGGACAGTTGTCGTAAAAAATATATTTGGCCAAAAAGGGAAAAACACAGATTGGCAGAAAATCGTGTCCCTCCGACTTCGAGTGTCGTGTCGGCTAACTTAGCTTAGCTGTTGTCGTGTGTGCACACACACACACACACACACACACACACACACACACACACACACACACACACACACACACGTTTATTTATTTATTTATTTTTTCAGAAAAGTCCACTTTCATCTGTTTCATGAATGGGACGTATATTGTGTTTCCATTATGTTGCTACTCAGTCCTGATTGTTTATATCGAAATTATTATTATTGTTAGGGCCCTATTGTTTTTGTATAAATTATTTTTAGGGCCTGGGCAGCAACTGCTGCGAGGTCCCTATTGTAGATATTAATTTATACATTCATTTTCCGATCCACTTATCCTCACAAGGGTCGCGGGGGGGCGTGCTGGAGCCTATCCCAGCTGTCTTCGGGCAATAGGCTGAACAGGTTGCCAGCCAATCGCAGGGCACACAGAGACAAACAAGCATCCGCGCTCACACACACACCTAGGGACAATTTCGAGTGTTCAATCAGCCTGCCATGCATGTTTTTGGAATGTGGGAGGAAACCGGAGTACCCGGAAAAAACTCACACAGGCGCGGGGAGACATGCAAACTCCACACAGGAAGCCCGGAGCCTGGATCGAACCCACGACCTCTGTACTGTGAGGTCGATGCACTAAATACTGGATCACCGGGCCGCTATAGAGGTTATATTTGATCAAAATAAATTTTAAAATGCTGTACTTTCTGATGCACATTTTCAACAAAATTCCAATTTCAATGTGCCAGTATTCTAACGTAAGTACCCCAATGCTGCCAAGGCTGCAAGGGCCCCTTATTGCTGCTTGCAGCTCTAGTTATCCATTCTACTACCAACAATTTTTTTGGGAACACTTTCTAATGTGAACTATTAGAGAAGCTCTGAGTCAAAACAAAGATCCATGGAGTTCAAACATTACAACACATACAGAATTTAAGGGAGCCACAGAGATATGAAGGTGAAATGATCCAGTTTCCGGCAATTGCTACACGGAAAGCGAGAACAAATTAAAATTTGTTGTTCATGCTGAACTGGCATAACATAAGATCATCTAGGATTGACAAAGCTGATGAGTTACAAATGACTGTTAACATCCCACTGTTTTTAATGGACTGCATTTTTATTTTGTCTGCCAACATTTGACTTGCCGAAGCCCATATGATGTGTAAAGTCATCCTATAATTATCCAGCAACTTCATTTACAACTTATATGTCAAACCAACATGTCTGAGGAAGACAGAAGTGGATATTTGGCTGTAGATGCGATGGTATAAATTGTCGTGACAGCCACAGGTGGGAACACATAGAAATTAATGTAAAATCAAAACCGTCATTCAAGTGCGTTAACACTGTCTTTGCTGTTGTCTTGAGTATGCCGCTACAGTATACCGTGTCTGCATGTGACAAGCCAAGGAGCGACCAGAGAAATTTACACATACCGACCATGCACAAAAACTGTGAACGATGACATTTGTCATAATACATCAACTATTTTACTGACCAATCAGATTTAAAATAAAACATCCATCCGCGAGCCTATTTCCTACAAGGCTGGTCCTTGTTATGATCGTAGGTAACTGGAGCTTATCCCGCTTGATTTTGGCATAATGCGTATGCGTATTGCCACTCTGACCAATGGACAATTTAGAGTAAAGCGGGAATGTCCAAACTTTTTCGTTTGATGAGCGCATTCATAAAAATGAAAGGATGAAAGAACCACTTTAAAATTCATCAACGTTTTGAAACACACTCAAGTCAGTCAAGAAAGCAACTGTATATTGTTTTTATTCTCTTGATAATTTCATCAGCTTTCTGTTAAATGCGTGAAGCAAAATAGTTGAGAATTTTCCCAAGTTTTTGGAGTGGCCAACAGCCTTCTATCCCACAGCTCTGCACTAAACAACAGCCAAATCCCATCGACACATTCAGAACCAAAAAAAGAAAAAAACTAGTATGGTGACCATTTTTCAGTTACTTGAGGATCATTAATGTTATGCCTTCATAATTAAGCCTTAGAGCACAAAGTGGAACAAACAATTTTAGTCTCTAAAATTGAATTACCTTTATTCACTCCGATGTTTTGAAAATAATTTGTGTTTCTCTTTTATTCATTAATGGTTTGTAATTCTATCTTCGATGTAGCGAAAAGTTCTACAGTACAACCTCCTTTGTCACGGTGCCCACCTTCACCTTTTTTCACTAACCTTGTGGCCCATATCAAATGTCAATTTTAGTATGATTTTTTTTTTTTCTGTCATGTCGCGGGCTACTGAAAAATGGATGGTGGGCCGCAAATGGCCCTGGGCTGTATTTTGGACACCACTGGAGTAACGTATTCAGTTCACGAAGCCTATTTGTAAGTTGTGGTTTTGGCAAACAATTGCCTTGATGTCATCCATTATCATATCCTATCAAATCATATACTAAAACCATTCTATTTTCTACATCGTTTTTATTACAATTTACATCTTCTGTGTGGTGCTAATCCATAGATAGTAAACAGTCATTCTCATACATGCATACATGCATACAAAAACACGCATACATGCATACATGCACACACACACACACACACACACACACACACACACACACACACACGCGCACACACGCACACACGCAAAATCAGTGGGTGTCCTCATCCATCAGGGGCTTCTTTTGAGGTGTGGGTAGTTTGCAGGTCATTGGTCAGCACCTGGTTAAAATGTCTTTTTATTCTGTTCCAGGCCAGGGTTAGGCAACTGGATACTGTCTTTGTATTAATCAGAGCTGTTGAGGGGAGCCCTTGACCTGTTGCTCCATTTAAATGCTATAAAGGACCCACCCCCTACCCCTTTCCTCCGCAATTTAATGTTTTCCTCTTTAGTGCAGTGAGAATTGGAGGACACCTGCACTATGTCAATCTGTTGAGATGAGACTGACCAACTGGACCGCAGTCAAAATCCATCCATTCATTTTGGATACCAATTATCCTCTTTAGGGTTACGGGTGTGCTGGAGCCTATCCCAGCTGACTTCGACGAAGTGTGCTATGTCCTGGACTGGATGCCAGTCAATTACAGGTCCATTAAAATAAAACAGCAGTAATTGCTTTTAACACCCCTAACCCTGGTATGATAGCTGGAAACAGATTCTTGACTTACATTACTCAACTTCACAGCTGAAGCAAGCTCTAAATATGAGCAGTAAACACACATTAGGAGGTGGTGGTGGGGGGCAGTGGGGGGTTTTCATAGTGGCAACGTTCAAGTTTGACAGCATACTTTCTGACTTCACTCATTAATCAAAAATAATAGCATGTTTTTATTAAACTTTTGTATTTTGAAAAAGTCTCAAAACTATTTTGTAAGGAAAGAAAAAAGTAATAATGGGAGAATAATAACAACCGGTATGTATACATATGGGTTTTCAAAGAAAATTATGCGGATCAATTATGTTATTTGACAGTCATCATCATTATCTGAACTGTTTTGTGCTTCAGACAAATCACATTCATCAGCCATTCCAGGGACAGTTTGTGCACATTTTTAAGACTTCAGTGAAATTTTCAGTGACACAAGAGAAATGCAAATGTGATACAAAACAGCATTAGAAAAGAGACAAAGACATTAACAGAAAGGAAGGGGGCAGATTTACTGAAAGAGTTCCCTGTGAGGCCCAGGAGCCTTGGGCGAGGTTAGCAGAAGGGCGCCCATCTGGCTGTGTGAATTTTTGATTGGCACATAGCTAAACAGTGATGCAGTTTGACAAATTTCAAACAGTGCTTATGAAAAGATAACATAAACACAATAGTCACACAAGGCTCAGCGTTCACCTGCATGTGTCACCCTGGAGTGTGAGTGAAAGGCCACCGCTAATGAACAATGCTACTCTGGGCTCTTGGATTAAGGTCTTTGTCAGTAAATCACTGTCAGATAAAGGCTGTGTTTATCCATTGCATTAATATTTTGATTTATGTTTAAAAGAGCCATCTCCTTAATGCACACAGTCTTAAGACTTAAATGGGGTTTCCCATCTTTGCCCCCTTCCCCCAGCCTCTAATTTTGTTCACAGGTAATTTGCTCAGTGCTGTATATTTCAGTCTGGAATGATTGCTAATGGTCAATGGCTTGAAGTTAAAAGTGGAAACATGAAAAATATGATTGGGCTTTATCATGCTAATGGGGACTTGATTATCCATCCATCCATTATCTGATCCGTTTATCCTCACAAGGGTTGTGGGTGTGCTGGAGCCTATCCCAGCTGTCTTGGGGCAGTAGTACAGCCCAAAGTGGCTGCCAGCCAATCGCAGGGCACACATAGAGAAACAACCATTGACGATCACAATCACACCGAGTAGCAATTAAGAGTATTCCATTAACCTGCCATGCATGTTTTTGGAATGTGTATAGAAATTGGAATACCCGGAGAAAACCCACGTAGGCACAGGCAGAGCATGCGAACTCCACACAGGAAGGCCGGAGCCGGAATCGAACCCTGTGCTCCTCTGCATCGTGATGCGGACGTGCTAATCAGTCGATCACCGTGCCACCAGACATGACTTTACTATATATTTTTAAAAAACAAAAAAACATCTATTGCAGTTATCAGTTGAGAAATCCAATTCATAATTCCCCTGTTTGCATTCAAGGTCATCCACAACCTCACCCCTTCATACTTGTTTGATTTTCTCTGTGCCCCGACTCCTTGCTGCGCCCTCAGATCCTCCTCCTCAAACCAAATCATCCACAATGTTGTGAAAAAGTATTTGCCCTCTTCTCAAATTCTCTTTTTATTTTGGGCAGTTTCCAGACTTAAATGCATTTGCAACTATTAAAGAATTATGAATGAATGATTTGCATATATTAACTAATGATGAAATATCCATGACTAATCTTTTTAATGCATTCTCGAAAGATGAAGTCATAATAAACAATTATGAATTCATCCTGAATAATGTGTTACTATTGAAGGATCAGGAGTTAATAATTTGCAATTATGTGTGAAATGATCATGTTTAAAATTAGAAAGAATACCGCAAATGGCTACAAGTAAACTGTAAATACTTTCCATTTACATGAATTCATGATGAATCAATAATTTTGAAACTAATTTCGAAATTATTTGTGACATTGTAGACTACCTTGCTATGCAGTCATGATAGCCCATAATGAGGAAATAAACATGGACTAATGATATTTTGGTTGTTCCATTGTGCCTATTACATGCTTTATATTTTTTCTCATCCATTTTGTTGTGGAGAAATATTTTCTGATAACACTCATATGAATACGAAAGTATTGCTGTCCCATTTTTTAATAATTGCCTGATAATACATTGGATGAATGGAATATTGAGCGTATGACCTTTAGATTTATTTCAAAGGTACAGGTACATTCCGCCAATATTTATGGACTCCATTATCATTGAGAACTTCTATTTCCTTGTGAACAAACCATGTGCAAATACCTTTTTTTTTTAACTTTTTATGTTATCTTTTACCTTTTAAGCGTTTTTTTTTCTTGCAATAATCATCATAGTCAAGTGGTGTTTCGGTTTTAATATTATTTACTAAGCTAATTTTCCCAATTTCTGTCATGTTCTGATCTGTCTTGTTTTTGTTTTTGTTGGGCGTGACCCTACAGCGGTGCACCTGTGTCTCGTTATGCAATCAAGCTTCCTTATTTAAGGACTTCCAAGATGACTAGTGTTTGTCCGATTATTGACCTTTTTCGCTGTTCATGCCCAAGTGCCATCTTCCAGACCTCTTGGTCTTGCTCATAGGCACTTTCATCAAGATAGATTTTGGTTTTGTAAGTATCCTTTTGTCAAACTATTGTTGACTAGTTTTGTTCGTGTGATGGGACTCTTATCATTTCATTTTGTGATTTTCGGTGACCAACCTTACCTTGTCGTTTGCAAGTGCTTTTTGTTCTCATCTGATTTACCTGGCATTTTATCGCCAAAGATTTCTGTTTATAGTTTGTCGGTCTCTGGCTTTTCTTTCAATAAATATTTTTGTATCGCTACTTAACTGAGTTTGCGTTTTTGGGATCCATCTTCTTTGTTCAGACCTTGTCAATTTCCAGTCATCAAGTCTATGTTGACCAAATACAAATGAATATTTCTTTATTTTAAGAAAATAGTTCTAAATATCACAGCTTGAAAAATGATGATTGCTTGTTTTAAACTTTAAAATATTAATTTCAAGACTGATTGATATGAGCCTAGGATGATTTTCTTATTTTTCAAAATTTTGTCAAGTAAAATTTTCTTGCTCTGTTGCAATATATTGCTTATTTTAATTATTACTTTTAATGTCTTTTTTTTTTTCTCAAAATTTCCAGTGGGCTTTTGGCAGTGTAGATTACCAGCATACAATTTCCTTGCAATTACCATATGTTTACAGAATGATTTAGTTTGTGTCCATTATCTTAGAAGTCAATGTGAATATCTTTCAAATAGCTTAGGTTCATACTGTGGTGATTAAACCGTCACCTCTTATTACTGTCTTCCAGGCCCTCACATACGGGTAATTACTTACAGTTATTGGGCCAAGCCTTTCTGATTGTTTTGCAATACAAGGTTTGAACAAAAAAATGTCGCCATAATTTCTGAACCATCTGATACACATCTGGTGGATTAATAGCAGTGTGTTCCAGCTGACAGTGCCAGCTACAATGCAGCATTTTAATCTGCATTAAACATTCTGTAAATCTTTAACTGCTGGCTGCAGCAAGAACTAAGCAAGAATTTTATATAATGAAACTCATTTAAAACAGCTGTAGAAAAATCACAAATCTTGGCTCCAGCCTTTTTGTGTGTGGAATTTGTTGCTCTCCCTGTCCTCAAGCAGGTTTTCTCCCAAAACTGTGGCTCCCTCCCACATCCACAAAACCTTCATGTTAGATTAATTTGAATTTCTAAAATGTCCATATAGTGATTGTATGTGTAACAGGTTGTTTATCAATATACAGTATGTCAAGTTCAAGCATGACCTAAATGAGAACAAGCAAAGCAGAAACTATACAGATGTACTGTATATCAATTGTATGTAATGTATGTAAGGAGTGGATGTGTCATCAGAGTATTCGGTTCCATGTAAACCAGGAAAATATTCACATGGCAAATAGATGTTGCATCTTGAATCTTCTTTGGAGTAGTGATTTGACATTTGGCCTAACTTCTACAAATTGTACTGCCGCAAAAAGTTTCCTTTTGGTGGTATAAAAAAGTGGAACCCTGTTAGAAACTACCTGCTTTCCCCCCAAAAAAAACAAAAAAAAATTTGTTACACATTTTCAATATGACAGCAAATGGTTTTGGTGTAGATGAACGGAAAGATTTATGTTGTGGTCCTTCCAGCTCGTGATGGCCATGATCGTTTTTTTTTTTGTTTTGTTTTGTTTTTTTTTTTTTTAAAGTAAACTGAATCATTCAGTTCATCAAAAAGAATCGCTCAAAAGATTTGTTCACTAAATCATTTAACACCAAGATGCCCCACCCCTTCTCGGCATGGACGGAGTGACTAAAAGAAAAAAACACTTTTGTGCTGACACTGTGATTGTAATTAATATTTGTATTACTATTATTATTCTTCATCTGGAAGATGGTGGTTGTGATGACCAGCTGATGTTCTGCACTAGGGAGAGGAGCCAAAGCCCGTCGATGTTCATTTTCTCCACTCCGTACTGGCCAATAACTTTACTCCATACCAGGTGCCCACCCTAACATTGAAGTCTCCCATGACCATAAGCTTGTCTGTAGCTGGTGATTTCTGCGGAATGGCATCCAGAGTTCTGTAGAAATCGTCCTTGATGTTGTACTCCGCATCCAGAGTTGGTGCATAAGCACTGATGAGTGTGGTGAAGTGTTCTTTGGCCACAAGGGAATGCGCATGACATCAGCCTTTCATTGATGCCATTAGGGGAGTCACTGCACTGCAGCAGTTAGGACTTCACAGCAAAGCCGACTCCATGGTTATGGCAAGTGCCTTCAGAGACCCCGTTTCCAGAAGACGGTATACCCTGCATCAGCTTCTGTCACGGAGTCCTCTCCATGTAGAGGTGTCGCTGAGAGCTGCAATGTCGATGTTATATCTTGTGAGCTCTGTGGACACAAGTGCTAGTGAGGCCTGTCAGGAGTTTCAGCCAGGTCCAATAGTGTGAGGACATTCCATTAAGCTATACATAGATTTTTTTTTTTTTTTTTTTTGGTCATTTTGACGACGAGGGGGAATGCTTCGACGGTTGCAGTTTACCGTCCGGAGTGTCAAGAGCAGACAATTTTAGACCACTTTTTCTAGGTCCTTCCCCATGTCGGGGGTGGGCAATGTGGAGCTGCTCAGTCGCAATTGAAGCTGCCGAGGAGATGCGCTGCTCCTTCCCCAGTCTTAATGACCATCATTCCATTGCCACCTGTTGCATGTTTGGGCCAGGCATTCCCAGCCACATCATGAGCCTGTGCCCACCGCCATTCTACATCGCCACAAGACTTTGGAGGGGGGGTTTGGAGCAACTATTTAGCGGTGAAAGTGCCGCACCCCCACCCACGACGTCAAAGAACCATTCTTACCGGCAACTGCCCATTACAGTGGAAATTTGGGACAGCACAAGCTTGTGCATAGGTAGGGATGAAGGTAAGGGTGTGGGTGCGCAGTCGGTGCCGCGGTGGCAAATCATGTGCATTGACATTTTAGGTCAGTCGGAGCAGTTTTGGGGAGCTATTGCCTACTGAATTTTGACTTTTTTTTTCACCAAAAGAGATCCAGCAATCGTCCTTTGAAACCTTATATCTCAGGGAACTACTGGGTTAATTTTCACAAAACGTACTGTTGGTCAGGAAATTCAACAAGGATTCTACATCTGCAATCATTTAGAAGATCGGTGCAAATTTTATTAACGGGAACTGTAACCTATTAGTCGACCTTGAAATTGATCTTGCGGATCACGTGACCTAAACAGATTTTTTTTTGGTCATGAAATGTTATCTCTCAAATGTTCTCTAAAACAGATAAACATTTAAATGTTTTTTGGGGGGGTCAGCAATAAGAACTCAAAGTATCCATACTCTCAGATATCCATTCAATATTCATTGACTAAACAAGAAAAAATGATTTTTAGAACATACATTTCTATTTCTTTCCACTTATTTGTTCACCTCTCTGGTTGAAGCTTTTGTTACAAAGTCAAAAAATACCAGTGTATGTTCTAAATGTGTTTTTCTTGTTTTCAAAAACATTGAAATATAACTTAGGCAGTTATGCTATGTGGCCGATGATATGAATAGCTAAATTATGCTTGTCCTTGGCTGGAAGGGTGCCAAGTAGGTTTTGGTGTGGATTTGCAACACAAAGATCCAGTAAATACGGTCATCATTACAACACCAATTTGAGAAGGGGAAGAGGACCTTTGGCAGTAGCAGTGGAAAGTTCCAGGCATAGCAATGTTTACACTTTGGTACCTGAACCTGCACAAATTTGTGCAGGGAGATGTCCCCCCACCCCCTCCCCAGTCCTTCACACAATTGGATCAGCGGAGTGTGAGAATTGACTGCAAATCAAAATCTAGTCTTTTGGGTGTTCATCTCTCGCCCTCATCATCAGTAGCCCCATACATATGTAAATTTTATCATATCACTGTCTCTGCCGAACAGGTTTCTAAAGTGCAACAGAACACTGCTTGGCACAATTAACAAAATTTGTTGAGAAGTTCCAGAGCAGATGAAAAATACCACAGAACGTGTGCAGTTTTCCTGCTGTAAGTTTATGCAGCTAAAAGAAGACCAACGTGTGTCTTCTCAGCATGCTGCATGAAAAAGTGGAGCTTGACGATTTGTGGTGAAAACCAAATGTCATCACAGACTACAATCTCTTGAAATGTGGTGTCGACGTGCCTGATGAAAAACACACAGTATGCCCAGGAACACGGAGATGGCCGGTGCTGTGTTCTACACCATTCTAGAAATGGCACATGTACTGTATAAGGCAGGATTCAAAGTAGTCAAGGCGAAAGTGAACTCAGAAATAGACACATGCAGCAACTCGCACAGGACAGAGAGAGGAAGGAGGCACAACGTGCAGTGAGACTGGAACAGGGACTGATCTAAAACATTCAGCAAAATAAATCAGAGTTAGAAAGCCCTGATATAAGCCATCCTTTCATTGTCATTGAGATGGCCCTAGAAAAATCCCTTTCGAAAAATTCACTCTAAAACCACAGAACGACCTCTTTTCCACAATGAATGGTGAAAAAACATGCTGTATTTACATCAAATTGTGTAAATTATTCTTGTCCTTGGTTTAACTGACTGGGAGGTTGCCAAGTGGGGGTCAATGCAATTTGCAACTCAAAGGTCCAGTCACTTGGGTGATCACCACAACACAAATTTGAGAAAGGGAGGCGGGCCTTGAGGCAGCAGCGGAAAGTTCCAGGCATTGCAGTGTTAAAGATGGCCCTGGTGGAGAGGTTGCCAAACAGATGTGGCTGGGTGCGCCATATTACCTCTGAGCCTATCGGCCCTAATGAGACAGTACTGCAAGTATATGACAGATGAGTGGGTGGTGAAGAAGAGAATGAAGATGTGCACAGAAGCAAGAGCTAAAGATCAACGAGGGCAGGGCATTAAAATGTTTACTGTGTGGCACAAACTAAAACAACTGATAAGTCCAGATACGTGAAAGCTTTGTGCAAACGGGAATACCTGGACATGACAGCTTTGCGGAAACGAGCCCAGATGCCACTCTTGCTAAAATATAAACATTCATAAGAAAATGGGATAGCTTTGTTAAGCACCATAATGAGAGAAGAAAGGCCTCACAGTTAGCAAATGGCGCCCGGGGTGAAAAAAGAGCAGCGCTCAGCTCAGAAACCACAGATTCAACCGCAGGAAGGAGCAACAAGCACCCAGCCGCCACAGCAGAGGAAAAATAACAAACAGGCATAGACATCTCAAAATAATTTAAAAAAGACCACACAGAAATGTGCTGGATCATTTCTACCTGCAGAAGAGTATGTTAAGCTGATCCCAAATGAGACGAGGGCCCTTTGTGAATCTTGTAAAGTGGGAGCTGTTCAGTAATGGAAAAAGATGTTCAATTCATTTTAGAAGGTGTCTAAAGAAATGGTGATATAAATCAGGATGTATTGTATTGTATAACCTTTCTAATGACATAGAACGGAGTACCATATGTGGTGGACACAGGAGTGGAGGTGTCAATGACTCGCAGGGTCATAAAACAAATTGGACTCCGAGAAGTAATTGTTGCAGATGAGTCAACAACATGAATGCCAGTTGGCATATGAAATAAAATTGTCTGGATCCTTGGGGCATTTATTGACTTTAAAAGATGTGGAAAACATGAACATGATGAAATGCAGATGCCAATTAATGATGAAAAGACTGAACTACAAGCTAGTCAGGTCTGCGTGGGACTTACTAAAGTGGCTGAGCCAAAGGAATGGTACAAACCCACGAATGTGACAGCCTCAAGGCCCAGCAAGTGGAAGGTAACTTTTCCCCTGAAGGCAAAGAAAAGTTGGCAAGAATTCTGGAAAAAGCATCAGTGGCCCATTTTAAAACTGGTTACAAGGATTTGGGAATCAAGTTTGTACATATTATAAGTGGAGGTGTGCACCCACCCACTCACCAGTATCCACTTAACCCTGAGGCTCTTGAGATGGACATGACTATGAAAGAACTATTGGCTCTTGCTGTATTTTAAGTGGAGCATAATCTCATAACTAACAGCCATATTCAAGCGGTGAAAAAGCCAGAAGCTATGGGGGGTGGGGGTGGGGTGCTGGAGACCTGTTATCAACTTTAAAGCGCTCAAACGCTGCACGGAAGCCAAAAGAGAAAGCCTATTTCACCTGTAAACTTCACTGAAAACTTTTGAGTGAAAAATATGAATCCTGCATCGAACTCACTAATGAATACTTTTCATTTCGACTGACTAAAGTATCTCAGGGGAAGATAGCTTTGATGCATAAAGGAGAGGCATACGTGTGGCAGATGCTGCCCCAGGGCAACAAGAACTCCCCTAATGTGTCCCAATCTGCGAGTTCTGGAAGGACTTGAGGTCACCGTTTGGATCAACGACGTGCTAATTGCCAATGACATCGAAGAAGAGCATTTGGGCTTGTTGCACACTGTGATTGGAAGGGTCACAGCGGCAGGACTCAAGTAGAACATCAAAAAATGCAATCTTGGGAGTTTCAAGTGGATTATTTGGGGGTGCAAGTGACTGAAGATATGCGTCTCACTGAGGGTTTCTGGCAGAAAATTGAACAGTTACTGTCTACAACCTTTAAGAAGGAGCTACAGAGAATCCTGGGACTGTGCAATTACATCGGGGATCATGTTCTCCACGACCAAAAGTTGCAGGACCACTTTATTCTCGCCTACAGAAAAACCCAGTGTTCAGCACCCATCTAGGGTTCGGTGCATAACATAAATGGGAAGGAGACTAATTACTCTTTGTCCCCAAGGTAACAAGGTGAACAGGTTTACTATAACAAAAATGTGCCCAAAGGAAAAAGGCTATTTACAATGTATTAAACAAAAAGGTCCTAAAAATGGGTCAAAAACAAAAGGCAGCAAAAGCTGCCACCCAAACAAAGAATCTACCCTATAACTAACTAAGACAAGAACAAAATCTAAGGAAGCACAAACTCTGGAAAAAGACACTTTTTGCAGGCCGAAAGCAAGTGAGAACAAACAAGAAGTGCTCGCAAAAGGAAAGGAACGAGATGAATGTAAATTGCCTCACCGGGCACATTCCTCCAGGTAGAGTCGGGTTCTGCTAAGTTGCATGGGTTCTTCCTTGGTGGCAGCAGGTGTCTCAGGGCTTCTGGAAGCCTGGGTGACCAGTCGAGGATCAGCGGCACGAGGGGAGGAAGGGCGGTTAGGTTTGGCACTTCAATGACGTTCTCTGATGCGACTGTCAATCCAAATCACGAATGAGATCAATTGCTCGAGAAACTCAGGATCATCCCAAGTTAACAGCTGATCTTGAAGCTCCTCTTCGTCCAACCTGATTTTATCCACTTTCAAACGCTGTAATCCTGAACTCAATGGCATACTCTGCAGCTGACTGAGAACCCTGACGTAATAACATTAGCGATTTGCCTGAAAACTGAATGATGAAGGGGTGATCAAAGACTTTATGAATCTCCTCAGAAAAAGAAGCAAATCAAAGACTTTGTGAATCTCCTCAGAAAAAGAAGCAAATGGTTCCAATGTTTCTGACATTGACCCAGAAGCAGACAGGAGATGAAAGTGGTGAAGTAAAAGTCTTTTTACACCAAAAATTTAAAGTAAAAATCAGCGAGCTGGGCTGGACGCAGAAAGGCATGAAGGACGAAACGTTCTGACATGAAGCTTAAGCTTAGAGAAAAAAAAGCCAAGCCCTGTCTGACCAAAGCACCTAAGGACCAATGGACCAAAGAGCCAAACCCTATCACAGTCACCACACCGCCAATAGAAAGGGCTCATATGTATGTAAATATGTTGGACTCCTATTCACGAGTGAGGCCAGAATGGAGCGACAGATCAACAAGGGGGCTGGGTGCTGCATATACAGTGATGCGCACTTTGTATTGGTCTGTCGTGGTGAAGAAGGAGCGTCGCCAAGAGGCAAAGATTTTGATTTACCGGTTGATCTACCTCCCACTCCTCACCTATGCTCACAAGCTGTGAGTCATGATTGAAAGATCATGATCCTGGATACAAGCAGCCCAAAAGGACTTTACTGCACAGGGTTTCTCGGCTCTCCCATAAATATATGGTCAAAAGCTTGGTAATTCGGGTGGGGTTCAGAATAGACTTGCTGCTCTTCTGCATTGAAAAGAGCCAGATGAGGTGCTATGGACATCTGATAGTATTGTCTGCTGGATATCTCCCTGGTGATTTGTTATGGGTGTGTCCCAGCGGGAGGAGGCCCTGAACGACCCACGACACATTGGAGAGACTATAGCCCCGTTCACACGGCAACGTTTGGTCCGACGCAGCTCCGAAATAAATCCAGTCGAGCGTTCACACGTGCATATTTGCTCCGGCGTAGCTCCACTAAAGAGCTTATACCGGACCAAATTTGATCCACCTCAGGGAGGTGGTTTAAAAATTTGCTCCAGAGCAAATGCTCGCTTGCGGGGGAGTGGCCTCGCTACACTCGCTACCAGACGCACGGAATCCGACCCCGGTCGACAGTGACGAGGGGGCCAGCGACACAGACGAAGCCCGGCCGTGGACTCCCGTCCCCGGTAA
>NW_017805196.1:190169-192049 GCF_001891065.2 Hippocampus comes | reverse complement strand
AGCAGAAATTGCACGTGTGACCGCAAGTGGAGCTGCTTCGACGCTGCGCCAGAGTTGTCACACTCAGCGGCTTTGCACGTGTGAACGCTCCACAAAATTTGCTCCGGTGTAAAATACATCGCAACAAAATATTTCGGTGCAGCGTCGGACCAAATGTGTACCGTGTGAACAGGGCTTATGTCTTCCGGTTGGCTTGGGCACACCTGGGGACCGCTGCCCCGGCAACGTGACCCTGAATAAGCCTGAATAATAAGAATAAGACCCTGAATAATAAGAATTTTTGGAATGTGGGGGGGAACCGTAACACCCAGAGAAAACCCACGCAGGCCCGGGGAGAATATGCAAACTTCACACAGAGAGGCCGGAGCTGGAATTGAACCCGGTGCCTCTGCACTGTGAGGTACTAATGATGCCCTTTTTCAAAATTTTTGTACTCATGGAGAAATTCAAACTCACATTCAGTTGCATATTTTTATGTTGCACACCACACAGACAACCAGTTCACAAAGATGCAGGCATGTCAGGGTCAAACGGGTATGCAAATTGTGTTGCACCTGTTGATCGGTAGTGGGGATGGTGCCTTGCTCAAGGGCATCTCGACAGTGTCATGCCTCGTGTATGTTTGTTTTGTTTCAGCTCCAGCTGGAGTGAAGGGCGTTTCCCTCCAGCGGCGCACCTGTTCCTTGTTTTCACCAAGCCTTGTATATAAGGACTTCGACTTCTGCCACTCCTTGTCGGATTATTGACCTTGCAAGGTGTTGTGCCTTAAGTGTCATTTTCTAGACCTCTCGTTCATGATCATAGCTGCTCTTGTTCACATGGATTTGAACAGTCCTGAGCATCTGCGGAGAACCTCTATTTCGACCGATCAACCTTGGGAAGACACAACCAGCCCATCAGAGACAGACGAGTATCAGAGGAACCTGTTAAACCCTCTGTCGAATTTATGCAGCTTGGTAGAAAACGACTTCACCCAGAGGAGAGGAGGCAAGTTAATCGCTGTTGTGCCTCAAGTGTCGTTTCTTGACCTCTTGTACATGTCCCTAGTAACTCTCGTTCTTGCAGATCCTTGTTTTGTAAGTAATTTTGGGTAGCAGACTTGCATCACTCCAACAAGTTGCCTTTTTAACATTTGTGAGCAGTCGAACTTAAACCTTGCCCCATAGGACAAAAGCCCAAATATTTCCTTCCAGATGAACTCTTGATAATCATGATTAATGTGAATTTGGTCTTCACAGTAGTTTCTCACAGATATTACAAAAAAGGAGCCCTGCAATTTCTGCTTTTATAAGGATGTTGTACAGACTAACAAAAAGCTAGATTACTCTATTCATTTGGTTGTTTAGCATTAGATCGTTAGTCCACATTGCCACTGATTAACATTAGCCCTGCATATGCCACTGTTGTCTCAGCTGCTTTTTGTTTGGAAAGTGTAGCGTTACATCCTTGAATATTTTGCAGATGAAGCCTCACCCAGAGCCAAGAGCCCTGTTCACACGGCACACATTTGGTCTGACGCTGCACCGAAATATTTTGTTGCGATATATTTTACACCGGAGCAAATTTTGTGGAGCGGTCACACGTGCAAAGCCGCTGAGCGTGACAGCATCGGCGCAGCGTCGGCGCAGCTCCACTTGCGGTCACACGTGCAGTTTCTGCTGCGGACCAAAACGACAGGAATGCGGAAGTAAAACAGGTTCGGGTCGGGCTTCTCTCTCGCGGACTTTTATTTATTTTTCTTTTAATAAATATTATGGCGGACACTATTCTGTCCTTGTTCAGAATAGATCCACTTGTCGGCAGTCGTGGAATAAAGACGTGTTTACAGTCAATCGTGTGTGCTCCTTATGACTGCCACAATATATGTTTTAAAAAATGTA
>NW_017805196.1:188030-190078 GCF_001891065.2 Hippocampus comes | reverse complement strand
GTATGTTAATTTCGTTTAAACAATCCTATAGAAATAATTTCAGATATCTTTACCTATTTATTTGATTTGAATTATTCTATTTAAAGCCTAGTAAGCCGCAGGATTTCTCTGCGTAATTAAGCAAATGCGCATCGAGATTTCTCTTTTTTTGTCTGGCCTCTTATTCTGTATTTCAGCGTTATTTCGTTGTGCAAATGCATTGATCATGTTCATAAAAATATGTAGATTATTTTAACCGTAAGAAATCTTGTGTTTTTTTTCTCCCAAAAATACTCACAAATAAAATATGAAATGTCGGGTTTGCTTCGGGCTCTGGCCTGCAAATCGGGCTCGGCTGACATCACTGCTTTCTTGATCCTCTTCTTGATCGTGAGCGCTGTCTTCACCGCTTAAATCGCCGACACTTTTACCGGGAACGGGGGTGCATGGCTGGGCTTCGTCTGTGTCGCTGGCCCCCTCGTCACTGTCGAACGGGGTCGGATTCCATGCATCTGGTAGCGAGCGTAGCGAGGCCACTCCCCCGCAAGCGAGCATTTGCTCTGGAGAAAATTTAACCCAGCTGCGTTCACACGTGCACATTTGTTCCGGCGTAGCGTCGCAAACGAGCATTTGCTCTGGAGCAAATTTTTAAACCATCTCCCTGAGGTGGATCAAATTTGGTACGGTATAAGCTCTTTAGCGGAGCTACGTCAGAGCAAATGTGCACGTGTAAACGCTCGACTGGAGCAGTTTCGGCGCAGCGTCGGACCAAACGTTGCCGTGTGAACAGGGCTAAGGATACACAGCCAGATCACAGTAGCACAGTCGATGCTTTGACTTCCTCTAATTTGTGTTATTAATCGTTGGAATGTAAAGCAAATCTCTCTGAATGCACAAACTCATTCTGAATTCTTTTTCTTTTAATCAGAACATTCAGGTCTCAGATAAATGTTTTGAGCAACGCTGTGGTACATTGAAGTGATCTTATCAACCTGAATCATCCATCCATCCATCAATCATTTTTTAATCTGCTTATCCTCACAAGGGTCGCGTGCTGGAGTCTAACCTAAATTATCTGAATGTCAATTGAATGTAACTGAACGATCGTTCCATGTTGAATGAAATTGACAACTGCTTCTACATTGTAAGAGAAAAATACTAACTTTTCTGAAGCCTTTTCTCATTTTGCGCACCAATTTTATGACCAGTATTTTGCCCACTCCACTTTGACCTTGAATAGTAAAGCGATTATTACAAGATATGAAGTCAGTTTTATTATTTATGGTTTGAACATGTCCCCCGCCTACTGCCCATAGACAGCGACCCTTGCGAGTATAACACGCAGTGGCGGGCCCTCAGGGCCAGCAAGGACTTCTCTGCTGGCCTAAACATTCTCAGAAAAGTAAATTTACTTTTCTGAGAATAACATTAATTTGTTATTTTATTTTCATAAATATGTTAACAAAATTATTCTCTGTATTCTTTATGTCATATTATTTCCACTTAGTCGAGTGGCTTTCAATGTTATTTTAAATAACATTGAAAGCCACTCGATAAATAACTTATTTATTATGGTAGAGTTTTTAACCAATCATATTTCAGCTAGCTTGTGTTGCCAGGTAAATTAAATTTGCTCAGAGCCTTCAGATTAATCAGAGCAGGCCCTGTGCGCTGTAAATGAACGGGCACAGTCAGCTTGCAATAGCCAATCAGATCACGAGTCTCAGACTTGTGAGAGCAGGCCCCTGTGCGCTGTAAGTGAACGGGCACAGTCAGGTTTCAATAGCCAATCAGATCACGAGTCTAGACTCGTGATCTGTATCCTGTATCCTGACTTGTTCTCGTCTGCGTACTAGGGCCAGCTAGATGGCCTTATGTCGAGACTGGCCGTGCGCGTTCGGTGATTGGATTAGCACGTTTCTGTTTCCTGAGAATTGTATCCTGACTTGTTCAATAAAGATTAAAAAAAAAAAAAAAAATTGGATTTGCGCCTGCTAGAGCTATCACTCGCATTTTAACCCAAAATGGCCGAAGGAGAAGACGTGCAGAACTACTTTCCACACAATTTT
>NW_017805196.1:185567-187894 GCF_001891065.2 Hippocampus comes | reverse complement strand
AGCAATTATGAACGCTACCCGTGGCTCACAGCCTCTGTGAAATGCTGCTGCAAATTGTACTGCTGGGAATGCCTCTTGCTTGCAACTGACTGGTGTGTTTAAAAATGTTTGGGGACACTAGCGTAGATCTGCAGCTCGGTAAACAGGCACGCCGGGAGACGGAGCTCCACAACAAAAAGTAAAAAAAAAAAAAATAGGGAAATTAAAATTATACCAGAAACACGACCGGACAAAAACGGCTTTCAGCAATAGCTTCCATGTCGATCGAAAAACTCTTGCTATTGGACCTGAAAACTGTACAACAGAGCCACTGAAGTGTTCCTGAGAAAAGAAAATTATTTTATCCTTCGTGCACGAAAGTTCGTTCAATCTCAGCTGCTCAACATTTTCAGTTATCGCCGATTTTCAAAATGCAAATGATCTGTTTATTTTCAATATTAGTTTGTTTTGTTATTGTTTGGTTGGTGTCTTATATGAAACTGCGACATTGCGCAATTTATTGGACAGACTTGTTTAGGATCGCACAGCGTAATTTGGGTGGCATTTTATTTCGTATTTTTAAAGCATCTTTTTATTTTTGACTGTCTGTAAATTTAGTTTCCTGCTCTTAATTGTGAATGCATACTTGATGGTTTTAAATGCTCCTGAAATTAAGTGCTGCTTGACGAGCCTATACAGTATTGTGTTCATGTATGTGACGTCACTGAAGGCCTAAGGTTGAAATGCACGGCCCGCCACTGAAAACACGGATCAGAAAATGGATGGATGGATGGAGGGTTTGAACATTCCAATCCCCCCCAGCTTTTGTGTGTACAAATGTAAATATTAACAGTATGTGTTCACAAGGCAGTGCTTAAATGTAATTGATTTGCGCAACTGGTTCATTAAAATGCAGAGGAGTTGCTTTGATTTGGTGTGATTGCTGTAAGAGGGGAAATAGCCAAAAGAGGCAATGTTCCGTCAGGAACTCTTTGGCTTACTGTAGATTTGACTTCCCTCATAACACACACACACACACACACACACACACACGCACACGCTATTACAGTCAGACCTCCCAGTTGCATAGTTTCACTTAAGCGGCACTTGGGTGTTCCTTTCATCTGCTGCCATCTCGATATTAGCTGCATGTCAAACTATCCACGAAGAGAAATTTTCCTGACATGACCGATTTAAATAATTTTAGCACATAGCCTTCAAGTAACCAAAATTGCATCAAGAAACTTGAACAGAAAGATATTGTTCAAAACAAATCTGTTTTCATTTCAGATGAAAAATTAAGGGGGCGGGGGGAATGAATAACTTGCTTCCAAAGTCGTAGTGAGAACTTAATGTCCATGGTGCAAATGGCAGGATTTACATTTCACAAAATCAGTGATCTTTGCAGCAGTTAGTTATATTTTTTTCCCTACTTTTTCGCCCCCACAAAATTTTGAATTCATCCCCTGCATGGCTTAATTACAATGCATAAAACAAGAGCTCTTTCTGGAGAAACACTCTAGTCCTGTTACACATACAACTGTAACTCATCTCCCGAGTAAGTATTGTAAATGTACTGTATGTTGTTTTTTTTACCCTGCCTCCCCCCACTGCTGTTAAAATATAAATAAAAAGTAGTTACGTGTAATGAACAATGTGTAGTAGAGCAAATGCAGTGTTATTGTGCAATTACTGTCAGGTGTCCGCAAGGATTCTGCATATTCAAGGATTCCACATGTGTAGACAGAGATAAGAGCCTTCGAACATTTTTTCTTTTAGAAATGTACAACGAAGGACTCTGATAACAAAGAACCAGGACAAGGCTAGAGAAATGAAGCACTTGAGGACAGAGTCATTAGCGAGGTTTGATAATATGACAGCCGGGTATGACTCTACCCTCCAGGTGTGAGACTAAAAAAAAAAAAACAAGACAAGATCATGACAATTTCACTTTTATTGAGGAATGACTTGACGTGCATTAGAGGAGAGGAATATATATATATATAAAAATAAACAAATCCTCGTCTCACCCCTCGGGTGGTGTCCATCCCTCATTCAGCTCGGGTACTCTACCAGAGGCCAGGAAGCTTGAGGGTTCTGCGCAGTATCCTTGCTGTTCCCAGCACTGCACATTTCTGGACCGAGATGTCCGATGTCGTTCCCGGGATCCGTTGCAACCACTCATCTAGTTTGGGGGTCACTGCCCCGAGTGCTCCGACCACCACAGGCACGACTGTCACCTTTACCTTCCAGGCTCTCTCCAGCTCCTCTCTGAGCCCTTGGTATTTCTCGAGTTTCTCGTGTTCCTTCTTTCTGATGTTTCCATCACTTGGGACCGCTACATCCAC
>NW_017805196.1:170212-185489 GCF_001891065.2 Hippocampus comes | reverse complement strand
GATAAAAAATAGGGTGGTAGTGTCGGTTGTTTGACGTTTGCCTGCCATATCTAAATATTAAAACGGGTAGCGACTCGGGCTACCAGGTGCTGAATTTTTGACAAGTTCTTTCTACTTTATCACAAACCAAATCAGTGCAGAACTGATTGACGCCTGAGCATGGTTGACATTTTTCTTTCTCAAAAGTCTAATCTCGTACTGTTGAAAAACTTCCAAAGGGAGTGGATGAAACGGTAGGGACACGATGGGATTTCAGGCCACTTGTCGGACTAAACATTGAAAGGAATCAACTGGCTGCCTTATTCCTTCTGTCCAAGGCCTTATACCATCTTTAGAGAGACTGTACATAGACTCATGTTAAGATCGAACCATCCAGAGCGTCTTTGTCATATCAAGGCAGCTGTTAACTCTTGATATTTTCATCACTATTGCTTCATTCGGTTTGTTTCGCAGTGTTAAAGCGTAGATGATTTTGTTTTTTTTTGTACAGGTTAGCGATTACACTGTGCGTGACCTTAACTGCATTTAGAGGAATTTGATATAACGTCACAGAACCAATGGCAGGCACGCTTTCCGTCATTTGGTTTTCATGTTTGTTTTGTTTTGTTTTTTGCATGTTTGAATAAAAAGGAAAAAATAAAATCAACGGTTTGGAGAAGGCTAAGCGTCAAAATTCAAGAGGCAGAAATCACGCATTGATGTCATCTGGAATGAAATGTGCGCCTTATTTCCATACCAAAGATTTGGGAAAAGAGATTATTTACACGTGGTCACTCCGAGTTAAAATCAGCAGGAGTGATGACACCGAATCCTTTTATTGCATCTAAGAAAATAGGATGAAATGAGATCAATTCTATGTACAGTATGTATATTAGGGAAGTGGTCACAAGCCAACAAGTAACCATGGGTGTGGAAAAAGCATGTTGAAACCACCGCCTCTATGTGATACAGTCAGGAAGCTTACTTGAGTTTTTGGCAATTGTCATTGTTGTACAAGTCATGTTGAAGCTCCTTTTGTAAATAGGATAGATACATAGAGATTTGATGTATTCGGACACTATATTATGGCCATTATTATAGCTAAGTATGTGTCATATAAAAGGAAAAAAAAAAAGCTTAACAGATGTATAGTCGGCAAGATACTGTATGTTGTGTGTTACATTTCTGGCTTAGAGTGTCGTAAAAGTAATGCTGTCTGGTCTTCGCTTGCTGATTTTATTTGACTTTTTGAGGAGGAGAAGCAGAAGGGGCCCGTGCTCTGAACAGGAGGGGCAGAGGGGGGCGGGAGGGGCGTAAAAAATTATTGTGATACTGTTAGCTGGTTGCAAACATTTTTTTGCGACAAAGCCTTTCAGCAAACACTGGATAAGAAAAACCATTCGCTCGTGTTTCCACAAACTTCGGAGGTTCTCATTATTGCACTAAATTTTTACGACACACACCTTTGCCACGTCTTAACGGACAAATGTAACGATGGACGCCCGCGACATAAAAAAAAAGAATCCAATATTTTTTATGACAAGGTGCGTAAGGAAATCAACTGTCAGAAATTGACTAATTGTCTTGTAGCAAAATGTGCATTAATCTCAGTGAGATACACATTTCTTACGCATTCTCATACATGAGAATATGAAGCATTGAGGTGGGGGGGTGTAAAAAAAACAAAAAAAAAACGTTCGGAGAAACCTTTAAAAACCAACGTGCTCATGGTGTTGCTAAATGATTGTACGCACGCATGTGTGATGTCTTCTGTTGTACTTTGTATATTCTCGGTGACCACTGTCTGCTGTGATGTGGGCAGGTTCTGTTAACCAGACAGGCGGGGCCAGTTTTGTCAGCTACTTCTGTCGTTTGCTGTTTACTAAGTTAACTTTTGTTGTCTTACGTTGATGACTGTTTTACCGATATGTTTTTTTTTTAACATATGTCTCAAAGTTCAGTTGTGAAGACATGTTCCTGTAGTATTTTTTTTTTTCATAAAGGCACTGATATTTGAATTCTTATTGAAGGAAATGCACCTCTTCTGAGCTCCATCAAGCAGTGATTTTACCTTTTGACTGACCCGGCTCCAATTCTGTTTGACTCTTTAATTCATGTCTACCAGTAGAAGAAAAAAGTATATATCTATAGATATATAGATATATATCTATATAGATATTTGAGTTTTTGCCCATTGGTTGTACACATTTTGCAAAACTTTGCTCATTGTGTCAAAACTCTACACACGGGCAAATATGACACACTCCAGGCAAACAAACTATTTACATCGATATCAAATGGAAACTCAATCAAAACCTAACAATCCTTTGTCAAAATGTCATTCTGATGACAAAATTATAGATAGATATATAGATATATATCTATATAGATATTTGAGTTTTTGCCCATTGGTTGTACACATTTTGCAAAACTTTGCTCATTGTGTCAAAACTCTACACACGGGCAAATATGACACACTCCAGGCAAACAAACTATTTACATCGATATCAAATGGAAACTCAATCAAAACCTAACAATCCTTTGTCAAAATGTCATTCTGATGACAAAATGTTACCCACTTGCATCATATGAATACACTCTCAGATCAGCAGCAACACACTATTCTACTTTACATAAAACACATCTTTAATTTTCAAAACAGTACATCTGATATGATAACTGAATTTGGCATAGTCCTGTAATTCCTCTCGAGACAGTCTGAGTAGAGAGCTGAAGACATCCCTGTTTTGTAATCGGAATGTCCTTACTTATTATGGATGAAAATGGGAAATGGATTCGATTTGGATGTACTCTCTGCCCATTCTTCTTCATAGTCAGGCCATGGTTTAGGCCATGGTCCACCAAAGTTGCTCTTATGGCATCAGAAGTAATGGTCCTTGCATGGCCTCTTGGAACACATCCTCCTCTCTCTCTCTCTTCCTCTTCCTCTGTCTTGCGCTCCCTTCTCCATGCTTGCAAAGTTCTCAAAATGGCTTAACTGAGTTCTTTTTGCAGCGGGTTGCTTGGTGTTCAGTTTTGTAAATATTTTCATGTGTGTGTATTTTCAAATAAACAATGTGTGTTATATTTTGAATAGATGTCTTTTCCCAGCTGAGCTGTCTTCTGTGGTATGGGAGAGGAGGTCAAGTTAGAGGCAGTGAGTGAGTCATTAAAGGATATTGAGCAAAGAATGAAACCATCACGACTCAAAATAGACTCTTTTTTTTTTCCCAAGATAGAGAAAAATCAACATTAAAATACAGTACAGGACACTGTAGTTAAATGCAGTACTGTACTGTATCGGTACTGTACTATACTGGTACTTGTACTCTGTTTTTTAAACAGTACCATGTTTTGCAATTTCATACAAGTCTTGTTATTGACCAGTTCTTGCCTTGTTTCCACGGCCTTTCCATTTTGAGTTGCAAGTCGCTGATACTCAAATAAATATATATATTTTTACTTTGTACCCTGCAACTGTGTCCAAGCCCAGTTCTGTCCATACAAGCCAGTACACACTGGCCAGTATGGACACAACATGGGTAGAGAAGCTAGCTGAAGCTCTATCTGCACAGGGGGCTCGCTTGTCCCAACAGGAGGAGCAGGTGGCTGCATTATACCAGGGAGTCAAGGGGCTCACTCAATACCAGGAGAGCTTCAAGGCAGCCGTCACAGCCCACGTAGGGCATCTTAATGAACAAATACAGCAGCTGTTCGTTGTCTTAAAAAACAAAAAAAAAAAAACAACCTCAGAAGCCGCCAAGCCTCAGACCCAGCCTGTCCCATCGGCTCCAGGTCACCCAATCTCCCATGTCGGAGCTGGAAGCCGGCTAACTTCTCCTGAGTCTTTTTCCGGAGACCACGATTGTGCCAGTCATTTATCATAGAATGTCAAATGCATTTTGAATTGTCACCTCAAGCATTTCCCACTGACCAAGCCAAAGTTGCCTTCATGATTTCTCACCTGGCGGGGAGGGCAAGAGCGTGGGCCATGGCTGAATGGGCAAAAGACTCCCTGATGTCCAACTCCATTGCAGAATTCACAGAGGCTCTCCGTAAGACTTTAACCCCGTTTAATCTGAAACAGACAAAGCAAGGGAGCTGAGTGGACTGAGGCAAGCGAAGGAGTCTGTCTGTGACTATGCCGTTCACTCGAGGATTCTGGCTGCTGAGAGTACGTGGAACACCACAGCACTTTATGATGTCTTTCTGAAAGGGCTGGCGGGCCATGTTCAAGAATAGCTATTGCCGTTAGACTTCCCTGCAGATCTGGACTCTCTCATTGCCTTTGCCATTCGAATTGACAACCGGAGTTCCGGACCCTCCAAGGAGGACACCAACAGGGGCCATTCCACCCGTAGCAGGTTCCAGTCCTTAGTTTGCCTTCCAGTCATCCACCGGCAGAACAATGTCAGTTTCTGCAGGTGGAGGAGGAGGAACCCATGTAGCTTGGCAGAACTCAGCTTACCCAGACCGAACGCAAGTGCCATCTCAAGGAGAGGTGCTTTTACTGTGAGGAATCTAAACATCTTGCGGCCGTCTGCCCAGCCTAAGCGTGTGGTGAGCCAATTCACTTCCTCAGCTTCGCCTTCATGCAGTTTGACCCCTCTCAAAGTAAGACACCAATCCACCATTACAGAATTGAAGGCTTTAATTGACTCCGGGGCTGATGAGAGCTTAATGGACTGGAGGCTAGCCAAAAAGCTGGGGGCAAAAACAGAAACATCATGCCACCCATTATGAGCAGTGCCTTTAATGGTTATACCGCATGTCACCGAACCCATAGCCATTACCATGTACAATCAGTGATCTGATGAGCTTTTACCTGCACCACTGACCTGCACACACTCTGGTGCTATGGTATCCATGTCTTATGAGGCACAACCCTAACGTAGACTGACCTACTGGCAAGATTCTGTGGTGGGGAAAGCATTGTGGGAGCAAGTGTCTGCAACACAAGACTCAGGGGGAGGCTACCACTATTGTAAGTGCTGTCTCATTTCATCTTGTTACGGAACCCCAGTTCCGTGACCAAAGATCTGTGCCAACCTGCTACCACCATCTCAAAGAGGTTTTTACTAAAGTCAAGGCCACATCACTCACACCACATAGACCATATGACTGCAATAGATCTCATTCCAGGATCCACCATTACTAAGGGGCAATGGTACTCTTGTGTCATGTCCCAAACGGCAGGCAATGAAGGACGATATTGAGTCTTCACTGAAGGCAGGACGCATCCGGCCATCACCGTCTCCTGCTGGAGCTGGATTCTTCTTTGTAAGCAAGAAGAATGGGTCCTTTAGACCATGCATTGGCTACAGTCCTCTCAATGAAATCACTATCAAGAATCGCTATCCACTCATGCTAATGTCATCTGTCTTTGCTCAGCTTCAGCAGGCCACCATTTTCACTAAGTGGATTTACGAAATTCATATCTCTTCTGAATTAGAGAGGGAGATGACTGGAAGACCGCATTTAATATTTCCCTTAGGTCACGACGACCTGGGCTGTCAGGGATCGGCCCTAGAAGGGGCGTACTGTCACACCGCGGTGAGAGTTGCCGGTGTTTGTCTGGTCATATTTCCTGTTTTATTTTGAAAGAATGACTCTCCTCTCGTTTCAGGTCACTTATCCTTCCTCCTGTGCCAGTGTAATTGTCAGCCCCATCCTGATTGTTTCCACCTGTTGCCCCTTACCTTGTGTTTAAATAATCCATGTCTCCTTTTGTCATGTGCCAGTAGTACGTTTTGTCCTTGTGCATTCACTCCAGTTTCTCGCCACAGACCTGACCAGTTCTTGTCTTGTTTCCACAGCTTTGCCATTTTGAGTTGTCAGTTGCTGATCGTCAAATACATATCTTTTACCTTTGCACCCTGCAACTGTGTCCTGTGTCCAAGCTTAGTTCTATTCTATTTACACAATGTTTTGTGCCAATTGTGTAAATAGTAATGTATAGCAATGATTAAAAAACAAGAATATCAATACTTTTGTATTAATGTATGATTTGAATAAAAGGGATGAGGAGAATATACACGTAGTAAACACAATGGAAAAATATCAATATCATTAGTTGATGTTTAAAAATTATTTCTGTAAACATGGAAAAGGTATTTTTTATCATGACTGCATAGCAAGATGAGATGGCGAAAAATTGGAAATTAATTTTAAAAACGTAAAATTTAGCTGTTGTTCATGAATTAATGCATATCGAAGGTATTTACAAGTTTGTGTAAAATTGGGCCAAAATTGGACATTCAAAAATTCATCACTCATTCCTGCTCATTTTAGACTATGACTGCAAGGGACATTTTTGTACATGTTAGGGTGCTACGTATGCCTGCGGAATTTCATAGGTATAGGTGAAACACTCTGGAATTGGATTTTGTTTACCCACTCTCGGTGGTGCAACAGAGCCATTTTGTTTTAGTTTATGTCAACTTTGAAATTTCGGAATTTTCATCAAGCCTGATAAGTGTGCAAAATTTCGTCAGTTTTTGTCATACTACTACTACGACTACTACTACTACTACTACTACTAATAATAATAATAATAATAATATCCATCCATCCATTTTCCGATCCGCTTATCCTCACAAGGGTCGCGGGGGGTGCTGTAGCCTATCCCAGCCATCTTCGGGCAGTAGGCGGGGGACACCCTGAACCAGTTGCCAGCCAATCGCAGGACACACGGAGACAAACAACCATCCGCACTCACACTGACACCTAGGGACAATTATGAGTGTTCAATCGGCCTGCCATACATGTTTTTGTAATGTGTGAGGAAACCGGAGTACCCGGAGAAAACCCACGCAGGCCTGGGGAGAACATGCACATTCCATACAGGGAGGCCGAAGCTGGAATTGACCTCATTGTACCTCTGCACTGTGAGGTTGACGCGCTAACCACTGGACCACCAGGCGGCCATAATAATAATAATAATAATAATAAAAAAAATAATAATAATTTGAGCAGTGAGGAGCTTTAAAGGGCCTTCACAACCTTGGCCACATTTGGGTGTTGTCATGTTGGAATACTGGCACATAGAAGCTGGAATTTTTTGAAAATGAAGAACATAAATTAAAAATATAGTTTGACAAAGTATGAGCTCTGCAAAGTGTGATGTGCCTGCAAAGTTCCTTATGTTTTCACAAATGTTAAGACCATCAAAATCAGCAGCAAAATCAGCAGCAACAACAACCTCTATAAAATGGTGGACTTCCTATTAGCTTTAGCATTTGGCTGCGCCATCAAAATCAGCAGCAAAATCAGCAGCAACAACATTTAGCATTTGGCTGCAAGAGACTTTTTTGTCGGTCTGGAGCTGTTACATATACCTTCAAAATTTCATCGATCTTGGTGACGTGTACAACCAGGGCAGCGTTGCTAAAAATTTGATGTGAGGGCGTTGTTGAGACATTATTTTAAAATTGCACAATAATCTAATAAAATATTGTTGCCTGTTTGTAATGTTGCATGTTTAGACCCTTAAAGGTAGTGATGTTTTGTTTGCAAACAGTGCATTTCCATGACAACAACTTTTGGTGAAAACTCACAAACTTCGTATTGCAAAATCATGAAGGCCTACATTGTCTTCCAAACAAATACGACGTAAAACTGGTCAGCTGGGAGAAAAACATCAAAGAGTAAAACATATATTTCCTTCAGTCAGTAGGTGGTGCTGCCATTATGCTAAAAATAAGTTCATAAAGTCTACCTTCATACCTCGACTGTTATAAAATTTGAGAAATCTTTATGAACACGTGGGTCAAGTTACAGCATCTTTGGTATTCAAGGCAGAGCTGACTTTCAAAATAAATTTAAAAAAATGGGATTTCCTATTAGATTTAGTATATGGTTCCAAGATACTTTTTTGTAGGTACTGGCCTGCCACATTTACCACCAAATTTTCATAGAGGTAGATAAAATTTTAACTGGCACGAGTGAGTCATTTCTAAAAATTCCACAACAAACACCTAAAATACTCGTGATTTTGCCAGGCTTCCAAACTTTCATCCGTCTTGGTGACACGAACAACCAGAGCAGCTTCTCTAAAAATTTGCAGGGGCCATTGCTTAGCCATATTAGAAATAGCACAAGAAACCATATAATTTTGATGCCGTTGCTAGGCTTTAAGTATTTACATTTTAAGTTTTATGAGTTTTTGTGCATGTTTAGACCCTTAAAAGTAGCTTTGTTTTCTTGGGGAAGAGCATGTTTTCTCCAAATAATAATAACAATAATAATAATACTTTTTTTCCAAAACAATAGGGGCCTCGCAGCCGAGACTGCTCAGGCCTTAACAATCCCCAATTCAACTTTACAATCAGCCTGGATGAAACTATGAGCCCAACAGCTGGACTAAGGGAAAGCATTACAGCCAGCATGCACATGACCACATAATTTCTGCCTTAAAAGCCTTGTTATTCTCAGTTTTTTGTTTTTTTTTTGCCTTCTCTAGGACATTGTGTTGCAGCCATCTGGTGGAGATCACCACACTCCTCCCCGCACCACCTGATTGGCTATAATCTAAATGAGTCAATGTTCTTTATCAGGGCTTTTGACTACATAACTACTTTGTTAATATTTGGAGGAAGTGCTGGAGGACAGGGCGCTCTCAGCCAGTTGACCTTGAGGTCATAAGAACCTGCGCTGCAGAGTGGCACATGGCGGTGAATGACTCCTAATGATTTAGATGGTATCTTTTACACAGCCCAGTGAAAGTAGATATATCTGGGCAATCTGGCTGCTGAGAAAAAACAGAGGCTAGAAAATAAGTCCCACTTGTTTCAAATTGGGGTAATACTGTTTCATCAGCGCAGCGCGTCAATGGAATTCCCATTTGCAATGATGAGTAATTACCTACAGATGACCACACAGCAGCTCTGAATGCTTTCCTGCCAATATGTATTGTGTGTGCAGTTGTTTCAGTAACTTAATCAGGAAATGCAGCAAATTTGGGGATTGTTTGTTTATTCCAAGGATAAGTAACTTTGGCGCTTTGTTGAAGAAGTCGAACAAAATCTTTGATGGCAGCTTCCCATCGGATTAGATTTAGCATTTCCTGTAGTGGAGCGAATGAGTACTTTGTGTAGCCATATACGACACGTGTTGATGCATGGTATTACTGGAATTTCTTTAAAATACTCAAATAAACATTGGGTTAAAGCACAACGCCCAAACCATGACCTCAAAGAGCACACTCAAAAGCTCTTTCTTCTATTAATACATGTAAACACAGAAAATGTCATCGTCTGATTCCAACATCTGAGTGCGATTTACTTCTTCTCCATCCACATTGAATTCAGAACCACTGACATCATTTTCAAAGTCTTTTGTGCAGCGATTCTTTACATGGGGCCACGGCCCAATTGTGGGCTGTTAGCGCCATGCGCAGGGCTGTTAAAAACATTCCAGGTTTGCACCTCTTTCTCATGAAGGCCACAGGACTAGATAGGTTATCAATTGTAGATTCTAGAAATATTTCCATTTTCCATGAGACACAATGTTACAATTTGAGATGAAAGTCCTCCGGATTTTCAAATTTTCATGAAATTTCCTCCGGAAAATTGAGGAAAAATTGCCTAAAATTAATCCAGATATTAGTTCACAACATTGAACGAACACGCGTTTGAGTTCGTTGTTTTGCTTTCACGAGCGTAGCCATGTTGAGGCACGAACATGAGTCACAGTAACACCCCTCCCCTCGCATTCCCGTGGCTTCGCCATATCTCAGAGATTTTGACTTTTCGGCGAGAACGGAAGCCACAAAGGGTGCACGTCTGCACACAGAAGGCAGATTAATCATTGAATGTCGAATATTTGAACAGCGTTTTGTGTAAACTAATTCATGCATGGTCGGCCAGGTACGGCCCCAGCAAGTGATTGTCATGATTCATGTGCAATCTGTGCATTATATATATATATATATATATATTTATTTTTTTTTTGTATTTTCAGGAAAGTTCACTTTCATCTCTATACAATACAGGTAGTAGTAACGCCAATTTTAAAGCTTTATATTTACTTGATTAAAAAGTATATATTCCTGATTATGGTGGCATGGGGACCAACTGTTCAGCACATCTGCCTCACAGTGCAGGGATTGTGGGTTTGATTCCAGGCTCTGGCCTTCCAGTATGGAGTTTGCATGTTTTCCCTGTGCATGCGTGGGTTTTGTCCAGGTACTCCCATTTCCTCCCACGTTCCAAAAACATGCATGGTAGGTTAATTGACTAAATTGATTAAAAGACTCAACATTTTCCATTGGTTTAAATGTGCGTGTGAATGGTTGTTCGTCAATTTGTGCCCTGCAATTTTCTGGCGACTAGTTCGGGGTGTACCTCACATCACATTGGATCCATCATGCTCGCAACCTTTGTGAGAAAAAGGTTGGAAGAGTGGATGAAATTCGAGATATGTTTATCAGTTTTTTAAAATTAGAAACTGATATTTTTTTCAATCATGAAGAGATGTAAATATTACAAAAGTACAGATATTTTTCATTTAACAGATTTCTATCCTTTGATTTCGATTGATTCTGTTTGGTGTCATGTAAGGCATGTGCTACAAATGCATGCAAATTGTTCTAACTTGTAGTTATTGGGGGCGACACGGTGGTAAGCATGTTTGCCTCACAGTGCAGAGGTGCAGGGTTCAATTCCAGGCCCTCACCTTCCTCAATGCAGTCTTCTCCGGGTACAGTGAAATTCCTCTAGAACGAAACCTACATGGGCGAAAATACCCCCTAATGTGAAAACATCTTAATGCGTTAACACCATTCCCATTCTCCTGCCCCCCATACAACGAAAAAAAACCCTGTTGCGTTATACGAAATCATTTTCTCTGCGCCAGCCTCGCTAAGAGATTCACGAAAACGAAGTCTAATCCAACAGCGACCTCTACTGCTTTGTTCGGAAACGGCAAGATCCGTGGAAGATAGAATGGAATGCAGCCGATTAGCTGCTCAGAGTAAATTGCTTGTGGCTCGACGGACAGTCAAATAAACGAACGTTTCCTGGAATGCTTTACTTGTTATCATGATAAAAACCTTACGCTAACTGGAGTGCAAATTAGAGAGAAGGCAAGTTCCATCGCGCTAACTGTGCCCATCGAGGACTACGAAGCGTCCCGTGGCTGGCTTAAAAGTTCATTGCATGACATCAGCTGAGCAACGCTGTCTTGGGTGGCGATCGAGGGGAGGTCAAGTTAGAGACAGTGAGATGGTGGAAAGAAAAGCCACCGGGTCCAGGAAGTATTTGCTAAAATGGCTACAAAACGGACCTTTGGATGTCAAGCAGCTAAGACAAGAAGAGCTCTGACGCTGGAAGAGAGGGGAAAAGTGATCAAAATGAAAGACGGAGGAAGCGAAATAAAAGACATGATCCAAGAAATTGATATAAGTGAAAGTGAATGCTGATTGTAAATTTCGCAATTTCTTTCCCTTTTTTCTTTCTACACTGACAATATGAAGTGTCAAATAAGTGTGTGCTCATACTGATGCACTATTGGAATAAAAATAGAGTACACATATGTTTGTGTGTGCGTGTGTGTGTGTGTGTGTGTGTGTGTGTGTGTGTGTGTGTGTGTGTGTGTGTGTGTGTGTGCTTACATCTGAGATCAAATTTGCTACAGTGAAAAAACCCCTGTTGTGAAAAAGTTCTTGCTGCAAACATGATTTCGTTGTAGAGGAGTTTCACTGTACTCCGGTTTCCTCCCACATTCCAAAGACATGCATGGCAGGTTAATGTAACACTCTAAATTGTCCCTAGGTGTGAGTGTGAGCACGAATGGTTGTTTGTCTCTGTGTACTCTGCGATTGGCTGGCAACCGGTTCAGGGTGTCCCCCGCCTACTGCCCAAAGACAGCAGGGATAGACTCAAGCACGCCCGTGACCCTCCTGAGGATAAGTGGATTCGAAAATGAATGGATGGATGGATGGATGGGAATCGTTATTGGGAATTGTTGAGTCAAAAAAAGTATCAGCATGTATCAGCAAAGTAGGGACCATGAATCGCAGTTTGCATTCTCTGAGCAGTCCTCGTAGCCTTTATGTAGTCAAAAGAAATCCTTGCACTGCTCTTATTTTGATGTGCATGTGTGTCAGCAGTACAAACAATCTCGTGCAATGATTTGTCCGAAGTGTTGCAAACATGGACATAGTGGGCTTCACTAATACTCTGTACACAAGATGAGCTAAAACGAAAAATCACTATTGGATTCAAAACACCGGCCGATTTTCTTCGCACCACTGTGCGAATGATGTTGATTCATCACAATCTATTCTAAAGGCCCTATTTTTGTGCCCAGCACAAGTCAAGTGCAAAGTGAAATCTAACTGGGTGCATGGGAGAAGTTTTCTTTTCTTTTCGTACTTTCATATAAAGGGGCGTCTGTGCTGTTGTGGGAGTGAAAACAGCTGATTTACTTGCTGGCCAAAAAATCGGCTCCAATCATTCCCTATGTATTCAGTACAGGAGAGGTGTGCACACAGTCTTTGACATTTTGGAAGCAGAAATAAATTCACTGGTCCCCATTCTGAAGATCGAAGTATGTGAGGTATGTTTTTAAGGAACTGCAAGCAGACCTTCACTTGCCATGTTATCCCCATGCCTGCATCGATAATGGAAGGGATGTATAGTCGACACAATCTAATGTGACAAAATTAAATATGTCATTATTTATTTATTCATTTATTTTACCAGTAGTCAGATGTTCCTGTTTGCCATTTCCATGTCTATGTGTATCTGTGTAGAAACTACTATTTTATTGATATACCTGTTCAGATGCTGTCATCAATATTAATAATAAATTCCTGTGACTTTATACGCAATACAATTAGCAGATATGAACGTGTGTTGCTTCGAGCGGCCAAAAAGATCGCATTTAGGCTCAATGGATCCAAAGTCATGTGTACAACAGCATCATGATTTAGTTCAACAATATTTTGAAGCATTCATTGCTGCCGTAGTACATTAAAATCCGTTGATATTTAACTCTGAGTGTGACTGTAGATTCATATTTATGAATTCTATAATTTATTCGGTTAATAGCTATTAATACCCTGCCTACTGCCCGAACTCAGCTAGCATAGGCTCCAGTACACCCGCCACCCTTATGAGGATATAATGGTTCCGATAATGGATGGATGATATTTATTAATTGTGACACACCAATGAATGATATAAAACAGACACTATGTGGAGACAGATGGACAGGAACTCTGCAGTTGGGACGAAATGCCTGCAGTTGGTTTCCCGACGATCATGGCACATCACACAGGTCAGCCTCATTCTGCGTGGCAAGTTATCCAGACAAAGCTGCCGGAGAATCCAGTGAAATTCACAAGCAGAGGGCGCTTCTTGATGGCCCGTAGACTGTAGAACCCGTGGAAGAACAAGAATTAAGTGTTTGCGATGTTGTTGTCCAGAGGTCCTTCTTTCCTTATTTCTGACTTTTAACTACCGATAGTGATGCCCTGTCTTTTCTCCAGTACACGTGGCATGAGTGACATGCAAATGCACAAATGAACACCTGCGATAAAACTTCTGCAAGGCATCAGTTCATCTCGTGTCTGGCGTAAATGCAGCATTAGAACGCTAATATGAGGGTGGGGACTGCTTGACTCACTCATTAGCCTGACTACCTAATTGAAGGGATAATGGCAGCACGTTACTATTGTTTCGCAACCGCGTTCTGTTGTTTTCAAACAAATATTGAACAAATATGCAGAACAGATGCATTGTGGCGAGCTGTAGCAACATGCCAAAAGAAAGGGTCTGCTTAAATGACCCAAGTATGACAAAGTGAGTAAACGTTGGACCTCTCAAGTCAAAGTGACATGCACAAACTGGGATGGACCTAACAAGACGAGTTAATTTGCACTGCACATTTTAATGATCCTGACTTGGAAGATGAAGTGTTTTGGTTGGAATTTGGAAGGAAATGGCTAATTTTAAAAAAGGATGACCAGATGGTCATCCCCCTCTGCAGCAATGGCTTCTTTCCTGCTTAAATTGCCGTACTGCCTTTAACATCCGTGCGCCTCCTTGGACTGTCAGATTTAGGAGACAATTGAGCACAATCTTCGGACACTATAAGCGATGTACATTCAGTGATTTGGACTGTACAAATTGTGTCAAGTTCCTCTGCTGACGTCTCCCCAAGACATGGGGGACGGAAGTTGTGTATCCATGTTGCTGATTAAAAAGAGGCATTCCAAGATTAGTTAGTTCTTTACTGGTTTCTCCCCAAAACATTGATGTAATTCAAAATGCAAGCAAGTTTTTCCTGATCAACAAAAGTTTGTTCAGGAAAAATGGTCCATCTGGGCCAAATTGTCTCTTTATTATACGAAAGAGTCACAGTGGTCAACAGTTGGCACGTCCACCTCACAGTGCAGAGGTGCAGGTTTCAATTCCGCCCTTCCTGTGTGACATATGCATGTGCTCCTTGTGTGTGTGAGACACTTGCCATTTTTCATGCCCGCTGTTTGTACCAATGGAGGAGTTTGGGTGTTTGTCTTTGTCTGTATGTCCCTAACAGCTGTTGATGCTCTTGTAAGGCACCATCATCGCTAAAAATTAGGTTTCACCAGAGCATTACCCAGCTGCTCCAGAAAAGTCCTCTTTCTATATTTTGATGCCAGATTGGCAGGTTTGCTTGACATCCATTGTCGAAATGGACATCGTCCACGAAATGCAATCAAGCACTTATTGATAGTCACGTGAGGGCCGAGATTGTTATCATATTATCTTTTCATATTTGGAAGGGATCATTTTCCCAGAGGACATTTTCAAGTGAGAGAGCATGCAGATTGCAGTACTAGATGCATTATGCAGAGCATAATGTGGAATTATTTGGGTAGAGTGCTGTTGTGCAAGCTTCTATATTTTTGCTCCACCCTTATTTTGCATGAACTACTAAAATCCCTATGGCAGGGGTGTCAAAGTCAAATGGACGGAGGGCCAGATAAAAAATTTTGCTGCAAGCCGAGGGCCGGACTGATCGAATGTTCATTGAAAATTTTAAAAATGACCACATATTGTTTATTGAACCAAATTTAATTGACTGAAAACCTAACAAATACATTCCAATATGGTCAAATAAATAAAGCAACATTTTTTTATGGCTACGTCAGTAAACTTTAATTTTCAACAGGCACAAAAAAAATTCCTTTGTATAAAAATACCCATAACATGAATGAAAGAAGCCGATATTATTCAAGGCACTATCACTAGTCCATATTTTCTCTTTTAGCAAAAGTAGGCTAAATTTACTTAAAAGAAAAACAAATAAT
>NW_017805196.1:140809-169274 GCF_001891065.2 Hippocampus comes | reverse complement strand
GCCGGTTCTAATAATAAATCAATATCATCCCAGGGGCCACTGAAAACATTCTCGCGGGCCGGATTTGGCCCGCGGGCCGGCACTTTGACATATGTGCCCTATGGGAAACTAGTTCTCACAGAAATAGCAATTTTCCCCACCCACTGTAATTCATCAGCTCAAAAGTATCAAATCTGTACCTACAGGTGTGGGGAGGTTAGGTCAAACAAGCTCGGGGTCAAATTGACCCCTAAGGATCACCAATGCGTGCAATATGTGTTCAGGACATCCAAAAAATAGCATCATGATAATTGTATGCTTAATCTGTTGGCCCCATCAAAAAAAAAAAAAAAAGACAACTATTATTTTTTGAATGATAAACTTTGAATAGGGGCAAAGTGACCCCAAGGATAATGAGAGGGTTAAACGTATGCTGCACGTTAGGGTGGTCCATTTTGGAAAAGTTTGTCGGATTCGTCGGGCCGGGTCGGAAATCTTGTCGATACTATGACACAAGGATGTGTGCAAAATTTTATTCCGATCGGATAATTTTATCCCGTCCCGCAGAGCGACCAAAGTTTCCCCTATGGAAAGAATGTTACGGGGCTGAATGGTAGTACGGTTTCTCCCGTACAGTAAGGATTTTGTTTTGCTCAGTTCGCACTTGTAATAATTCAAAGACGGAAGACAGGAACGCATGTATTGCAACAAAGGCAACCGTGGTTATCCTTCAACACTGGTGAGATTGTTGGTCCATGTTAACTGGTCCATCTGTCTATCTGTCCATCTGTCTATAATGTCCATCAACACTAGTGACACTGTTAGACCGCAAAAAAAACGAAATCCGCCGTGCGTGCCATCCCATGCCTACTTCGCGCACGGGTGCAATGCCCGGTGTCGCTCCACGACCTGCAGAAGGTGCTGTCGCTGTTCCTCGTCGCGCGTAATGGCGCCGCAGAACGCGCTGATGAGGGCGACGCCCCTCTCCGCAAAGTCGTTCACCACCCGTAGGTGACGAGCGCGCCGACGAGCCGTGGTGAAGTCGTCCCTCTCCGACCACTCGGCCGGATCGACGTTGAGGAAATCGTGGCCGGTTCCGAGGGCGGTGATGAGGCCGACAGAGTTGGTCATCGCAAACGACGCCAGCGAACGCTGCTCCACTGCCTCAAGGGCGACGTGGGCACGGCGAGGCGGGCAGCGTCCAGTAAGAATTCCGGCGATTCTCGACTTCAATTGAAAGATATTAGCTCGCCAGTAGGTGACCGTTGTGTGTTAGGCGTGCGTTTGAGTTTGTCTCCGGCTGCTGAGAGCAGCGATGGAATGGTTAGTTAGTCAGGAGGTGATCGTTCGGGCAACATTCAGCCCAGCCAGTGTCACGCATGGCAAACAGGGCACGGTTAAAATACACATGTTCACCCTATTGAGACCAGTTGTTATGGTGGAAACTTTGGCCGCTTTGCGGGACAGGAAAATATCATCAGATCGGAATGAAATTTTGCACAGAACCTTGTACCATAGTATCGACAAGAATTCCGACCCGGCCCGACGAATCCGACAAACTTTTTTTTTTGCCATGAAAATGTGGACCACCCTACTGCACGTGCTGATGGGTTTTTTTTTCTCCCATGCTCCCATTTAAGGAGAATGGTTAGTCTGTCGGTTTTTTCCCTCCTCCTCTCTATTGCTTTCCTTTCACATCGAGGATGTTGGGGCGCCAGGCTTCGTTCTGTCTCCCTCTGTTGGTCATTATTTTGTTTACGGTCCTCTGGATGGGTTTTTACTGGGAATGTACAGTAAATTCCTTGTTTGTGTTACATCCTTGGCAAATAAATCTGAGTCAGATTCTGTTTCTGATTCTCAATGCCACTTTAACCTTGAAAAGCACTCAGTCAACTATTTAATACAATACATATTGAACTCATGACAATACGTATCTCAACTGGGGCGGCACGGTGATCGACTGGTTAGCGCTTCCGCCTCACATTGCAGAGGTGCAGGGTTTGATTCTGGCTCCGGCCTTCTTGTGTGGAGTTTGCATGTTCTCCCTGTGCCTGTGTGAGTTTTCTCCTGGTACTCCGGTTTCCTCCCACATTCCAAAAACATGCATGGCAGGCTGATTGAACACTCTAAATTGTTCCCAGGTGCAAGTGTGACCGCGAATGGTTGTTCTTCTTTGTGTGCCCTGCGATAGGCTGGTAATCAGTTCAGGGTGTACCCCACCTGCTGCCCGAAGACAGCTGGGATAGGCTCCAGCACACCCGCTGGATAAGTGGATGAAAAAGTGGATGGATGGTTCTCAACTGTTGTCACCTTGGCACCTGTATTTTTCAATTCTCGACAAGTTTAATTGAAGTTAATACAAATGAATAAAAGCATTGTTAAAAATAAATAAAATAGAATACATACAGTAGCTACATCATATTTTTGAAGAAAAAAAAACGTAACACAAAACACAACATGAACTGTCACACTACAGCAAAGTAGGGTGCGCATGTTCCTCCATGGGCTTTGTGTCCACAAAATGAAAGGAGCACATGTACAATAGGTGGTCTTATTTAAATCTTTTTAAAGATATATATCCATCCATTTTCTGATCCGCTTATCCTCACAAGGGTCGCTGGAGCCTATCCCAGCCGTCTTCGGGCAGTAGGCGTTGGACACCCTGAGCTGGTTGCCAGCCAATCGCAGATATATATCACATCGAAATCAGAGGGGACCAAAACATAAAGAAATAAATGAATAAATAAAAATTCTACCCAGGACTGGAAGCTGCACAGCCAAGACATACTCAATGAAATGCAGACTAAAGACTGTTGCAAATAAATTATTTCCACTTCATTTAAGTTGTAAATGCAAGAGTCAAGCTAACTCTTTGTACTGCTGTTTGACCGTGGACAGTGTGGGATTCTGGTGGTGATAGTAAATACAATATTCAACGAAAGGTTGATGCTGTGTTGCCATTAGTGTATATGTTTGCTTGCTTGGCAAAACACTTTGGACAAGCTCTGACATAGATGATGCACTATAAAAGTGCACTTCATTTACCATCATGATACAAATGGATGCTACATTTTTTTGGACGATCTGTGATGTGATTTTAGCAAAAGTACAACGAGTAATCCATTCAAATGGATTCAGGATTCCATGGTTAAATGGTTAATGAATAGCAATCGCGGACTTGAGGTACGAATCCAGCCCGTAAGCACTATATATGACAATACTGTATGTATGACATCAATTTTTGAGAAGGCACAGGCAACTACTTGAACCATTTCCGACATGGCGCCTTGCATTAAAATGAAACAGGCTGCCTGCGAGTGTGCTATTTTGGCGAATAAAAGGCTTGACACAAATATTGGAACATCAGATATTTGTCAAACTTCACAGTATTGCTCGCTTTCACCATCAATACCTCGAAATGTGCCTGTGGAGGTACCCATTAAGTCAACAACTCTTCAAGTACTTTTGCTTTTTTCAACTACGTGTACAACATGTCCCGTTTTTTTGCACAGTCTGATTAAATACAGTCTGGTCACCATAAGATAGTCTGAAAGTCTGTAGAAGCTTCTGTCATCTGAGTGACAGAAGAGTCATTTCCACAAGGTCTTTTCCTCTCAGCGATTTGTCTAATGGGGCCTCAGTTTATGGATAATTTGGAATTCCACCATCAACAATAGGGAGTCCTCAATGTTAGATTTGCTTTAGGATTTACGATTGCTTTGCCCCAGAGGGATCACATGACCCATAAAGCCAACTACCATATTTTCCTATAAGGCGCACCTAAATGCATTCAATATTCCCAAAAGCCGACAGTGCGCTCTATAATCTGATGCGCCTTATAATGTATATGGTGTCATATCTCTTTATAGTCCCCATTGAGTTGTTTCCCTGTTAGTGTTCCTATGCCATCTAGTGGTGATTATTAGCAGGAACCAATTGTAACCTAAAAGGGTTCTGTCCGACACACGAATTGACATGTGCATTTGCCCACACCCACTCAAACAGTCAACTACTTTGTGAGCTCTGCACAGCCATTATGAAACAAAGATAATTCAAAAGCTGTTCGGATTTGTATGTGACCCCAAAAGCACGACAACAGACAGGGATGGCATTAGCCAAAACTCGGCATAATTTATTCGTTTTGCGAGGTCAACTCAGGAGAATTCAACTGAAACTTACTTAACGTGCAAAGGGGAGCACAAAGAGTCCACGGGGAGAGGAAAATATCCACAGAGGAGGCAAAAACTTCATGAGGTGTCTAAGGGCTTGCTGCAGGTGGTTACGACACGAACTTGCACAAAGAACTGGTTTGGGAGGCAACTTATACCAGCCCATATGAGCTAATGAGCTATAGGGTGATGAGCTGGCGAGCCTCAGGTGTGAGGTGCAGAGCACCCTGGCTGAGGAGGCTGCCTGGCCACCTCCTCCCTCAGAAAAGCTAAACTAATAACTAAAGGAAGGAATTGTGTTCATAACTTTAGCCTTTCATTTAATTGTTTTATAATGCCATTTGTATTTATATGTTTCATGTCCATGTTTGTGACCAGTTCTCATGGCTTTGTTACAGCTGCAGCGGTTGTGAAGGCTCCATATAAATAAAGCTTTATTGTATTGTATTGTATTTGTTGGGGCAAGAGCAGCCTCCTCTTCCCCGCGTGTTCGTTGAATTTCGGACGAGGAGAATGTTGGTAATCCAAATAAAGGCTGGAGGCGATGAACAGTTCCTTCGAAGGGTTTAATTTATTTTTCTGCAGTTTACGAATCAATTTGGGCTCCCAAGGGTTCCAGATTTCAGTCAGGAAGCGTAAAAGACACACATTCATGAGACTATATAGAGACAATATGATAATGAGAGGCGGGGAGGTACGCCTCTCATGCAAATCACGGAAACAAAGAAAGTAACATGTCATCTGACCCGGTGTTGCTGGAACAAGTTGGGAGTGGTGAGGTGAGACCAGACCACCACTACCCACCATTTGGTGTGATGGCAGGAACACAGATACTTGAGATAACAGTTCCTCTTTTGATGTTCAACATGTCCTATGGAGGGGGGCCCTAAAAGTGGTGGGGGTCGAGGTGCACTAAAGGTGATCGTAAACACAGTGAGCAGGAAATACCTCCAACAACATTCTACATTCTTTCTTTCTTTCAAATCCAATTAACAGAGAGGAATAATACCTTAACATATTCCATTTAGCATAGCCCTATCTAGTGGATGCATAGCGCATCCGCAGCCACTATTGCAGCTTCTATTCTATGCGCCTTATAATGCAATACTGTACGCCCTATATATGAAAACAGTTTTAAAAAGTTGGCTATTCATTGAATGTGCGTCTTATATTCTGAAGCGCCTTATAGTGCAGAAAATACGGTATTATTGACAGGCTTGTTTTGTGCCTCTTCTATTCCATTTGTGTATTCATCATTTAGAGTGAACAGATCTTTAAAATCGTCCACTTAATGCAGTACATTAAAGCATTTTTTGAAACCGCGCTCCACTGATTATCATTTTATAGGATGTATTATTTCTTGTTAACATATTAAATAATATATTTCACTGTGCATTTTCCATAAAATATTACTTCCACCCAATGTTAACATATATAGTGTGCACATACAGCCATGCTTATCAGTCGGAATGTGAGTGTGAATGGTTCTTTCCCCATTCTTTGCTCAACCTCAATTGCTAATACGATGCAGCTCACCTGTGACCCAGAGCACAATGAGTAGTAGAAAATTGAAAATGGATGGGAAAGCTGATTGTGGAATTGTGTGAGCACCGTCATTCTTCACTTGCATGGTTGAATACATAGGGAATGGACATACAAAGAGTTTCAACCTATAAATACCTGAGTGTCCATATAAACGATAAACTGGACTGTCAACACATATGCTCCATACAGGAAAGGTCAGAGTAGACTCTTCCTGCTCAGGAGATTGAAGATTTTCAGTGTTCCAGAGACACTCCTGAAGAACTTTAAGGCTCAGTGGTTTCATCGGTTATCGGTCCTGTGCTGGACTCAAGTGACACAGTGGGACACAGGACGATGATGGCTAAGCTGTCATCCATGCTGCAAAACCTTATCCAGCCCTCGAGGACGCTGACACCACTGGAGAGCGCCTTCACAGATGAAGTGCATCGGCAGATTTCTACACGCTGACGCTGTGTGGAGAGATTCCACTGCTCTTTCATGCCTGCAGCTGTCAGAGTATCTCACCGGAACTTGGGATCATTTATGCATGGACAATAGCTTGTTTTTTTTATTTTTTTTATTTTGTGGAATGTGCCTTTGTGGTATATACCCTGATTAGGTGAGACTATTTTTTTTTCTTTCAGCAAACTGGTATATGAAGCACCGAGACAGGACTGGTGATCATGTTGAACCCACAATTGTTCTTTTGTTGTTTATTTTTTGTTAACACATTGAAACAAAATAACATAATTCATATGTGGATATTAGATTCCCTGTGGGAACAGGAAAAGAACCCCATACAAAGGCATGATCCAATATGCTCGAGATCTAAAACATGATTGGGTGTTATGTCTGCTCGAGTTGAGTAATTTCACATGTATGGTGTAAGTATCATGAAATGTCAATGAAAGAGTCCTGAGCAAAACCAAATATGCGTCAGTTATAATTTTTATGCCATAAAAGGCCTTCTCCAATATAATAAAACCAATTTTAAAAGTACAGTGGAACTGCTGTGGTAGAATGGCTCCTATGTCTTGCAATTTGGAATCGGACCTACAGTACAAAGTAGGCTTTCAGAAATGTTTTCCCCTGAAAGGGGCATATTACAGGAACAAAAAAATTCAATTGCTGATGTCGAAATAGTTGGGTATGCAGTAGAAGTTGACATGGGAGTGGATTTTCACTGCTGTCCAATCCCACTACCTCAGAGAAAAATCCTGTCCCGTCCCAGTCTGACCATAGTAAAAAAAAAAAAATCCTATCCTGTCCTGGTGAAAACGACTCCCATCCCATTCGGCTCCCATTCAGAATGACTCCCACTCCCATACCATTCCCATTGTGGAGGTCAGCTACATTAAAAAAAAAATATGGTGCCCTCTGCGTTTAAAACAAACAAAAAAACAACCAAACAAATAAACAAACAAACAAACAAAAACCCACTTTTTGCAAATCAGCTTAAACCATTATTAAATAGAATACGCTACGAGATATTTAATGTTCAAACTGATACTTTATTGTTTAGCTGGGACAGGGTCACATTTACAATCTTTTAACAACATTCAATAAACCTTTGAGAACTGAGGACTTTAATTGTTGAGGCTTTGTAGGTGGAATCCGTTCCCATTCTTTCTTGATGTGCAGCTTCAACAGTCTACGGTCTCCGTTGTCATATTTTACGCTTCACAGTGCGCCCCACATTTTCAATGGGAGGCAGGTCTGGACTGCAGATAGGCCAGTCATATATTTGCATTCTCTTACAATGAAGCCACGCTGTTGTAACACGCGCAGGACGTGGTTTGGTATCGTCTTGTAGCAGGGGCATCCATGAAAGAGACGGTGCTTGGATGGCATCATATGTTTCTCCATAACCTGTATGTACCTTCACAGACGTGTAAGTTACCCATGCCATTGGAATGAGCACAGCCCCATACCATCACAGAGGCTGACTTTTGAACTTTGCGACCATAACAGTCCGCAGGGTTCTTTTCATGTTTGGCCCGGTGGACAACACGTCCACAATTTCCGAAAACAATTTCAACTGTGGACTCGTCAGACCACAGAAAAGTTTTCCACTTTGCATCAGTCCATCTTCAATGAATTCGGGCCCAAAGAACCCAGCGGTGTTTCCAGATGTTGTTGATAAATTTTGCAGAGTCAAGATTAAAGTTGCACTTAGAGATATAGCGCTGAACTGTATTTACTGACATTAGTTTTCTGATGTGCCGTCTGAAGGATCAAAGGTCACTGGTATTCAATGTTTACACTTACATGCAGTGCTTTCTCCAGATTCTCTGGACCTTTTGATGTTAATATGGACTGTAGATGTTGAAATCCCTAAATTCCTTGTAACTGTACATTGAAGAACATTCTCCTAAAACTGTTTGGCTATTTTCTCACACAGTAGTTCACAGCCATAAAATTCTAAATTCATGATAATATTCTAATAACCGTAGTTTATCAGTTTGAACATTACATATCTTGTCTTTGTAGTGTAGTCAATTAAATATAGGCTGAATGTGACCTACAAATCATTGTATTTTGTTTTTATGTCGAACACAACATCCCATCTTCATTGGAATTGGGTTTTTAATAATAACAAAGTACTGTGTAGTTCATAATCGTTAAAAGGAAAATCAAAATTCAATGTAACAATTCACAGTTCAAGTTTCAGACCAATGTTTAACAGGAGATGCAAATGAATTAAAAAAAATGTAATGTTCAAGCAAAGTTTTTCAATGAAGCAGATTTGCTCATGCCAATAATATCAAAATTCAAAAGATGGAGGTCTGGTGCAGGACAAGATGAATAAAATCTCAAATAGGTGTACAATATTCAGTCAGAAATAATGTATGTGAGTCAAAGGCAAAGAGGAAAAAGGAGAAAAAGTGGTTGGACAGTCGGAAAATCCTTGATAAAAAGCAGATCAGTCAGGGAAACTAGTTTCACTCAACAACTCTGCCCTGAATTAGAGAGAAGTAAGAGAAGAATAGTATTAAAAGACAGAAGTGTATACAATCGATAAACCTGCCTGTGAACCAGAATACAGTACTGTAAGGAGAGCCGAAATGTAAAATCTGTAATCTTGATATATTGCATCCGATCTATTCTATAATATGCTGTTCTGATTCTTGATAGAGAAAAATAACTCTTGATTTGTTGAAAGGTTGAAATATTTCAAATTGGTAGAGCACCAACAACCGTACCTTTATTAATGTAACAGTTAGGTATGTGCTATTGTCTCATACTGTACATTGCAGGCCAAAACTACAAAGCACAAAAGAGTAGAATCATTCTTGCAAGTGGCTTTCACAGAACTGTGATCACCGTGGACCATCACTCTACTCACTTGGTATATGTTCATCATTGGCTCACCCAATATCCAAAAGCATTAAAAAAAGGGCTTGCGGCCTCTGTCGTTATTTTGCACCTGTCTCGAGATGTGTCAGTTGGCTGAGGCATAGCGACATGCTGATCGTCTTTCTAACATTGTATCAACTGTGATGCAGCAACAAGGTCTCCGGGTATTCCAGTTTCATCCAACAGTGTAAAATAATGTCTGTTATTATAACATGAGTAAAGAATTTCAAATGATACATACTGTTCGTGTAAATACGGTGTGAAGTCTAGTAAGCAATTATTTCACCCTTGTACATCAAGGATAGACTACATTGACGAAAAATCTGACTGCTCACCGGAATTTCTTTTTGGATGCGGGTGCCACCCTCACTATTTTGTGTGATCTTCTGAGATGACTGGGACCCGTTTTCCCATAAGAATGGTGTCACATCATAGTCGGGACCTTTGATGTTATGTTCTTGAAGTGTTTTGGGGCCATTAAAAAAATGGTTTTAATTGGTCTATTTGTAACTTTTCTTGAGTCTGTCTCATGCTTTCCTATTTTTTGATTTCGTGTCTGACATGCCCACTGTGTCAGCCACCCGGCTTTTTCCCGGCCTTTGTTCCTTCTCCTGCTGTATCTTTGTTGTCCTTGGAGGATACTCGTCACGAAATGTCATCAATCGTCATGTGCATGTCATCCATTCCCTTGACAGTTTAGATTTGCCGTTTAGATTTGTGTTCCTCTGTTCTTGTTTCACTTTTTTTGTTTTCTTTTTTACAACGTGGTGCATCTGCCCGACATTTTCTCTTCCCTTGACATGCAATCTGTGACGAATCACAATAGTTTTATACTTTAATTGCTTCAGCATTGACCTATAGTACATCATCTGGGAGGACCAATACTTGTTCAATACTGGAAAATGGCAGAAGAGATTTCTGGCGTGTGGGTCCTTAGCTAGCTCTGCCCTTGTCCCTCCACCCTCTTACAAAATGATTGTCGTTTCACTTATAACTCAAATGTGGTTGGTTGAACTTAAATTTATATGCAACAAAAGTGTGGCCAGGTCACATGAATGATATCCTCCTAATTTCAATAATACTATTTTGAATGTTCATATCTTGATTTCAATAAGGTATATCGCCCAGCCCTATTGTGGGCCTTTAGATGTTTACAGTGTAGTAATATAGCACTCAACTATTTTGGAGGAAATTGCTCTTTATTTATATTCTCAAATCGCTTTTACATCCAATCATTCACAAAATGTGGATGGCGTTGAGTTGAGAGACGACCACTCCAGTCCGAAGCCAACCTGCGCCAAATTATTTCTGCATATCTGAGTGTTGAGAACATACTGACTCAAGCAGAAGGGATTTGCACAACTAATTTTACACTAAACCTCATAGTGTTCAGAAAGATGTGTCAGGCTCGCTAAGGCCTTCTAATTGTCAGTATGTTTGTGAGTAGTTGTCATCTTTCTGTGTGATGCATGAAACAGAACGAAATCTGCCAATGGCTCAATTCCCAATGTGTTCGAGTGGTAGATATGACTTCTTTGACAATCAATAGCTAAGGGGACAAAAAGATGCACTTTAATGATGTTGTTTTTAATTAATCATAATGCACTGAATATTTGTTTATTGCACTCTCATAAAGGAACGTTAAGAATCAAGGTTAAGACAGGAGTGTGCTATTTTGACTGGACGGTAATTGCTTTTGATAATAGTTATTTGTAACAGCTAGGTCCTTTTTAAATTTTAAACGAGACTTCACTGCTATTACAGAATCATATTTCCCTGCATTAGTCTGACTGTCATTTAACTCCAGTTGTTATATGATTTAAACCGGTCATGATGTCACTCGTTGTATGGACATTATACACGGCACAGTTGACGCTTCACATAATTTAACTTATTGATAGTTGCATGGTACTGGTCAAAAGAAGGGGTATTTCTCATGTGTATTTATTTTTGGTCAAAATATTAAGATTTAGTATTATGCGGGAACAGTATATTTCTTCTTCTGCAGACTTTTTTTTTATTTCTGTTATTTCAATTCTACCTAGTATTTCTATTTTGTGCAGGTCCATCAGTATATTAAACCTAAGTCAAGTTTTGCTTCTGCTCAACACAGCTGAAGTTATGATACACATTTTCAATCAGTTCACCTGCAAATTGTGGCAACACGAGCCTTTCATGTCATTTACAATATATCAGGTTATGTTTTGAATGAAATTCTAAACGGTTGTTATCATAGTGTTCACGTTTGCATAACATTTTAGTGGTGGGTAGATGTCAAGTGATTATTCAGCCTGACTAAGATACTGCAATAATGGATTTGGTACAACAAAAGTGAATTGCTGTCTCTAATATTCCCGAGTGAAATCTTGTTTTGATGATTAAGGGAGTGGTTTGGGGTTTACACATACTCCCTGGCCGTGGAAGGCTGCGATTGCCGATAATACTGCTGGCCCTGCATGTCATCTTTGGAGCAGGAACAGCACAGCAACGAGCCCCCGAGAACAGTCAGACTTGCTGCTGCCCAGCCCACAAAGAGGGCTGAGCCAAACTCATACCTGCACAGGAAAGAGAGAAATGAACACTTGTTAAACAAAACGTATTGGGGTACATCGCGGGATGAAGAGGGAGGAATATGAACATGTAACTGTACAAAAAACAAACAAACACTGCCTTCAACTTATTTTTCGAAATAAAAATAGCTTTTCACAGCAGATCAAAATCTCAGTTTGCAGATTCCTTTTGGCGATTATCGCACTGGACATCACAACTAAGGATGAGGGTTGAGTATGTTGTGTGTTGTTTGTGTGTGTCAAATTCAAATGTGTATAAAATTTAAAAAACAAGCTGTTTTTAGTGCACTTGTGAAGGGTAGAGACAAAACAAAGGCAAATAAAGCAAAGCATCAATGAAACCAACAAAAGAGAAAGTAACACTAGAGTCAACTCATCACATACATATTGGAAAACAATATGTAAAATGCAGTACCGTTTCAATTCATCCATCTATCCATCAATCTATTTTCCGATTCGCTTCATCCTCACAAGGGTTGCGGGGTTATGCTGGAGCCTATCCCAGCTGTCTTTGGGCAGATGGCGAGGGACCCCCTGAGCCGGTGGCCAGCCCATCGCAGGACACACAGAGATGAACAACCATCAGCGCTCACACTCACACCTAGGGACAATTTACAGGGTTCGATCAGCCTTCCACGCATGTTTTTGGAATGTGGGAAAAAAACTGTGTGCCTGGAGAAAACCCACGCAGGCACGGGCAAAACATGCAAACTCCATACAGGAAGGCCGGAGCTGGAATCGAACGACTGGTTAGTGCGTCGGTATCAGAGTGCAGAGTTGCAAGGTTTGATTCCGGCTCCGGCCTTCCTGTGTGGAGTTTGCATGTTCTCCCCATGCCTGTGTGGGTTTTCTCCGGGTACTCCGGTTTCTTCCCACATTCCAAAACCATGCGTGGCAGGTAAATGGAACACTCTAAATTGTCCCTAGGTGTAAGTGTGAGCGCGAATGGTTGTATGTCTATGTGTGCCCTGTGACTGGCTGGCAACCAGTTCAGGGTGTCCTGCGCCTGCTGCCCGAAGACAGCTGGGATGTCCTCCAGCACCCCCTGTGACCCTTGTGAGCATAAAGCGTATCGTAAAATGGATGGATGGATGGATGGACAGAGACCGAAGAGCCCATTTTAGCCGGCCCAGATGCTTGAGAAAAAATATCAGTGTGATAAGTTGAGTGCCAGGAATTTTAAAGTGGAAGTGAAGTAAACATTTTTCTTTGCTGTAATATGCTTTATGTGCCCCTACTATTCTAAACACGGTACCATGATTAATAATCCATTTATCGAATAAGAATTAAATTGAATAATTCATCAACATGCCAGCAGCGCCATTTTGGGAGGAAACATCAGGAGTCTGAGAATGCAATGGGCGAACTGACATCACGATAACCGTAGAAACATTCACATGTGTGTGCATATGCATGTGTGTGCATATGCGTGCGTGTGTGAGTCCATCCCTCTGTATCTCTGTCAGTCTGTCTGTAAAAGTTTCTTTCACTGGCTGCAGCACACTATCAACAAACCCATTAATTGTTTCTGTGCTCCCAGGGCGCAATGACGGAACACCATGTGACCCTGTTGTAACGATGGTCAAGGTGGGGTTATGCCGTTGCAGCTCCGCACCTCAAGTTGAAGAATGTTCAACTCGGGAGTGGCGTTGCGGTGACATCAGACAATACATCCAATAATAGATGGGTTGGTGGGATGATATCAGACCGCAAACAGCAAAAGACCAACAAGCTGGAGAACATTCATGCTACTGGCAGGGCCGCTCGGCAACCGCTTCCAAATATGGGCAACCGGATGTGTTTTAGTGAACAGCGCTTTTTGAGGCTGGTCGACATGAAAACAAAGACAATGAACAGCATTTTTATTTTTTTGTGTGTGAAAATTATCTGAGGGTTGCAAAAATAGCACGTAACGGCAAAAGTAACATTCACTTGCAGTAAATTTTGTTTTAGTGTGAAATTCATGTTTTTTGGTTTTGTTGTTTGGACCCAGTAATTTTGTGCACAAGTGATGCACGGTTCATTTTGTGCAATAATAAAATCGATACAAGTTTTGAATTTAAAAAATATATTTTTCCAATTTACAAACGATTCAGTAAATGCACAAATGAAGGTTCCGGACCTCGAAAAAGGTTAAGAAAGTTATAAAGACTTATAAAAACTCAGCTAAAACATCCTGTTCTTGTGTGTCTCCAGCAGGTGGCAGACTAGGGCCCTCCCTTAAGTGTGCACACCTGCTGCCAATCATCATTAGCCATGTATTTAAGGACTGGCAATCTGTCTGCAGTTTGTCTGATTATTTTGACCTTGTTGCTGCTTTTGTTGTTGTTGTTAAGTCACCCGAGGCGCCTCAGGATAATCCTGAGTAGGGCTAGACTGCTATCCGGGAGGCTTCTGAGTTCTCCGAAGTCATTCCCCAGCTGACAATGATGCCGTTCCACCATAGGCGCCGGGCAGCGGAGCTATAGGTGTTCGGCCATCTCTTCCTCCTCTCCGCAGAGTCGGCAACGCGCGTCCTCACACCTCCCTAAGAGCGTCTGAGGGAAGGTGGTGGCCGGACCGGTAGTGGATCAGGTCGACGAGGTCTTTCTTCGACAGCGCAGATTCTTCGGCGAGGTTGGGTTTTGAGGATAGAAGGGTGGCAAGACGTGGGTGGGAGGGTGGGGGAGGGATGCAGCTTCTGCGTAGAATTGCCCGTCTCGTTGAGGGGTCAGGTTCTAGATTTGGTTCGGGGAGGGATGAGCCGAGCTTCGCTTGTTCATCGGCCAAGTCATTGCGAGGGAGGTTGCAATGGCCAGGCACCCAGATTACCTGCACCTTGCCTTTGGAACCCAAGGCCGCGAGGGTGAATTGAATTGCGGAGATCTCGGGGTCCATGGGACTAAGGTTTGAAATGCCCTCCACCAATGACCTGCAGTCTGTGATGATGGAAGCCGAGGACCAGTCGTCGTTCTGCTGCAGCCAGCTGATGGCATGGAGCAAGGCAGCTTTCTCCGAGTGGAAGGAGCTGCTAAAGGTCCCCGTTGGCGCATTCCACCAGTGGCGCGTGGTGTCGTCACGGCAAATCACCATTCCGGCACCCCTGTTACGGGTTCCAGACACTGTTGAGCCATCTGTATAGATGTACAGATCCGATGGGCCATTTAGATGAATGGTGTTGAGGGCATCTGCCAACTGGACTTGCGAGGGGGCAGATTTGAGGACAGGAGTAAAAAGGACTGTTGGAAGAGAGGGGAATGGCCAGCTTAAATTAGGTGCAGGACACGATGTGTCTGGTGCTGGTAAGATGTTGAGTTGGGATAAGATGGGGGTGGTAAAACTGCGCCAGTCTGAACGTTTCAGGCGCTTTTGAGGGGGTTTGTGGAATAAAATTCTCCTATCGTCGGTAGTAGCGAGATGGCCCCAGTCATCTGCCTTACGGAGCGATAGATTTTTAAATCGGGAAGTAAGAGGGCTTCGAAGAGGACGGCTTCAGCCGGAGTTGAGCGGACCTGTCCTGTAATGGCTCTGGCTGCTTGCAGTTGGCAGCGTTCAAGCTTGTTGGTGTTGGTTGCCGAGAGCCAGGGCTTCCATGCTGGGGCAGCATATTCGGCAACACTCCTCATGGTTGCTATGTACACAGACCTGAGATCGGACGGGTGCCAGCCCCAGGAGAAGCCTGAGAGCTTGTAGAGGAGGTTGGTCCGATGTTGGATAGTCTGTGAGACATAGCGTACATGCTTGTTGGAGGTAAGCTGTCTATCATACTGTATTTCAGCCCGAGGAAAGTTGGGGTGGGGGTTGTCGAGAGAAGGGTGTCTCCGAGATAGATCTTTGGCTTCCATGAGGATTCTGCTGCTTCCATGGTGAAGAAGGCTACCTCCGAATGTTGCCGCTCTTGCTCAAGTGATTGTTTTCTAGACCGTTTGCTCTCGTCACAGTCGATTATTCCTTTCGTACCTTGTTTTTGTACGTACAGTACAGTCTTTGTTTAGTTGTTTGACTTTCTTTTTGTTTGTGATGTGTAAATTAGATTCTTGACATTTCGTAGGTTTTCTCGGTTAAACTATTTCCTTGCCTTTTGCAGACGCCTTTTGTTAATGTATTGTTTTTCCTGGTTCGTTTGACCAGCGTTTTCTGTTCATACCTGTTTGGTGCATTTTTGTTCTTGTTCGTAAACATTTTTTTATGGAGTTTTGTTTGGTGTCTTTGTTTTCTGGGACCCCTTGACTATAGATGGACTTTTAAGTACAAAGGAAAGCAAAATCCTTGAAACATACCTGGCATTGGCTGGGGTATTTGGGTTGAAGAAATGATAAGACACCTGTGTTGCATACCAGGAAACAGAAACCAATGTACACAGACCTGTGACAAAAGAAAGGATTTAGCACAGTCAATCCCACCGGAGCATTTTATCAGGACTGCGAAAGTTTATTAAAAAATATTAATATAAAATGTATTTCATTCTGTTTTAGACTGTGTTCAGTAGTATTATGCATGAAGGGTTTGAGTTAAATATTTTTGATGTCAGTTCTAGCTTTTTTGGGGTATATTTTTTTGCATGTGTTGCATGTACTGAAATATGAAATCAAGGAAGAACAAATCTGTTCACCCTTATTTTGCACCAACCTTTGTCGTGATGCTTTTTGTTGGTTAATTTTTCACTCTCATGTTGCATGTGTTAATTTTTGTACATAGTGTATTCCACATGCTTTTTTTTTGTTTAGTAAATGGGGTTTTACGTGTACATATTTCGAACAGGAGTTTGTTTTTTTGGGGATCCACATACATGGCTTAGCAGTTTTTGTCAGCTTCAGAGATAAGAAAAACCTCATTTTGCACATGTCTCCGCTCATCACTGTGACCAATTTTGGAAAAAAAAAAATCGTGCTCATTCTAATAGAATGACAAGATACGTTTTAATTGACATCTTCCCGGCCTGCATTTTATTCCTTATTGATATTTTATCATCTTCACGTTTGACAGTTATTTGATGGAAAAAAACCAGACATGACTAAAAAATTTTTACTGAGTATCTTTTTACTGCATTTTACAATTATGAAGATTAGAACTAAATAACCACTTCTTTCTCATAGACTTCTGATTCCATAAATGTATGTATTTTTTGAAAGCCATGAAAATGTAAAAAATGACAACTTATACCTGCTAGAAGGAAGAGAGACCCTCCAGTCACTGCAATGCGTGTCTTGACTGCTGGGTTATTCTCTCCCACCTTTGTGCACTTCATGCCAACCACACTGATGATGATGCCGATTAGGCCAAGCAGTACTGACACCACCATTAGGGCACGACATGTCTGGATATGGACTAAAGAGAGGGGGCAGTAGAATGTAAAAGGAAAAAGATAAAACATCACAATAAAACATGTTCATTTAAAGTCATTGAAGAGACGTGTGAATCAGATCACAAGTTGGCAAATCCTGGTGAATTTGCATTCTCAAAAAGAATGTCCTTCACACAAAGGCCTACACACATAACTCAGTGGGGGGGGACATATTTCCAGATGATTCACACACACGCGCGCGCGCGCGCGCGCGCACACACACACACACACACACACACACACACACACACACACACATATGCATGCATGCATGAAAAGTGAATATGTATTGTAAGTGAATTTACTAAGGCATGAGGGTGGTGTAGTAAAGTCTGGTAAACATTAATAACATACTGTATATGCACCAGTATGTTCTGTTTTGACTGATATGCTACCGGTACGTTAACAACAATGCACATTTAAGATGGCTCAAATGTTCGTGGCCTGTGTGTGTGTGTGTGTGTGTGTGTGTGTGTGTGTGTGTGTGTGTGTGTGTGTGTGTGTGTGTGTGTGTGAGAGGGATGGGATGCCTACATTTGAGGGAGTGAATCATCATTGGTGTTTGCCCAAACACAGCCCATATTCATTCAGAAAGACAAAACGTTCTGCTGAGCAGTCAGTAGTGGCAGCTGGTGAAGTTTAACGTTCATGCCGCAGTGATATCTTGAAAGTAGGACATTTAAATAGAAGTATGCACCTGTGATTTCCTCATCTCAAACGATTCATTGAAACAAGTTAACAACAATAGTGGGTACACGAACAACAAAAAATGTCAACCTCTCTTGAGAATCAATTACTGCTTGTGCCCTTGAGCATCAATTACAGCTTGATAACGACATCTCATGCTGTTCACAGGTCGACTTGGTGTCTGCTGAGGCACCGCATCCCACTCTTCTTGAAGGGCAGCCCTCAGGGCATTGAGGTTCTAGGGTGCAGAGTTTCAAGCCCCTACAGGGCGACACAGCTGATCCCACAGATTTGCAAAAGGATTCGGGTCTGGACAAAGTGCAGGCCATTCCATTCAAGGTACACCAGTCTCCAACAACCGTTCCCTGATGATGCGACCTCGATGAGCTGGAGCATTGTCCTTCATGAAGATGTAATTAGGCCCGTGTTGATCATGTAGGGGCACAATCACTGGTTATTCAGGTAGTATGGGCTTGTTATTGTACCATTTACCAAGTGTCAGGGAGTTCTGTACTGACTGGACACACCCGCCCACACTAACATTGTCACCACCAAAAGCTTGTCCGATGACAACAGTGGCGGATGCGTAGCGCTCTCCTTAACGTCACCAACATTGTTGGCGGTCATCATTTCTGTTCAACGTTAATCGACTTTCATCAGAGAATAGCACTGAGGCCCACTGATACCTCAATCCAGCATAAATGTTCCCTGGCCCATGCAAGATGATGATAACTGTGTCTGGTGGTGTGGTCAGGTACCCTTGCAGTTTGTATGGCACGCAGACCATGTTGATGTTTTGAAACAGTTTCATATGGACCGATGTGACACTTGAGTCCCTCTCACCTCCCTTAAATGTGCCTGGATTTGAATGGCATCCATCATGTGGTTTCTCAGGGCATTGTTCACAATGTAGTGGTCATCAGCATGGGATTGGGCCAAGGGACGTCCACTTCTTTCCGTGATTTTTCCAGTCCCTCTGTCTCTCTGTTGCAACTGCTGATGATGCTCTGTGACAGTCTAAGCTCAGTGGCCACTTCCGTATGAGAAAGTCCTGTTTGAAGGATCACAGGGGCAAGGTACTGTTGATCCATTGGTCGGTGTCGTCTTGGTCTCATGATGTCAAAATATCAACAGCATGATGAGGATGACTGTTTAAACACTGGCTCTAATTGGACCAGGACAGTTATTGGTCAATTCAAAGATCAAATGCCTGTTGTGAATTTTCCCATTAAGCTCTGCGCTGGAGAACAGCAACTTGTGCAAAAAGTACAGAAAAATTTAACAGTTGTTGTCCATGTGCAATCAAAAGCTGAGAGAAGGTCACATTAAGTTCACCTTTCAAGGTTTGAATGCATTTTAGACTCATCCTGAAATTTCACCTGAAAGCCAAATAACCCGAACTTTTTGTGAGTAGGGTGTATATATAACTATGAATATTACTCGTGTGTGTGTGTGTGTGTGTTTTGCCGGGTTTGCTTGAGGGCTCCATTGACTGTAGGTACATTAGGTGGGGATATACACAAAAGAGACAATAAAGCATGTTGTTGGAATCGTGTTAAGTAAAGTCAGGCTTGCAAGAAAACAACTTATTAACTCAAGGAATGCCAGCCGTTCTGAGAATCTGAGAAAAATCCTTTTTGAGAAAAAATATTTTTTGTGAAAGGATGCATTTCAAGCAGACCTTTAACTTTGGTGCTATATTTTGCATTTGTGATACCTCAAATATCGAAACGTTTTCCATAAACAACACAAAAAATAGCACTTTCATTGCAAAATTACAGATTATGACAAGAAAAACACTGAATGCATGAATTATGCATGAACTTTGCATGAACGCTGAACTTTATCCATGTTCTTACCACCACATTGTTTTCGCACCCCACCTCACCACGCATGTGGGATTGCCGTACTGTAAACGTCACACTCACATTGCGTGTGGACTAAAATCTCATCAAACCCACTCCTGCCATCGAGTTGTGATTTAACATGTTGAAATCATTCCCAAAGCCTTGATACTTAACTGAGGAGCTGCAGAATTTTACGTTTTGGCACTAAATGATGTTTTTTTTCCAAACGTAATTTAACGTTTTTTTTCATTATATGAGTTCAATATCTCAGAGTTAAGAGTGTAGCTTTGATTACGACAGACAGACAAGTTATTGTGAGTTACATTTAAATAGTAGGGTTTGGAAGTTGCGAAATGTTATTTTGAAGCCCCACACTCCATTTCAGAAGGTGGCAATAATGCACCAAAACTGGTTTGCCAACTGCTAAAAGACAGTCGAAAAGATGAAGAAGAAGTGTACACACACACACACACACACACACACACACACACACACGCACACGCACACGCACACACACACACACACACACACACACACACACAATTTAGAGTGTTCCATGAACTTGCCTTGCATGTTTTTGGAATGTGGGAGGAAACTGCATAGTTTCAGGGTTCGATTCCAGCTCCGGCCTTCCTGTTGGAGTTTGTATGTTCTCCCCGTGCCTGGGTGGGTTTTCTCTGGGCCCTCTGGTTTCCTCCCACATTCCAAAAACATGCATGGCAGGCTGATTGAACACTCTAAATTGTCCCGAGGTGTGAATGTGAGCATGGATGGTTGTTCGTCTATGTGTGCCCTGCGATTGACTGGGAACCGGTTCAGGTTGTCCCCCGCCTCCTGCCTGAAGACAGCTGGGATAGGCTCCAGCACCCCATGCGACCCTTGTGAGGATAAGCGGATCAGAAAATGGATGGAGATATATATAAAGAGAGATATATAGATATGGATATCATCAACTGTATGCATGTACTGACCACAAAATTAGTATTTTTAAAAAGTAAACATTTACAACAAAATTAAGATTTTTTTTCAACATTTCAGCCAAACACTTAAGAATTCTTTTTTTTCAATCTATATATAATTTGCCTTTCCGCGTATCGCAATTTATTTAATCAAAATAGGAGTACAGTATTTGTTAACATATATTTGGCACATACTGTATGCACTTAATTTATGACAAAGGAATCAGCATGTTAGTGTGGTAGATATTCTCTAATCCAATGATTCCCAACCTTGACTGTGCCAAGGCACATATTTTCAGCTTGAAAAAAAAAAATCGCACGGCACATCACCAAACAAAATTGTCGCAAAAAGAGGATACATACGTCAGTTTCATACTTTTTGACATCTACTAGAAGATCATATATTTGTTCTCTGTTGCTGGCATAGATAGAAGGGCAAAGATAAATGATTTGTTATTCAGAAATAATTTTCTCACCAATGACGTGAAATTTGAAAATTTCCCACGGCACACCGTTACAGCTCTCAGGGCACACGAATGTGCCGTGGCACACTGGTTGGGAATCACCCCTCTTGTCAATCTCAAACATTGTACTCACTGTCAAGAGAAAGCATCGAGTCAAAGATCTTGCACTGGACCTGTCCTGTGCTCTGCGAAGCACAACTCATCCACAGCCCCTCATACAGACCCACAGCGGTGATAATTGCATCACCGACATATGATGATTGCTTCCACTGGGGCAAAGCTGTTGTGGCGATGATGCCGATCCAGCCACCCAAGGCGAGGAAGTAACCTAACAACTGTAGACCGAGGTTTGCCATCCTTATGTTGTGCCGTCTTCTTTACCTCTGCTAGGTTTAATTTATTTTCATGCACTCCTGTTGTCTTCAAACGGTGGTTTCTGGACAATCCTGTTTCACTTTGTTCTTTTCTATATGGTACCGTTTGATTGTCTCTTCTTGTATCTGAGTTAAAACAAGGGGCTGTTTTAACTCAGATATGTAGAATCACATTGAAACAGTTGCAGTAATTTCTCTCCTGTTGGGGCTCCAATATGAGATGTTTGAATTCCGTTGATAAAATAGACCTGATGTCTTTTTAGTTATGTATAGTGCTGTATATGAAGTATCTTATCTGAAATGGTGTTCTCCGCATGGGCTCCTTCCAAGTCTGTTTTCTTTCTGCTGCTCTCTAATTCGTCGACTCCGCTCCGCTTTTCTTCTGCTCCGGGCTCAAGTGCCTCAGTGAGGGGTAGAAGAAAGAAGTCGGGGGAAGAACAGAAAAAGTCAATGGGGGTGAGGGTTACATTGAAGGACTGAGTTGCTGTTGGTCAACTCTCAGACCGTCACGCCTACAAGGAGGGTAGAGATTGGAGGAGGAAGCTTTGGGAGATGGAGCTATATTGGTCATGACAACTTCATTAATAAAAGGTTCAAATAAAATTCACTTAATTGCATCCCAATCCTTTGATGAAACATTCAACATTTTAACAATAACAGACAACTTCAATTGATGCACCATAACATTTAACGTTAATAGATATTCGTGATGTTGAACTTTAGTTAACAACTGGCGGCCCGGTGGTTGACTGGTTAGCACGTCTGGCTCACAGTGCAGAGGTGCAGGGTTCCATTTCGACTCTGGCCTCTTTTTGTGGAGCTTGCATGTTCTCCCCATGCCTGGATGGGTTTTGTACCAGGTTGCTCCCGTGTCCGACCACATTCCAAAAACATACATGGCAGGCTGATTGAACTCTCTAAATTGTCCCTAGGTGTGAGTGTGAGCGCGGATGGTTGTTCGTCTCTGTGTGCCCTGCGATTGGCTGGCAACCGATTCAGGGTGTCCCGCCTACTGCTGGAGGACAGCTGGGATAGGTTCCAGCACCCCCGCGACCCTTGTGAGGATAAAGCGGATCGGAAAAATGGATGGATGGATACTCAACAACTGCGTTGAGTGCAGCGGCGGCAGCATCCCTGACTGGTTAACACATTCGCCTCATCGTGCATTGGTCATGGGTTCAATTCAGAGAATCTGGCTTTCATGTGTGGAGTTTGCAAGTTCTCCCCATGCCTGCTTGAGTTTTCTCCAGGTGCTTCTGTATCCTGCTACATTACAAAAACATGTCTGCTAAGTTAGTTGAGGACTGTGACATATGCACGTGAAAATAGTTTGTTTGGTGACCAGTTCAGGGTGTTCCCTGTCTCTCACCCCAAGACAGCTCTAGGCTCCAGCATGCCCGCGACCCGAGTGAGGGTAACCAGTTTGAAGAATGAAGGAAAAATAAATGATTAGTGTAGCAAAGCTCAAGTGAGGAATGAATAAGTCCAATTTCTGCAAATCTCCAGCAGCTTTGCAGCAGCGATCCCAGGGCACACTTCTCACAGTCCACTGTAGCAATGATAGACAGAGTCCGGTCATTTGATTCAGTGATGACGCCAACGACCAAAGCATTGCACGACAGGCTGCTAGCATGTTTTTTTCTGTTTGCTTTTTTTTTAACATCGTCATGTACATCACAGTCTTTCCAACTGTGGCTCAACAAAAACAAATTCATACTTTGGCTCAACAACCTTCATGAATCATTGGAATTACACATTCCCTCAAATGACAGTCTCAAACTAGCACGTGCAATTATTTCTGCGAGTGCTTGTGTTATTTGTCAAGCTCATTTGTAAAGTTTATTTTCAAGCTGACTGCTGGGCTTTCCTCTTTTGCCACACAACAGCTTCAACCACTTTGTGCTTGTTCGTGTTTCACCCGGAAGCATACCTGTCAACTCATACGGTTTAGCCATAGTTCATACGGATTTTGTGGTGAATCTTACGGATATGGCCATATCGCACAGATCATACGGATTCTGAAAATTTCCGTTTCTTTTTTTTTTTTTTTCCCCTAACAGGTAGCTCCGTTTGCTTTTGCCCAGAATGGTGCTAGTCTACTCGAATGCTTTCATTTCCGGTAACTTTCCAGTAAATCACGTGGTTCCTAGTTGAAAACAGCAGAGTATTCATTGCATACTTCGGTAGTGTACAAGCAAGTTCTACAAGGAAATAAATACATCATTCATATTTCGTGGGTTTTTTTCTGCCGTTATTTTGACATTTAAAATGCTTTGGTATGTTGTAAGGATTTTTTGCTCTTTATAAGGATTTTTTTGGTAGTTTATACCAGTGTTTTTCAACCCGTGTGCCTCAGCACACTGGTGTGCCTCGAGACATTGTCAGGTGTGCCGTGGGAAAATATCCAATTTGTATGCCTGTGCGGTCTTTCGCCCAGAAAGTAATCATGTAGTACCCTCCCATACCACTAGGGAGCAGCAACAGCTAGCTAGTTGCCTTGTATTTCGATGAGAGACAAGCAAATTTGTGACGCATGAATGCAGGACGACGATGAAACAATAAATATGAAAGATGATAAAATACTTTTTTCTTTGTGTTCATTTGATTCCAATTCAAGCTGTTATAACGTCATTCTTCAATGTTAATAACGGTTATAGTAACAATATAACACATTAATTGTTAAAATAAGCGGGGGTTTCACAGTTTCAGCTAGTGGTGTGCCGCGAGATTTTTTTCAATGAAAGAAGTGTGCCTTGGCTCAAAAAAGTTTGAAAAACACTGGTTTATACAGGTTGGCGCTCCGAAAAGTTGACAGGTATGCGGAAGTGTTTTTGCAGGTTACTATTATTAGACTACTCTTCGTTACACTTCTTCCAAGTTTTGCTCTGCAAAATTTGCATTCTGTAAAGTTTAGTCTTCAATTCTAGGTAATTCCAAAATTGCAAAGTGTTGGTGAGGAAAAAGAGCCATGCTCGCGGAGTTTGTTATGTTCTGGGTGCGAGCCGTTAAGGCTGGACCTGGTGATATGCGGTTCTGATGTCAGGAAAGATGAAAAAGGAAAGGGACATTTCAGGTGAAAGAGCAAAGGATTGTGCAGCTTGTACTTTGACTTAAGTTGGTCAGTCTGTGTGTGGAGTGCCTGGTTGTGACTGAAGTGCATCAAAAACTGAGGCTCGTTTTCCCCATTGCCTGCTCCCATTTCACACCACAGTGCCCCTGCATTGACTCTGAATACGTCGTGTGAATGCTTAAATACGTGTCTGGTGGAAACGTAGCATTAGACGCTTTTGTGTTGGAGAAAATTGCCAGCCATGTTATTGTACCTTACTAGCCTGTGTCTACTTTGCTACTTAATCTCATGCCCTCAACATTCTCGTAATTTTGCCTTTCATATTTTCATAAGTATTGCTCTGTTTTTCTTGTTCTTTTTTTTTTTTTTTGCTTTCTTTGACTCATTAGCTTTTTGAGTTTCTATTTCCCTGTTAGCTTCAACCTCTTTTTGTGGCACTCCGTTCACTTCTCTTAGTTTGTTCGGGTTGTTACTTTTGTTCCATGTCGACCTTTTGTCATGTTGGCTTTTGTTATTTGTATTCTCTGGATTGCATGCTCCTTCTATTGAATAAATACTGTAAAATCTCTTAAGCGTGTCACATTTGCAAAGGGGTTCAACTCACAGCCGGGACATGTTTAAGAGGTTGTTGTGACCAGTAGGTATCCCAATATGTTCTTTTATTGATGATTATGAGATGGTAAATGTTCAATCTTTCAAATGGAAATGTCAAAATATGCCACAGCTTTTGTCAGTTTAATCAGCGATAGCTGTGCCAATCACAGAAGAGTTGCCTATTGTCTACTGTACTCAGAGCCGTGCACATCTTTCTCCCACTCTCTTTTGAGAAACAATGGGCAAATCCACAAGGCACAAACACACACACAAAGTGGTCAGTGTCCCACACTGTTTTTCAACTAAACCAGAGTTGAAGACACAATGGAAGTACTGAAAGCTCAGTACACGCACACACACGCATGCACATGCACACACTATGCAAAGACTTATACACACAAACAGCTCTTCATGTGGCAGCACTGAAGGGTAACTGTATGCTCTGAGTGAAATACTTGAAGCGAATTACAAGAATGTCTCTTTTGAACACAGCTTGAACATGGCTTGATTCATGTATGGGGTATTGGCATTTGTGGAAATGTCTATGTCGTTGTGCCGGAGCCTATCCCAGCCTTCTTCGGGCAGTAGGCAGGGGACCCCCTGAACTAGTTGCCAGCCAATCACAGAACATACATAGACATACAACTATTCACACTCACAATCACACCTAGGGACCATTTAGAGCGTTCAATCAACCTACCATGATTGTGTTTGGAATGTAGGAGGAAACTGGAGTACCCGGAGAAAACCCATGCAGGCACAGGGAAAACATGCAAACTTCACACAAGAAGGCTGGAATTGAACCATGCAGCTCTGCACTGTGAGGCAGATGTGCTAACCAGTCTACACCGTGCTGCCTTGAGGATTTGAACCAGAGTCCAAGGACATATCGTGAAATATCATTGACCACAGGACCACAGTGGCTTGTTTTTGTAGAATTTATTATTATTATTAGGGTCACAGCAGTGTCCACTACAAGGTCCGTATGTTTTTTTGTTGGGTTTTTTTGTAATTGTTATTTATATTCAGCAAACAAATCGCATTTATGGGGACCTAAGCATGCATGAAAACTCTTATCAAGCCTTTTAAAAATTTTAAATTTGTCATGAACCAAATAGCTTTGTAGTGCAACCGAGAGTGGAAAAACGAAATCCAATTCTGGTACATTTGACCTAGGCCTATGAAAATTGGCAGGCATGTGTAGCACCCCAAGTTGTACTAAAAGGTCCATTGGAGCTGTAGTCTAACATGAACAGACAATTACTGATGAATTTTTCAATGTCCAATTTTGGCCCATTTTTGCACATTTACAGGGGTAATACTTTATCTTCGAGCAGGGCTGCCAAATACGTCGATCGCGATTGACCGGTACTTCGTGGACTGGTCCCAAGTCGATCGTGAGAGCTGTAGAGGGGAAAAAATAACCATTAGCGTGTCTGTGTGTGTGTTATCAATATGCTATGTTGTTGTGTTAGTGCATACCGCACCCTTAGGATCCTATCAGTCAAGAGTCAATAATTTTTGGAGGGGTACTTGATATAAAAGGTTTGTGAAAAACCTGTATGCTTGTTTTTTAAAGATAAAATGCTTATCCCATTGTTATCATTGCATTGTTTCTAACGTATTGACAAAATGTCTCGTTTCATCATCTGAATACAGAGCTTTTGTTTTTCAATTGAACTTTCGGTCTGAGAAATATACAGATTCTAATGTTTTTAACTATGTCATATATGACCACAAATTTTCAGAGGTTTGACCCCATGTGTTTTGGGATCAATGACAGATGTATTTTTTAACCTAAAAAAAATATTTAAGAACAAGTGTAAATGTGGCGGCCCGGTGGTCCGGTGGTTAGCGCGTTAACCTCACAGTGCAGAGGTACCGGGTTCAATTCCAGCTCCAGCCTCCCAGTGTGGAGATTGCATGTTCTCCCCGGGCCTGTATGGGTTTTCTCCGGGTACTCCGATTTCCTTCCACATTCCAAAAACATGCATGGCAGGCTGATTGAACACTCTAAATTGTCCCAAGGTGTGAGTGTGAGCATGGATCGTTGTTCGCCTATGTATGCCCTGCGATTGGCTGGCAACCGGTTCAGGGTGTACCCCGCCGACTGCCCGAAGACAGCTGGGATAGGTTCCAGCACCCCCGCGACCAGGGGTGTAGTGGGCGTGGTACGCGGGGCTACGCCGTCCACCCACTTCTCCCGACGCCACATTCAATTTTTATTTAAATGTTTGTTGATCATTGTTCTAATGCGAGTTATGCTTAATAACGTTGGCTTGTGATTATTTTGGAGTCGTAAAACATTAAATTTAATGTTAGTTCAACTGGTGTTGTAGCCTATGATTGATGTTCTGTATGTATATATAGAACATCCCAGAATCGCGTACACCCACTTAAAAAATCCCCACTACACCACTGCCCGCGACACTTGTGAGGATAAGCAGATTGGAAAATGGATGGATAGAAATGTTCAATCCGAATAACTCCAATGTCCTTAAAACACTTAAAATAATAACAACATTGGCATCCTGTGAAATAATGATTTTTTTTTTTTTTAGTATGTAGTTTTGATTGATGTTTGTACGCAGTTACAAGCCATCACACCACTTGCAAATAACATTTGTACAATTGCTCTTTGTGGCAATTCTGTTCATTTTAGAGTTTTATTAGCCTCATAATTTCCAACCTCCCCTCTATCTCGAAACATTGTTTAATGTTTGACCAGTGGCGGACCCTCAGGGCCAGCAAGGCCTTCTCTGCTGGCCTAAACATTCATAGAATAACAAATTTAATTTGTTATTTTATTTTCATAAATATGTAAACAAAATTATTCTCTGTATTCTTTACGTCATATTATTTCCACTTAGTCGATTGGCTTTCAATGTTATTTTAAATAACATTGAAAGCCACTCGCTAAATAACTTATTTATTATGTTAGAGTTTTTAACCAATCATATTTCATCTAGCTTGTATTGCCAGGTAAATTAAACTTGCTCGGGGCCATCAGATTAAACAGAGCACGCCCCTGTGCGCTGTAAATTAACGGGCACAGTCAGGTTGCAATAGCCAATCAGATCACGAGTCTGCGTACCGGGGCCAGCTAGAATGCCTTACGTCGAGACTGGATGTGCGCGTTCGGTGATTGGATTAGCGCCTGCTAGAGCTATCACTGCCTTTTAACCCAAAATGGCCGAAGAGGAAGACGTTGATCTGGTTGCAGAACTACTTTCCACACAATTTTCAAGACGGACTTTCCACGAAAAACTGGATATTGTGCGAAGAGCTCGCCCAACTCCTGCGCTAGCTAGCCTGTCCCAGCAAGGAAAAGGGGTTGTCCGTCATTTTCAGATGAGCAATTATGAACGGTACCCGTGGCTCACAGCCTCTGAGAAACGCTGCAAATTGTACTGCTGGGAATGCCTATTGCTTGCAACTGACCGATTTGGTGTTTGGAGCCACACTGGATTGATTTACTAAGGCAGCAAGGAAACGGCTGGGCACTTACAAGCTACGGTGCGTTTAAAAACGTTTGGGGACACTCGCGT
>NW_017805196.1:134203-140781 GCF_001891065.2 Hippocampus comes | reverse complement strand
TTGTAAAGTGTCCTTGGGTGTTTTGAAAGGCGCTTATAAATAAAATGTATTATTATTATTATTATTATTATTATTATTGTAGTCACCTTCGTGCACTAAAGTTCGTTCAATCTCAGCTGCTCAACATCTTCAGTTATTTGCTGTTGTACAGCCTATTCTCAAAATGCAAATGATCTGTTAACTTTATTTTCAAAGAATAGTTTGTTTTGTTATTGTTTGGTTGGTGTTTTATATTAAGTATTTTATATTAGTATTTTTAAATCATCTTTTTATTTTTGACAATATCTGTAAATGTAGTTTCCTGCTCTTAATTGTGAATGCATACTTGATGGTTTTAAATGCTCCCGAAATTAAGTGCTGCTTGACGAGCCTATATTGTGTTAATGTATGTGACGTCACTGAAGGCCTAAGGTTGAAATGCACGGCCCACCACTGTGTTTGACAGTCACAGTTTTATTTAACTTGGTTGATGGACCATGTTGTTTTAAAATAAAATGATTTGAAGAAGATGAGTAAAATGATGTTGAGGTGTCCAACTACTTTATATCACATCATGAAGGTTTTTGTGGTGCCGAGTGTTCCCAGGGGACAAACAGCAAGAGGGCAAGGAGTACAGGAATCTGACAAGGCACACAAGGCACTTTGAATGAAACAAACATCAAACTGGGAATAAACTCACCAGACATGGAGGCAAGACAATACTCTGGGAAAGGCGATTGATGATGACAGAAACAATGATGATGAATAAAGAAACCCTGCAACTACGTACAAGCAAAGTGAGACATCGAATGACACCAGGAGAAGACGAGTGGTTGAGGGGGGCTGTCTGCTCGACAGAAGAGACTGGTTTGATGAGAACAGGTGACAAACAGACAAATAAGACAAGGTCGGACCACATTTAAAACAACAACATTTGTCATGACACTTTGTGGATGATGCTGATTGCCCTTTTTCAGTTGGAATCATTAAGTGAACTCACAAAATGTCAGTCGTCATTGCCCCAAATCTCAGCATTGTAACTAAAATATGTCAGGGTACAGAACTTGACATCCAATGACCCATTCAGTTTTATTTTGAAACTGAGATACTTTCGCGTATTTGTCATGAAAACCACTGATGTGTAGAATGAACTTCAATTGGCCAGTATCCACATTTAAAGTCATGCAGCATGAAGTTTAGCTATGTGGGTTCATTCAAAGCTCATCATACAGTACTTTTGAACTGCTTTATGCTGATTTTACGGAAACTGGATAACTGGATAAGTAATTTAACTGAAATTAAATAGATGCCAATACTTAATATACATAAATACATAGGTCTACTGCGTTACTCCCTTTATAAAAATTAGGTGTTGCATATTGCTATTGACCTGTTCCCTACCTATTATGACAAACCATTAACAGGATCCGTGTCATTGCACAAATGAATATAATTTACATACAAACATAGCTTTAACAATATGAAAAGGTCATTAGGGCAATTTAGTTAGTTCAGAAGTGGGTATAAAATTGGTAGCCCTTTCCATTACAGTCATCGATATCCAAGAAGTAGCTTTCACTTTCAAATATGTTGGTCACCCGTGTGCTAACCAGTCTTCTACCGTGCCGCCTTCTAAGAATCCTGAAAATTGTAACGGGGCAATCCAACGCGGGCACGGGGAGAACATGCACACAGGAGGGCTGGGGCTGGATTCCAACTCACGACCTCTGCACTGTGATGTGGACGTGTTCAGCAGTCAACCACTGCTGCGCCCTCCTGCTGTTCTCGCAAAAAATATTCAAAATTGGATATAAAGAAAATGTTCTGGTTTCTGTTTTTGACCACTTGAGAGCCTACGTTTTAATAATTCAACAATCGCATTCAAAACAACACCAATATTATTATCATTAAGATGGTTACGAATATAACAATATTTTATGTCTAGATTTTTAAACAATAATTTTACCAATTAAAAATATATATATTACTTGCCGACACTGTCTCTTTATTTGTGCAATCTTGCTAGGAAAGCCAGGTGAATTTCTAAATATTTGAATCAATGCAAGGTTTAAAAAAATAATAATAATAAGACGACCAGGCAGGTTAGCAAATTTATCAACAAATAGACCCACCATTAACAACATCAAGTATTTATTCAGTAGTTGGTAACATTGAAAGTTTATACATCTATCTTTTCGAAAGGAAGAAGTCAAAAATATTGCACAAATGTACTGTTATTGTATATTACATAATATATTTACGAAGGCACATCGCAGATTATGAAGGAATGTATATTGTCCTAGATCGTTGCCATACTTAGCTACAAAATTCTTAATATCCCACTAATTCCTCTGTCTTGACCAAATAAATGAATAGTAACAAAGACAACAGGATCATACATACAGGCAAACATTGTACAAAGACGAACACGAAAAGGAGAAAATATTTATAAATTAATTGCTGCAGATGGGTTTTATTTTTGTGTGCTTATATTCACAGTTCAATATAGTAGCAATGAGCAGTAATAAAATAAGCCATCAGATGTTTTTGTATGCTTATACTAAGTTTAACAGTGTATATTGAGTAATGAGCAGTAATAACAATAAGCGATGTATAAACACATAAAATTCCATACATAAACACGACAGGGTCGTCAGGTGGAATGGAGCAGCGACATCTCCTGAGAGAAAGAGGAAATGCAAAAGCATCTGATTTTTAAAAATTATTATTTTAGAAGATAGTGTTTGGCAGAATAATCCCTATAAATGATTTTTAAATATTTCTCGCACTATTTGCATGAATATATTTGTATGGTGGAGACCAGTATTTCTAAATGTAAATTGTCAACAAAATCTGGCCAGTGGTTTCCGTCTCAGGAGACATTGAGGCGAGCATACACTAACTATTTTGCCTAGCAAGTTTAAAATAACTCCCCGTGTGTAACAAACAAAAACAAACAAAAAAACATTATATTGTACGAGTGTTGTGTATTTAGTTTTTATTTTTTGTCTGCCGTCGTACGTCGGAGCGTGTGTGCGTGTGAGTGTGCGTGTGTTTGTGTGCGCGCGGAAGTGTCTGATATTTGCTGCCCATGTTTTTTTCCTTTCTTATTTTCTGTGTGCCGCCCATGTGCAAGAAGAGGGTTGGCTTCAATTTACATGTGTCCGATGTTAAAGCACGCGAAGGCGGGGTTTTAGAAACAGGGCGTCGGTTCAGGGGCCAAAAGCCAGTGTAATAATTGATTACAAAGACTTGATTACTAATCAAGTCTTTTTGGGATCAGCTACTGCCCCAAACAGAAGAGACACTCAGCTAACTATGTCTACCCAAACTAAAATAATAAAGAAATTACACAAACACCGATTATAACTGTTGTATTTGAAAGGTTGGTCGTTTAGGTGCCGTTTTCATGCTATGCACATGTAACCATCTGCTGGCCAGGTTTATAATCACAGGCAGCTGTATTTTAACCACATACTGTACGGTAATGTGCGACGCATAGGTTTTTCGTTTTCACTCTTGGGAATGAATAAATCGGAATTACAACAAAAAAATATGATCAAATGATTTCTCGATATAGTGTATATTGTCGGCATCCAATTTTCCCAAATTGTAATATCATATGATATAGCAAGTAGTAGAAAGTCCTTCCTTCACTTTGGGAAAATGGCACAGTTTTAAACAGGCAGAGGACAGCGAAAGTGCCTGTGGAAACAGGAAGAGGGCATAGAATGTGCTTGCGTACGTTGGACAATAACACGTGGCCAATAGAAAGAGGAATAAAAAGAGAATGTGCTCATTTGTATTCAGAAAGAATTGATTATCAACGGTTTTCACGGAATAAATTCAGATACGGTCATCTTTGTCCTACCCAGTGGGGTGTTGTTATTGTACTTAATTTCTTTGGAACACAATACAGACCTAACCGTTGAATAAAGTAAATGGTGGAGTTTACCTCTTTATTTAACGCAACTTAAATTGCGTCAAAAATCCTATTTGCGAGGCAGTGCTGCCCGAGGATCGAAACTACATGTCCACACCACACTGTGTTATGTTTCTGTTGCTCCATTCGAGGAAGGTAGGAAGTTTAATTTATGCCACGCAGAATGTCCCAGGTCCGACCTGAAAGCGTTCGAGTCGAATGTAAACCGAGGTGGCTGTTTGCGATTTTTTTACTGACTCATCGCAACGAATTTTGACCTCCAGAAAAGCTTCTTCATTATTTCCTTAATTTATCGCAATAAAGGAACATTGGTCTTCACATTTCATTCATTTCAGCAAATAAATTCATGCAGGGAGATAATGGCATATTCACCCAAGTCAGTAAAAATCACGTTATGTTACATAAAGACATTTTGAATAACTAAATGTGCTAACTAAAATTAGATAAGAAAACCTTTATTTGTCTCACAATGGAGAAATTCCTCAAAATAATAATAATTTTAAAAAATAAAGCTAATAAAATAAAATAAATAAAAATAAATATGGGATGATAATCTTATAAATTATGTTACACCATTCACAGTCTATTTCTCCTTGTCGTTATTGTCGAGTGACGTCACACGAAAGCCGCTTTGTGAACTCGGGAGTTATTTTTTCCGGATTTCGCAACTCGGACCTCCAAGTTCAAAGGGGCGTTTTTGTGTACTTTTCCTCGTCGGAAGTGAGAAAAGCCCTATCTCGCATTTTCCTTGAATGTAGCATGTGCCTATACAGTATAAGAAAAAAGCTGCTTACTTGCCGCCGGGGGGAGTGAAGCCACGCACTGATAACAGTGTATTAAATAATTATGTCCCATGGCAACGTAAGATGGCTGCCCTGTGGCTTCAGCCGCGAGGGGCCTGTTGACAGGCCATTGATATTTGGGGCACGTTCAGATATAATCTCCAAGCACGTACCAAATCATTCTGACCGTTCGGAAATTCAGTGCGCACACCGCCTCTCCGAACACACACACACTGTCAGAGCAGAGCATGGGCGTCAGAGTGAATTTCCAAACGCGAGAAAAAGTCCGCATTCTGTGAACGATTCTCGCACGATGGCGCAAGAACCACTTCCGGGTCGCGTTCGATGGATCGATAGTGGTAAGGAGGAGCTGGAAACGTGACTTAAGATCCACCCCTGTGTTTTCGTCGACAACGTAGCCGGGGGGAAACAACTCGGACAGTCAATGTGGACAAGCTGCAACACGGCACATTGAGTTCCCGTTTTCCTTAAAGGGCAGTCAGTGGCTGGGATCAAGTACTCACATAACGAAGGAAATCAACGAACTACTCAGATAACGAAGGAACGCAACGAACTCTGCTCTTCTGTAAAACAAGCTGGTTACTTAACTGGGCCTGAGCAAATTCGCTTTAATAATAGAGTCCTTTAAATAAAGGCTGACATAGAAAATAATGGATGGAACTGTCAGCCTCCCAAGCCAGCCCGAAAAAACAACCAAAGGTAAGGAAATGTGTAATAATCGGCTTTTACAAAACGCGTCACCGCTTTAATTATGTAACCCAGGAGTGATATAAGTCTAAAGTTAGGTGCATTTAAGCGTGGGTGTAAAAGTGAGGAACATTTGAATCACACGACTGCTTATTGTGTCACAAATGTATAGATAAAATGGCTCAATTAGCATTGGCAGATCTTAGATATCCTGTATATATTTTCGACATATGGCTGGTTCGCAGAAAGCTTGGTCCAGGAGAGTGACATGAGAACCCAAAAATTATCTTCTAAACAAGGTCAAAATGATATTTCATGTTTTAAATCAGAAAAAAACAGAAAAAATAAATGAGATACAAAGTCAAGACTGACTTTATGAAAAGGAAACCACGGCCTACCTTAGTGGGGGAGCTGACAGGGAGGCAGGGACGCACTTTTGCAGCGCGTTAAGTGCAGAAACATCACTATCGTAGCTCGCGTGTACCGTTTGAAAATGCTTCTCCTGCCGCTCCAGATTTCCATTCTTTGACAATGCCATTAGTGAATTTCAGATCAAACAAACCTTTAACGAGAATAAATAAAAAAATATATCTCAAATGCTCTGATCGCGAGCTGCAATTGCAAACAGCTGACCGCGAACAACTCCCTGTAATACAGGCGATACGCCATTATACCCTCACCGGCCACTTTATTAGGTACACCAGTCCAACTGCTCGTCAACACTTAATTTCGAATCAACCAATCACATGGCGGCAACTCAGTGCATTTAGGCATGTAGACATGGTCAAGACAATCTCCTGCAGTTCAAACCGAGCATCAGTATGGCGAAGAAAGGTGATTTGAATGGCTTTGAACGTGGCATGGTTGTTGGTGCCAGAAGGGCTGGTCTGAGTATTTCAGAAACTGCTGATCTACTGGGATTTTCACGCACAACCATCTCTAGGGTTTACAGAGAATGGTCCGAAAAAGAAAAAATATCCTGTGAGCAGCAGTTCTGTGGGCGGAAATGCCTTGTTGATGCCAGAGGTCAGAGGAGAATGGCCAGACTGGTTCGAGCTGATAGAAAGGCAACAGTGACTCAAATAACCACCCGTTACAACCAAGGTAGGCAGAAGAGCATCTCTGAACGCACAGTACGTCGAACTTTGAGGCAGATGGGCTACAGC
>NW_017805196.1:132548-133973 GCF_001891065.2 Hippocampus comes | reverse complement strand
TGTTGGGGGCTTGTTTCGTTTTGTGATTTTACATTGAAAATATAAATCGTGTCGTGTCAAAATAGCACTCGTGTCGTGGTAATCTGCTTCTCTGCGGACTGCTTCTCATTTTCCCGCTCAATTTTAAGTGGTGCAGCACACTAAAGGGTCCGACTAGAAAGTTAAGCCACACACTTTGGTTCCACCTTTTGTGTCTGCAACTCTGCGCCACTGCGTAATCTACGTTCGGAGGAGGGGCCACAGGGGGGGCCAGAATCAGTGCTACAGGGGCACTGGCCCCCGTTGGCCCCACCCTAGAACCGCCACTGCAGGAGAGTGACATGAGAACCCAAAAATTATCTTCTAAACAAGGTCAAAATGATATTGCATGTTTTAAATCAGAAAAAAACAGAAAAAATAAATGAGATACAAAGTCAAGACTGACTTTATGAAAAGGAAACCACGGCCTACCTTAGTGGGGGAGCTGACAGGGAGGCAGGGACGCACTTTTGCAGCGCGTTAAGTGCAGAAACATCACTATCGTAGCTCGCGTGTACCGTTTGAAAATGCTTCTCCTGCCGCTCCAGATTTCCATTCTTTGACAATGCCATTAGTGAATTTCAGATCAAACAAACCTTTAACGAGAATAAATAAAAAAATATATCTCAAATGCTCTGATCGCGAGCTGCAATTGCAAACAGCTGACCGCGAACAACTCCCTGTAATACAGGCGATACGCCATTATACCCTCACCGGCCACTTTATTAGGTACACCAGTCCAACTGCTCGTCAACACTTAATTTCGAATCAACCAATCACATGGCGGCAACTCAGTGCATTTAGGCATGTAGACATGGTCAAGACAATCTCCTGCAGTTCAAACCGAGCATCAGTGGGGAGAAGAAAGGTGAGTTGAGTGGCTTTGAACGTGGCATGGTTGTTGGTGCCAGGAGGGCTGGTCTGAGTATTTCAGAAACTGCTGATCTACTGGGATTTTCACGCAGAACCATCTCTAGGGTTTACAGAGAATGGTCCGAAAAAGAAAAAATATCCTGTGAGCAGCAGTTCTGTGGGCGGAAATGCCTTGTTGATGCCAGAGGTCAGAGGAGAATGGCCAGACTGGTTCGAGCTGATAGAAAGGCAACAGTGACTCAAATAACCACCCGTTACAACCAAGGTAGGCAGAAGAGCATCTCTGAACGCACAGTACGTCGAACTTTGAGGCAGATGGGCTACAGCGGTGTTTTTCAACCTTTTTTGAGCCAGGGCACGTTTGTTACATTGGAAAAATTTTGCGGCACACCACTAACCAAAAATGTGATTAAATGACATTCTGAACAGTGTATTTAATTAAAATATAATTTCTCAATTTATTTATACTCAATCAGTGTGAAACCTGGGGCTGTTTAGATCAGGGTTTTTGGGAACTTTTTGACTTTTTTTCAT
>NW_017805196.1:117361-132121 GCF_001891065.2 Hippocampus comes | reverse complement strand
AAGCATGGATCCATCCTGCCTTGTATCAACGGTTCAGGCTGGTGGTGGTGGTGTAATGGTGTGGGGAATATTATCTTGGCACTCTTTGGGCCCCTTGGTACCAATTGAGCATCGTTGCAACACCACAGCCCACTTGAATATTGTTGCTGACCATGTGCATCCCTTTATGACCACAATGTACCCAACTTCTGATGGGTACTTTCAGCAGGATAATGCGCCATGTCATAAAGCTGGAATCATCTCAGACTGGTTTCTTGAACATGACAGTGAGTTCACTGTACTCAAATGGCCTCCACAGTCACCAGATCTCAATCCAATAGAGCATCTTTGGGATGTGGTGGAACGGGAGATTCGCATCATGGATGTGCAGCCGGCAAATCTGTGCCAACTGTGTGATGCCATCATGTCAATATGGACCAAACTCTCTGAGGAATGCTTCCAGCACCTTGTTGAGTCCATGCCACGAAGAATTGAGGCAGTTCTGAAGGCAAAAGGTGGTCCAACCCGTTACAAGCATGGTGTACCTAATAAAGTGGTCGGTGAGTGTAGGTTAAAGGTGGCCTACTTTTTTTATTAAATTTTTTTAAATTCTCCATTTTTGTGAAAGTTACCCTAATTGGATGCTTAGGGTCCAGTGCACATTAACACAAAAATATCTAATATTAATAACAGACACACAAATCTTTTTGTTTGTGTGTTTGTTTCCCATTTCCTCCCAACACTCCTCACGGTGGACTTGCAACCAGTCCGCAGGCGACCGGTCGACCTTAATCGACTAATTCCGCACCCTGGCATAGGGTGTGAGACTATAAATGCTTGGTGACAACTTCGGAAATGTGTGAAACTTAACTTGACTGACGAATGATTTGTCATAAATATGAAATCGACCAAATTCATACATAGAAGGTTTCCACCCAATAGTGACGATAGAATTATAACACCAGGTCACATCATCACACGATGGAGGTTATTTTCAGTCACTTGGCCTACCAGGAACATGTAACATATTGACAGCAGAAACTGTTACGGCATCGGACTTTTCCCTCCTCCCCGGAAACGCTTCGCTTTGCTCTGGATAAGATCCATTCAGATGACTGTATTTCCATATAGTGGATGCATATCACATGTGAAAATTTGATGTAAACATCAGTTTGGTTTTGTAGTGACTCTGGTTGAGAGCAGCGTCGCTCCTGGTGGACAGCAGCTTGTCAACGCTTACCAGACCACTAGAGTGGGGGACGCTATGGATCTTGTTGCTTTGGCAACACAACTGCAGAAGGTTTGGACTCAGTTTTTATTTTCAAAATTTAATGGATGTTTTGTTTTGTTGAGTGTGATCTGTTTTCTCAGGCAGACGATTTTATTAAAGCCAATGCCTGCAACAAACTGTCGGTAATTGCTGACCAGATCCGATATCTACAAGAGCAAGCAAGAAAGGTGAGTGCACCAGCAAATTGGGAGATGAGGACAGCACTAATTTGGCACATAAAACACAGATTTTCTTGAGAGACCACAGCAGTTATTTAACAAATTATTTTATATTACATACATTAGAAGAAAAGCAGTCAAGACCTTTCTGGAAGGTTACACTAAAATTAGGACTGGGCAACACGGTAGTTCAATAAAAAATATTCTTTTTTTTCCGCAGTTAAAAACTGTTCTCAGTAGGGTTGAACGTTTGTGGAAGATGATCTTGTGATTGTGAGAGATTTTTCAAAGTTTCTGGGTTTCCATGACCAGTTTGCTATTGCACAATTTGCATTTTTCACATTTACGAGGGCAATGGAAATCCAGCTTATCTTATGTCTGCAGCATCGAGTTTTGCTCTACTGAAGGCGCTGAAGAAAAAAAAATTGACCTATAAAGTCGAATGAATTGATGAAATCAGTTAAACGCCCAGCCCGACGTAAATATCATGGGGGAAGAATTTATCTTAATCTCCTCGACAGACATTTAAAAAGATGCAATTTGACTGGTGCTTGATTGATTTGATTTCTCTTTATGTATATGTCTAGGCCTTAGAAGAAGCAAAAAGAGATGCTGACCTCCACCACGCTGCCTGCAACATAGTGAAAAAGCCAGGCAACATGTATTACCTCTACCAGCGACCATCTGGACAAAAATACTTTTCTATCATTTCACCTAAGGTAGATTGCTTTTACCTTTTATATATATATATATATATATGTGTGTGTATATGTTGTTGTGAAAGCTGCACATTGTGAAAGCTGAATTTAAGTGTTAAAAAAAATCTGCACATGCAGATTTTTTTTAACACTTAAATGTTAATGTTTACCCCATACAAGCGTGCACACACAGTGGTACCTCTACTTACGAACGTCTCTTCATCCAAAATGTTCAAGTTACGAAACGTCTCAACAGGAAAATATTGCCTCTTGGTACAAAAGAAATTTCAAGATACGAGAGGTTAAAATACAGTATGGACTGCTACTCGCAGTTCTGATTTTCCTGAACACAACATACTTATAGCTGCTCTACCATTGGCTACTACCTAACATCTTCTTGGCATCCCATTGGCTAAGAGGGACGGACGCCTACCGAATGTGTCTGTGTGTGCGTAGAAAAATAGATAGATCTGTGTCTCTGCAGCGTCCTCGTCATTCGCATTTATTTCTGAATTTTGGGGGGGCTTTGAATGAATTAGGGCATTTACATAGAAAACGCGTCTCTACTGACTACATAAATGTCTTCCAGAACCAATAAATTTCTTAGTAGAGCTACCACTGAATATGGCACACTAATTTTGGCCCAGAAACTTGTTTGTTCCTAACCACCTGAAATGACTATTGTGCCAATTGTGCGATTATTCTGTAAAATATGATCTCCTCTCCAGGAATGGGGCTCAAGTTGTCCTCACCTGTTTGTTGGTGCATTCAAACTTCAACACGACATGTCCTGGACTCCTGAGGATGATGTGCATAAAAGGGATGCAGAGATTGCTATCATGGGCAAGTTACTGAGCCAACAGACAATTTTACCATCTGACAAGGAACCTAATTTCAAAGGACTCTCTAATTAAGAGAGTGGTGCAGCTGACTAAACCTGAATATTCATCCCATAATGAAATGATTCTGTGATTTAAAAAAAAAAAATTAAATTATTGTGCATGGCCAGATGAGAAACATGCAAACTCGCTACAAACACAGTATTGAATGACATTTTCACAATATATTCCGGTCAGAGCATTTTACAATTTGTCTGCTGGATTTGGGATGAACCACCATTTATTTTATTGAATTGAATCATGAAACCTAAGATATGAAAAGCTTATTGTGAACCCACCATCCCATGAGTCAAGGAGAAAAGAGATGATGGCATAAGGTTTAGATGACACAAATTTCTCAAAAGAAAATTGGCATATGGGCTTCTTGGATCTGTAAAGATTGCATAATTAAATTTCCTTCTCATACACTTGATGATTTTTGCCTCCAACCTTCTACACAGGCATGACTCAAAAGTCGACATTGATAATATGTTGTTAAAAGCAATAATAAATAAATAAATAAACTGACCAAACTGTGCACGTCACTCTTAGAACATGACTTCAGCATTTGCTTTAACATAAACATGGTTTACAGAGGAAACAGTCATCATCATTGTATTGATGTTGTTAAAACATCAATAAACATAAAATTGGGAGATAGGGGTAGTGTTTTTCACAAAAAATATTGATAGACCAGATCTTTAACATATATATATGATCAAATTGATGCCAAATCTATGTTCAATGAAATTATGTGTCAGAGCAATGGAATAAAATGTGATTGTAGGAGTTACATTCAGACCTCCGAACACCGACATTAATAGTTTTAATGATAGTTTGAACAATACTTTGGAGCATGCAAATAAATAATGAATTGAAAACATGTATTATTGGGGTCTTTAATATGAATAATTTATATGCACATTTTTTTCTATCCAACCATTAGTAAACGAAAAGTGACAAATCTGCATCTTTGATTGATAATATATTCCTTTCAAAATATGGCCAATTCAGTCATTAAACACAGACATTCTTCCATCTTTCTATGGTTGGTGGAACTCAAACTGATCAGAGTTGAACTAAGAAAAAGGTTGACATTTAACAGAACTATTTTGGCATAATTACAAATGTGAAACTACAGCATGTTGTGTAAAATCACTTTCTACATGTGAAATCCGTTCTCTCGGAAATTTGAGAGAAACACAATAGTGGCACTTTTCATTTCAAACCAAAATATGGTACTTCATGGGTGACTGGTAACCTTTTCAGGCAAAGACATTAAAAGGTTACCAATGAAAGAACTGATGTGAGGCAGTAGCCGCCAGTTATCTGTAACGACATTGAAATGGACAGCATCCTCTTCTGAAATGATTTTCAGCAGTATGTGAAATTGTGGGGGAATGAAAAAAACACATTTTAATTCAGCTTGATTGGCTGAATCTGATATAATGAACGTAAGCAACTGTTTTTCCACAATGGAGCCCAGTTCTTCTGCTTGCAGCTGGCCACAAAACAGGGTGGTAGCATAATCTGCTTTCTCTTCCCGACTTATTTCATCCCAAATGTCGTTAAAAACACCCAATTTAACAGCTGTTCCCCAAGTGGTGGGAACAACCAATGGCAGAAAGGTTTGCTGAAATAAAACGTGCATGTCTGGCAGTGAAGTATACCAGGAAAGGCCATTTAAGGTGTTGAAGATGGCACTGCAACTGAGAGTGATGGGGACAGGCAACCTGGGCTTCAATACCAGTTTCACCACGGGAGACCGTCTCTCTCTAAAAAGACAGGGCACATTGAAGTCACAGAGTTCTTCACAGGTGTCATCCATTAAGCTGAAGTGCAGGTGTATGCTGAAGACCTGATCGAAGCAGGAAAGGTTGTGCATGGTATGGTTGAGCTGGTAGTGCAAGGTAATCTGTGAGCCAAAGCAAGGGTCTTTGAACTGGGCCCTGTATGCTTCCAGTCCTGCGCTGTCCTGTTCCTCACTGGGGCTCGAGTCACTTTCCAGAATTATCTCGTTTCTCTCCTGTGGCTCAGGATACTTTAACTCAACCAGCCTAAAAACGGGTTTTTCCGTCTGCTGAATGGTTAGCACACTTGTCAGTCTCTCGGTGTCTGCCATGATGCAGGATAGCGAGTGTTTGATATTTTGTCCTTCCTCCCTCAAACCCTGCTTGATAATCCCAGTCAATTTTTCTTTGGAGAGAGTAGTCAGGAGGCTGTAATATAGTCGAGCACGATCTTGAATGTCTGCGTCGCCATAGTAACAGATAAGATGTTGCAGGACGTTGGCCAGAGAGGTAAATAATGAGTCCAGGCTGGGATGTGTCATCAAGCGCCGGCAAAGCTGCAGCACACTGTTTCCCAGACGCCAGTTACTAGTCAGACACACTGAAGGTGTAAAGATGATCTTGGAAAGTAGTTGGAGCGTGGTCTGCTGAGGGATTTGCCCTTCTTCTGCCACTCGAGCCAGCACCTTGAGGTGCCAACCGAGGTCTGTTAGGGTGAACTGAGCAGGCGGCGCCTCAATAACAACGCCCTGCAGGGCCCTGCAGAGTCTTGCAGACCAATTGCATTCAGGGAACAAGTCAGAACTTTGCTCAGCCAAGTTGAGAATGTGTGGAGCCAAGTGGGTTTGATGATGATAAAGCGTGCATAGTTTTTCTGCAATACTGGTAGCATATCTCTCCATGTGGCAAAAAGAAACAAGGAAAAGGAAAACTGCCCTGAAAAATGTGGCGGCAATCTCACGACTGTGTCCTCTGATCATTATGTTCAGTAGCAAGCCGAGGTGTTCATAGAGATAGACTAGACCTCTGCCTTCCTCTCCATCTTTTTCACCCTCCTCCTGGCATACCACCAACAGCAGATTGAAGCGGGCCAGCATCGTAGCATAATCATTGAGGAGAGTGGGTGCTAGCGTACATGCCAATTGGGAGGTTAGCAGCACAGGTGGACTTTCGTTATTTCCGCAGCTGATGGGCCTGTTCTCAGGAAAATGCAGCATATAGTCCATGAAGAAAAGCTTCTCTGGTTTACTTAGCAATGGATGCTGGGAGAGAACAACCAATCGTCTTAGGATGAAACCTTCATCGTCAGTGCTGAACAGGCTGTCGGTGTAGGCGCACTTCATCAGCAGAGTGCTATGAAGAAGGCAAACCTGAAAAAAAGGAAGTTTCAACTTAAGCAAACATTGCTCACACAACTCAGTGGGGCTCTTATAAAGTCTTAACCAAGAAGCACCAGTTGTACGTTCCACCAAGATCACTGAAAATTTGGACACATATGTAAGAGCCCATGACCTACAAAAGTTTCCTGGAGCCATATGCTAAACCTACCAAGAATTTCGCTGTTTACAGATTTTATCATTGAACACTGTTGCCATGCCAAGAAAAATTACATAGATTTTTTTATGTTAACATTCATGAACACATATCAGGTCCGGCAAAAAAATAAAAATAAAATATATATATATATATAATTCTAAAGGCTTATTTTGTGATTGTTTAAAAAAATGGCTCACTAACGCACACTCCAAATACCTAACCAAGCTCATTAATCAGAAAGCTTTGCAGAAGCCTGATAACGATCCTGAACCAGGTGTCATCTAAAACAGGCCGGATAGGGGATCTCGAGGATTGACTTGGGCACCCCTCCCTTAAACCATTTTTTTGGTCATATCTTCTTTGCAGGAACCTGACTCATTACCTTTGTGTTCTCGTTCACAATAAAGCCCCTGACCAGTCAGGTCCTTGTTCGTGTTACTTCGACATCACCCTATTAATCCAGTAACCATGTCAAGATCTTTGTAATGCCCATCTTAAACTACATATTTTTTTGTTGTTGATTGCTATGTTAATTTAAATGATTTAGACACAAAAAAATCCCAAAAGACCTGTCCCGATATGAAAAAATACGAATTGCCCCCTGAACCTAATAATGGCTTATGCCACCCATAGCAGCAATAACTGAAATCAAGCGTTTGTGATAATTGGTGATGAGTCCTTCACATCGCTGTGGAGGAATTTTGGCCCACTCTTCTTTGCAGAATTGCTTCAACTCCGCCATATTGGATGGTTTTCTAGCATGAACTGCACGGTTAAGGTCACTGCAAGGCATATCAATAGGATTCAAATCCGGACTTCAACTTGGCCACCCCAAAACCTTAATTTTGTTTTTTTAGGCCATTCCCAAGTGCACTTGCTGGTGTGTGTCGGCTCTTTGTCCTGCTGCATGATCCATGAGCTAACTTGACTTTAATGGTGCAAACTGATTATGAAAGTTTCTCCAGGATTTTCTGGTAGGCAGCAGAATTAATTGTCCCAGCAATTACAAAACGTTGTCCTGGACCTGAGTAAACAAAGCAGCCACAGACTACAACACTGCAACCACCATGCTTCACTGTTGGCCTGATGTTCCTTTTATCAGTTGATTTGTGATTTAACAAGGAAGGAGGGCAATTACTTTTTCACATATGGACAGGTTGTTTTTATTGTTTTTTATTTTGTGCCTTCATAAATTATATTGGCAGTGAGAAACTACATTTTGTATTTCGTTGGGTCGTCTCTATGTGATATTAAAATTGGTTTGATGAACTGAAACCTTTGTATGTGATAAATATGCAAAGAACGTGATAAATATACAAAGAACAGAAATCAAGAAGGGGGAAAATACTATTTCACCGCACTGCATATCCAGTGGTGCAGATAAGACAAATTTAGTGTGGCTCTTAAATGAGCACACTCAAGACTGTAGATGATCGTGGACTTCAGGAAACATCCTTCACCACAGCTCCCCCTCACACTATCCAACTGCCGTGTGTCAACTGTCGAGACCTTCAAGTTCCTGGGAATCACAGTCACTCAGGACATGAAGTGGGAGGCCAACATTAACTCCATCCTGAAACAGGCCCGGCAGAGGACATACTTCCTGAGGCTGCTGAGGAAGAATGGCCTGCCACAGGAGGTGCTCAGACAGTTCTACAGGGCAGTCATCGAATCAATCCTGTGTTCTTCTATCACGGTTTGGTTTGGTGCTGCCACAAAAAAAGGACAAAATCCGACTGCAACGGACAGTTAGGACAGCGGAAAAAATCATTGGCACCGCCCTACCCACTCTTGAGGACTTGCACACCACATGAACTAAGACAAGGGCACAGAAAATCCTACTGGACCCCCATCCACCCTGCCCACCACCTTTTCCATCTACTCCCCTCCGGTAAGCGCTACCAAACCATGTGCACCAAAACCAGCAGACATTCAAACGGCTTCTTCCCTCTTAACATGAACTCCCTAAACCAGACATGTCCAGCTCCGGGCCTGGAGGGCCACTGTCCTGCCTGTTTTCCAGCTCTCCCGCTTGCAACACACCTGATTCAGATAATCAGCTCATCAGCCAGCTCTGAAGCAGCATTAGAACGATCCTGATGATTTGAATTAGGTGTGTTGCTCCTGGGAGAGCTGGCAAACAGGCAGGACAGCTGCCCTTGAGGACCGACTTTGGACACCCCTGCCCTAAACAGTATCTCAAATCTATAGTGGCTCTTTGCATTTTTGCACACCCCTGTCGAACAGTATTACTGCAATGATCGTTGTAGCTCCAGCCCTGTACATGAACAATTGTCATTTATTGTCCAATATTCCACAGCACCAGGCAAGGACTTTCTGTATAATGGCACACCGACAGTTGTACCACAATTACTGCTACTGGCCACTTAAAAATGGTGCAACAATTATCTGCACAAACCGCACAACTGTCATAGTATTGGTATTGCACCACTGATCACTTTATCTCTGCTTGAGGACTCTGCACATTGTCGCACAGCTGTTATTGGGTCGTACTACTGCACAATAGTACCCTAACATTATGGAAAGTATTTTGATACTTATATGTCATGTCCTTATTTATCGTAGTTGCTTGTTATTGCAATACTAGTGTAGCCTGTAAAGATGATACTTGGCCAATAAAGAATATTCTTATTCTGAAGAAGAGCAGCGACTTGGTTCCAGTGTTGCCAACTTAAATACATTGTGACTGTAATCAGTGACTTCTCTGATCATGCTAGCAACTGTTTTAAAAATATCAAAAGCATCAACACCAACTGTGGTCATCATGCTTGCAACAATCTCATGTTATCAGCAATTTCATTTCCTGCATAGTAGTGAGAAGTGGGGAATTTTAATGATTTGGTAGTCATCAGAACAACTAATAACGTAATGCTTTGTGCTCATAATGTCATTACAATTTAAAAATCTAGCAAGAAAATGTGGATTTGTGTGTGTGTGTGTGAATATTCATTAGTGATTTAATATAATATGTGGAAATGTCATTTTTATGTGACTAATTAAAAAAAAAAAATTCACCAGTTTTGATTTTTCTAATCACAAGCTATACCTAGTGACTGCCAAATGCTGCGTTCCACTTGTTCACCCGGTATCTGTCAGCTGCCTTTAGAGTCCCACAGGCCAAAAAGGCCGGATTGAACTCCTCCTTCAGCTTGACGGCATCCCATACGGTCGGGGTCCACCAAGAGGGTTCTGGATTTTAAGACTTGAACTTCCAAGTAATAATAAACTACATATAATAACTACTTCATAAGCAAAGAATACAAACCTCGCTGGTTCCAAGCATGCGCAGAAGTTGAGCTCTAAATATGGATGGTCGAACAACAGGAACCATGGCAACCACCTCCATCAGTCTGTGCAGAACTGCCGCTTGACACAGTGGAGAAAGAAGAAAAGAGTTCTCCAGAGTGGTAGACAGGACTGAGCGCAAATCCTTGCAGTCTCGCCCAGTCTGAAGAATAGGAACTGTGCCCATGTGGCCCATTATTAGGGAGGATAAAATGGCTGAGTCTTTATCTACTTGAGCTAATCTCTGGTCTGCTTCCCAGTTGACAACTGTATTTTCCCCGACCAGTAATTTTAAATAATCGTCACCCGATCCAGGATCCATGGCAAGCTGATAAACACAATTTTTCAACACCAGAGTATTGAGTCTTGCATATGGCTGATGAAGTTTCGAGGTTTCTTTGGTCCAAAGCCCACCAATGAGCTCAAGGCGCTGAGAAAGAAGGCCGGGGCAGCATGTCTCCAGCTCTTGTAGGCATTCACATGCTATTGCTCTCAAGAGAAGAACACTGTCACCATGCAAGTTGGATGTGTCCTGCACTATCTGAAGGAGCAGATCCAGGAAGTCCCCACATACGTGTATTTTGTTGCTCACACAGGAGGTACAGATGAGGACAGACGTCAAGGTGATGAGGAGGGAACTGCGAAATTCAACCCATGGAACCGGGCAGTGGGCAAACACTGACAGGAGCTCCAGGACTGTTTCTTCTCCAATGGACACTGTAGGACAGAGGAGGGCCGCTTGCTCACACAGTGGGGACAGCAGATATACCTGAGATGGATGATAAATAAGATAAAATAACCTTTATTTGTCCCACACTGGGGAAATTTGCAGTCTACAGCAGCAAAATTGGGGGGGAAGAAAAGAACAAAGTGTTTCATTGCATTGCACAAAATAAATGTTTCAGAAAAGAACTGTACACAGTTCAATATAAGTGCAATATAAAATATAGCATTAGCAATATATTTGTAGAATAAATATAATAAATTAGCAATAGCATAGAAAGCACAGCATAAGGTGGCTGTGGTATTTACAATGGTTACAGGTTTACAGGTGTTCACGTATGTTTATTCAGCATAATACATAAAAAATATGTATTATATATATATATATATATATTTTTTTTTTTAAATACCTAAAACAAATAAGAGCAAGACGTTATTAGAAAGACTCGCAATTATTTGACGCTGAGTTGGATAGGGGCTTTACTGATGGAGAAGCACATTGAGAATGTGTTCACATTTAATGTGTTCACATTTAAAGTTGCTCAATCCATTGTGAAACATTGTGTCGGGTCAATGAAAGATTTAATCAATTGATTTTGACACCTCGACTTGATAATATTTGTAGGTGTACTTATTTGATGTTTTTATTTGTCCTGCTTGGGTTCACTTACAATCTGCATTTTGTTGTTTCTCACACTCAAAAGTATTAAGCGCCAACATAGATTTCCTTCCATATAGTGGTTCTTTGTTTTTATATCTAAAAAGAAAAATATTATTAACTCCCTCCTGATGAGTTTGTTTCGGATTCAAGGGACATGTTTTCTTTCATCTAACTATTAGTTTTAATTTATGTGAAAATGGAAATTATATCCTTTTTCACTTCATATTTTTTTGTACTGAAAATACTTAGCTGTTCTTACAAAGTGCAACGCATGTTGTTTGCTTCTCATGGTTACAAGACTATTTGAAAAATATGAACTGGTTAATTCCCTGACGAGCAACTCGCTGCCTCGATGTTTTCCCGTAAATGTCACGAGAACTACAGTCAATGGAAGCGTGCCAGCTCGTGGAATAGTGGTAAGAGTGGATTCCAAAAACAAAAAAGCAGTTAATAATTGTGGCTTTATGTTCTTTATTGAGATTTTTTGTTTAAAATCCCCTGGCTCTTTTTTTGTTTATCTCTCTTTATACTGTATATGTATTAGTAGCGTGTTTGGTTTGCTTTCTGTGATCTGCAATTTTACTTGTTCCATAAAGATTATTAGAAAAAAAATAGTCGAAAAAGCGGTCGCCCCGAAGGTGATGATGTTCCATCGCGTAATGTTTCAGATACCGCTCTGTACATTTGTCTAATTATTGTTTTTTTTTTACAATATAATATTGTATTTTGTTTTTTTAAACTATGGTGACAATTTCTGGCAGACAGTCGGAAGTTGTAAAAGAGTCGTTTTGGTTCGCGGGTTTATCGAAGATTGAAGAGTTGTGCAGTTGAACAATTTCGATGAAGCCATTGAAACATAAAAATAAGTGGAAAAACGATTTGGGCTCAAATAAAATAAAATGTTATGGTTGGGGTAAGAATAAGTAGGAGTTAAAATTAATCTAAAATGAGGTTGAAATAAGATTTTAAAACGAGTTCAAAAGTTTAACCAATAAAAAAACAACAACAAAAACAAGTTATGGTAAGGTTATGATTAGGAAACACAATTACTGGACTGACATTGCCCCATTGGCCACAGCGGGAATCAGGAGCCAGATGAATTGTAACACGGAAGCCTATTTCACTGCCACTCAACTGTAATCAATGTAAAATAGCGATTCAAGCCAGATCCAAAATTCCTCGCTCCGGCGATTGACCAATCAGCACCGTTCACAACAAAAATAACGCTTGGAAGTTGCAAGTCACGGCAAAATAACCACTGCCCGGAGAATAAATAATCGTTACTATCGTAAATGTACACATTATTCTCTATAGGCGTTAGAATTTAAAAAGAATAATGTGTACATTTACCTTGATCTGTTTTAGAACAGATCAAGGTAAAGTAGGTATCAGTCACTGTAAATAAAAATTATTATTATTATTATTATTATTATTATTCCATCATGAAGGTACCTTAGTATTGTTGGTAACTCTGTCATCTCGGAGCTCACGGAGCAACTCCGCAAGGAAAGTATCCGCCGATTTGGAGGACACGAATCGGGAGGGACTGCGGAAAAAGTCTGAAATTTTCACCTTCCAGTTTACCGCCATTGGAAAACTTCCTGCAAGAATCCGCTACTGTTTTCAAATGGTTAAATACAAACTGGAGTAAAGTGCTCAGACAACAGCTGACGAATACGTCCAGCATCCTCTTCCTCTTTTTCTTCTTCTTCTTCTTCTTCTTCTTCTTCTTCTTCTTCTTCTTCTTCTTCTTCTTCTTCTTCTTCTTCTTCTTTTCGTCTTCCCCCTCGTCGTCGTCCTCCTCCTCTTGCTCCTCCTCCTCCTCCTTCTTCTTCTTCTTTTCGTCTTTCCCCTCGTCGTCGTCCTCCTCCTCTTGCTCCTCCTCCTCCTCCTTCTTCTTCTTCTTCTTCTTCTTCTTCTTCTTGGCAAACAAACTTTTGGATCATTCTGCCACCTATCAGACTGGAGTGTAAAGCAGTAGAAAGGCAGGGGAAAAAAACTCAACTACTCTCTCTCTCCCTCTCCATCCACTATTACCATCACAGGGGTTGCGGGCGTGCGAGAACCTATCCCAGCTGTCTTCGGGCAGCAGGCGGGGTACACCCTGAACTGGTTGCCAGCCAATCGCAGAGCACACAAAGACAAACAACTATTCTCGCTGACACTCACACGTTGGGACAAGTTAGAGTGATCAATTAACCTACAATGCATCTTTTTGGAATGTGGGAGGAAACTGGAGTACCTGAAGAAAAACCCCACACTCAGGCATGGAGAGAACATGCAAACTCCAAAGAGGAAGGCCAGGACCCAGGATGGAACGCTGCGCGTCTGCTCTGTGAAGCAGACGTGCTAACCAGTCAACCACCGTGCCACCTACATTCCAAATCATTCCACAAATTTTAATTGAGCCTCTCAGCCTTCACACGCAATTACTCCATAAATTGCATTGTCTAGTTGTGTGACCTATTATAATTTATTATTCTGCCCACTTTTTTAATGTGTATATAATACAATATACATCCGGTTTACACCATTCCAATTTCAACATATTCCAAATATACTGTATACGCCAATCAGTGTAATGTTCCTTGCACTCACTTTCTTGGCAACGGATGGAATAAATCAGATTGCATTTTTGGGTGTTGGGAACCCGGTCTTTGGGGTGTACTAGTTTTTGTCTCAATTTGTTTATCGGTTTAAAATAAACAGGAATATCATGTTGTAAAAATATTCTTTGTATTTTCTCTGAGAGGCCGGCAATATAAGGTACACAGACACCCCTTCTCTTCTTTTCTCTCTGTTGGTTGGTTTCCTCTCTGTTTGTTTTAATTTTTCTAACTTTGCCAAAGGCCCATTTAGGGTAGCTACACCCTGACAGTGCCCTCTCAATGTGTTTGACCTCACTCTCTCTCGACTTGGTGTTGGTGGAGATTTGGCTCGCTCTGTGTTCAAGTGTTCTAATCAGTGATGTGTTCCTTTGCAGTGGGTGATTGGAGTTGAAATGCAAATACTGATTTGTGTGCGTGGGTTTTCTGTAGACCTCAACCGTAAGAGTTCTGTCCTGCACACACACACACACGCATGCACGCACGCACGCGCGTGCGCTACAGTGAAGAGAAGGGGGAGGAGTAAGAGACACAGCAGCACACTGTGAGCAGCACACGAACAGGAGAGACGGGGAGACGAGAGAGAGCTCGATAGCGCTACAGTACAGAGAAAAAACTACACGGTGGAAAGTGGAAAGGTGAGAAAATGCAGTGAAATTTGGACTGATTTCAACTTAATTGATAGTTCAAAGGCAGCGTGTAGACTGTGCAAGGTTAAAATATCCAATATCAAATTTTAATTCATAATTTTTTGTGTGGTAATCAAAGCTTACTTATGTTGTTTTACTGTAAATAGTTAAAAGCTTATAAATATACACAATCAGAGATTGGAACTTTTTGTAGACCTTTGTTCTTGTACTTTGTAATTTATTTTTTGTAGCACTCCATGTTGTACTCCATGTTGAGTATGTTCAGAAGAATATAAATCAAGCCATATAAATAATATTTGATATACTGTATATTTTTTACATTACTAATTCATTTTACACATAATTTTATATTATTTTTGGTAGTAAATTTATTTAAGCAACAAAAAAACTGAGGAGCCATTTGGGAGTTGAAAGAGCCGGCTCTTTTTAGTGAGCCGAGCCAAAAGAACCGTGTTGAGATGTGCGCTTCGTTCGGGGCATATTT
>NW_017805196.1:113316-114098 GCF_001891065.2 Hippocampus comes | reverse complement strand
CGCTTCTCTCACAGAAGCTTCGTCAGCGGTAGACAACCCTGAAGTCTCCGTGAAGACTCCGGGAAGTTGCTCGCCACCCTCAAACATATCAGTAGAAGAACGAAAAGCCTTAGCAGAACTCCAAAAAGAAGATAGCATCACAATATTACCAGCAGACAAAGGCAGATGCACAGTTATACTAAACACTGCAGATTACGATGCCAAGATCTCAAACTTGCTTAGCGACACGAAAACCTACAAAAGACTAAAAGCCGATCCAACCAATACATACAAGAACAAAATTGTCAAAAGCCTACAAAAGTTACAAAAAGATAAACTAATTGACCAGCAACTTTATTTCAAACTTTATCCAGGCGAGGCCACCCCGCTAATCTACGGTCTACCAAAATGTCACGTTGCGTACAAGACAGGAAAAAAGAACTGCTTCGTATGCAACAGAGCGAACGAGAATAAGTGGATCCCCGAAGTAGCAGACACTGACAAGGCCTTCGTCTCAAAAATAATATTTATTACAAACGAAAACACCGTCTAATGGAAAACAGAAAACGCTGGTCAAAACGAGAACCAGGAAATAATGTAACGTGAAAAAACAAAGCGCTTGCAAAAAACGGCAAGGAAAAAGATAAGACAATTTACTAGGTCAAATATGTGTTTTTAAATAATCCCAATAGGATGACGAAAGTGTAGCGAACAACAATTGAATACGAATAAGGTTTACGAGCATGGGCAATCACAGTGGCACGGCATGCAATACTCCGGCAATGAATCGGAAGCCGGAGCGC
>NW_017805196.1:112455-113224 GCF_001891065.2 Hippocampus comes | reverse complement strand
ACACGCCCCCCCCCCCCCCCCCCCTCAACGGACGCCTCCCGGCGGCCTACCCGGTTTAGACGGGTGAGAAGCGTGGAAATCCCGCAGAAGGGACGGATCCAAGATCCAGGAGCGGGGGACCCATTGCCGCTCCTCCGGCCCATAGCCCTCCCAGTCGACCAGATACTGGAACCCCTTACCCCTGCGCCGAGAGTCCAGGATGGTCCGCACAGTGTACACAGGGTCACCATCGATGATTCGCGGAGGAGGAGGCGGGGTGGGAGAAGGAGCCAAGGGACTGGTCGCCACCGGCTTGATCAGGGAGACGTGGAACACGGGGTGAACCTTCATGGTGGCTGGCAACCGGAGCTTGACTGCAACGGGGCTGATGATGGAGTCCACCACGAGCGGTCCGGTGAAACGCGGCCCCAACTTGGTAGATGTGCCGGCCAAGCGCAGGTCCCTTGTAGCTAGCCACACCTCCTGCCCCACCACATAGGTCGGTGCAGGACGTCGACGACGGTCCGCGATCTGCTGGTTTCTGGAAGCCGTGCAGGATAACGCCGCCCTGGTCTCCCTCCACACGTGGTGGGCCCGCTTGAGGTGGCACTGCACTGATGGAACCTCGATCTGCCCCTCCTGGGACGGGAACAGCGGCGGTTGATACCCGTAGGCCGTCATGAAGGGGGACCGCCCAGTGGCAGAAGAGACGAGGGTGTTGTGTGCATATTCCACCCAAGGTAAGTGGTCGGCCCAGGACGAGGGACGGTGGAGACACACACAACGAAGG
>NW_017805196.1:92450-107392 GCF_001891065.2 Hippocampus comes | reverse complement strand
ATTCCATCCGTTGCCAAGAAAGTGAGTGCAAGGAACATTACATTGGAGAAACCAAACAAACACTCAAGAAAAGTCTTTATCAACACAAATGGAAAAACAATGATCACAAAAGTGCAGTATACGCACACTTAAAAGAAACAAACCACACAATTGAAGACGAACAAGTAAAAATCCTAGGAACAGAAAAGAGATGGTTTGAAAGGGGAGTAAAGGAAGCGATTTTTGTTAAAAAATTTTCACCCTCTCTGAACCGTGAAGGAGGTATCAGATTTAACCTGTCTCCTATTTACAATAACTTGTTGACCAGTAAGGGACATAGACATGCTGATCAGGCTAACTGAAAGTAGCTATTCAGCCCTAGCCCAAACAATAGGCCAAATCAAGACCCAACGATAGGGAATTTAGAAATCAATGGGCCTCTTCACCATAGGGGCGTGACTAACCATCCCCACCCAGTCCTCAAATAGGCCACGCTCAGCCTTTTAGCGCAGAGCAATTTCCCGGAGTCTTCACGGAGACTTCAGAGTTGTCTACCGCTGACGAAACTTCTGTGAGAGAAGCGAAACGTCCTTTTTTTGTTTTTTGTTTTTTTGTTTTTTACCCACAAATACAGATGACGACTGACGGAACCCTTTCTACGATGGAACTTTCCTGTACGACTGAGAGCCTCCACAAGCATCTCAAAATATGGGGTGAAAATCAGCATGTTTCATGTGAATCATCCGACTGCCAGAGAAACATGGAATTTGCATTGAGGAGTAGATTGCCTTCTCATGAGTGTGTCCACCTCAGGTCCATAGTATACTGACTGTTCATTGTATACTTCACACCCTGTGCTAAAGGAGGAGACTCTGACCGAGATGGTTAGCAGCAAGTAGTTTGCTGAAGACAAGAAGCTGCTCTGCCTTGCTCGACAAAAGCATGCCAAAGAAAACAACATTCCATTGTCTGTATACACCAACATTGGAACCCCACAGTCCAAAAAGTGCATATCAATTTATGAACCTACAGTGTCATATTTCAGCCGATTGGGGAGAGACATGGTGTCTTATGACAAAAAAAAAAAAAAAAAATACATGGCACTGTCCTTGCTTAAAAACAAACAGATCATGTCCACACAAATACATAGCAAAATAGCACTTATTTGAGACAAGTCGGGAGCTGTTTCGGAAAGTACGCACTACTGATGTGGTGGAAGTGCAATTTCCACAAAATTGTCAATAGGATGTACTCACCGGCAAGCCAAGATATTTTAAACATGAGTGCCTGAAGGTGCCTGTCTACTTGGACACAGAGGAACACCGGGATGTCCTTTTTAGATATCTGAGGGGCATCGTGGATCGAGAAGGAACTCCCAACAACATTGTGAATGAGGTGGACTTTTTGATGGATGTTCTACTCCCAGAGGTAATGTTATCCCGTTCAGGAGGAGTCTGGCTGGTACCGTGTTACAGCAGAGTAGTGATGTATGAACAGTGAAGTAACGGCGAACTTAATAAGCGTGTAGTGAGTAAATAATACAACAGCGATATAAATTTCAGCAAAATCCCCCAGGCCTACTGAGCGCGGCAAGAACATAGACGGGGTGCAGCCAAATAACAAATGTTGCAAGGATTCCAGAGTCAATTCGGGACACTGCGGTGGAAAATGAGAATAATCAAACCCTGGATAACATGTAAACATGTCTCTGAATGTTTGAGAGTAACGCAGGGGTGTTGTCCAAAATATAGGGTTGTGGAAATTGTAGAACTCGAAGAAAGCGACAATTTCTCACGTGCGCACTCCGAGAGAGAGTGTGTCGTGTTTTTTTTATTTGCACCACAAAAAAACCACTCGTGCCAAACGAAGCCCGCCGAAAGTAAGTTTCCATAGAAACAAGCAGACTAAAATGGCGGTCCTTAAAGGGACTGCAATTATTTCTACCCCGTTACCAAATAATCGTGAACTCTCTGACAAGCATATGAACATTGCATTCACACATTTGCAGTTGGTGGTGAATTATGTACATAGAAGTCACTACAATGGATCATTTAGGGAATATAGGTATACATTTTGGCGGGGATACAGAATCTGGTTTTATTTTATCTATTTTTTGTTAAACTTAAGAACAGTTCCATCAAGCTTCATACATGCTGGTTTGAAGTTGTGTGATACTGGTATTTTAAGAATTTGTTTAATTTATTATAATGCATAAAAAGCCAGGTGTTTTGTAATTATTGTATTATATTAAAACCTGATGAATTATTGATTCTACTTGTCAAACCTGTTATGTTAACCACGGAGTCTAAGAGCTACTAATTTTAGTTGTATTGCAAAGTAGGTCATCAAATAAGTAAAAGTAATTCTATCTCAAATTAGTTTCATAAAAAAAATTAATAACCTTAACTTAATTTTTAAAGAAAGATAAAACAATTAATGAACATTTCACTTTCATTTGCAGGAGAGAGAGAGAGAGAGAGAGAGAGAGAGAGAGAGAGAGAGAGAGAGAGAGAGAGAGAGAGAGAGAGAGAGCATAGATAGATAGACAGATAGATAGATAAGTTTTGATAAGTGTATAGTTAAGATAAATGCCTAAACTTACCACAGCCAATTTGGGACTTTATTTTGAAAATCAATTTGCCTAAACTTACCACAGCCACTTCCGGCGTATGTCTACTATAGCCTGAAGCTACCTCCTCCGAGTCTGCAGCTGGATACTATTGTAAGAGCGAGTATCGAGTCGTGCTGGCAATTCCGGCTCTTTTTAGAGAGCCAGTTCTTTAGCTCACTAAAAAGAGCCGGCTCTTTCGGCTCCCAAAAGGCTCCTCAGTTTTTTTGTTGCTTAAATTAATTTGCTACTAAAAATAATGTAAAATTGTTTGTAAAATGAATTACTAATGCAAAAAATATACAGTATATCAAATATTTATTATTTATATGGCTTTATTTATATTCTTCTGAACATACTCAACATGGAGTACAACATGGAGTGCTACAAAAAATAAATTACAAAGTACAAAAACAAAGACCCATCTCAAAACAAGGTCAACAAAAAGTTCCAATCTCTGATTGTGTATATTTATAAGCTTTTAACTATTTACAGTCAACCAACATAAGTAAGCTTTGATTACCACACAACAAATTACAAATTAAAATTTGGTATTGGATATTTTAACCTTGCCCAGTCTACACGCTGCCTTTGAACTATCAATTAAGTTGAAATGCGTCCAAATTTCACTGCGTTTCCTATCCATTTTCTCACCTTTACACTTTCCACCGTGTTGTTTTTTTCTCTGTAGCGCTATCGGGCTCTCTCTCGTCCCCTGTCTCTCCTGTTCGTGTGCTGCTCACAGTGTGCTGCTGTGTCTCTAACTCATCCCCCTTCTATTCACTGCAGCGTGTATGTAACCCGCCCCTCCCTCTTCTACCACGGATCTTGACCAATCACGTGCGGCTTTAACCGAAAGGGGGGAAAAATAGGAGGAAAAAAAAAGTCGGCTCCTATTAGGACCGGCTCCCTATTAGGAGCCGGCTCCCGTCGTTCACTTCAAAGAGCCGGCTCTAAGAGCCGGTTCGTTCGCGAACGACACATCACTAGTATCGAGCATCGAACGTCCGGCCAACTTTGCCTCTTTTAGCGAAGAGGCAGGGCTGGACCAAAACCCAACCCCGCCTCTTAACTTCAAGCTTCTCGCCTGCTCAGAATCTGAAAACGCTTTTTCTTCTTCTTTTTAAAACATGCTGGGATCTCTCTTCCAATTTTTATCAAAATTCAAATATTTGTGCGCACGAGATTTCAGGAGAATGGAGTTGAGTTTGGCTTTGACAGTAATTTGCGTCGTTCTACCATCATACGCATCGAGTATTTATTTGAGCAATAATTTTGTTTTGGAGCCCTATGATTTCCTTTTTGACACGGCGGTGGAATCCTATTATAAGGGAGACTGGCTCTCGGTAATCCTGAACATGGAAAAGGCTCTGCGGAACAGAGCTACAGTCCGCCGGGTAAAGGCAGACTGCCGACTTAGATGTGCCAACCAGACCGCTTTCGAGGACCTCACGCCAGGTTTAGGAATTTCCATTCCCGAGGCTGGATCTGTGGAGGACCTGGCTTTCTTCTGGAAAATTCTGAAACGAGCGGACTGTGTGAAATCTTGCGAAACGGAGAAACTTGGTCAACCAACGTTGCATCAAGTCGGTCAAGAGGTGGAGTTGGAGTTTAAGAGGAGGACCCCTTACAATTACTTGCAAGTCGCATATTTCAAGGTACAGCACCACTGTTTGATCTGGTCAAATGCATATCACAGAAATACAATGTGTGTCACTTATGTAGAGGTAAACGCTAAATTTAGAGTTCACTGCGAGGAGCCTAAATCTTAACAGTAACCACCGCCCCCCCCCCTCAAAAAAAAAAAAAAAAACAGCAATGCCACGTCATAAGGCTAAGGTTTTAAGCTTCTCGAAATAAGAAATAGGTTAGTCAAAAAAAGATTTGAATTTCTTTCCATGCTGCTTTTAATTAATCTATTCCCTTACACAAATTTACACATTTTTATGATTATTCTCTGGCCTAAGACTCAGCCGTTATCATTAACTATGATTACATAGATAATGACCACTTTTCTATTTTTTTTTTCACGATTTATTTATGCTAAATTAGCTTGTGAATGTTTTTTGTTCTTCAGCCATATCATGCCTGCCTCCAAAGTCAAGTGACATTAATCATTAAAATATGAAAACTTGTCCTCCCAAGGGTTGTGAGCATACAGGAGCCTATCCTGGCTGTCATTGGATGAGAGGCGGGGTACATCCTAAAACTGGTCGCCAGCCAGTCACGGAGCACAACCAATCATTCACACTCCCCTTTAAACCTATGGACAATTCAAAGCAAACCAAGGCACAGTATGGCCTTGTGGCCACATCCGCACAATCGTGGCTCACGAGTCCATGAACTACTAGGGGTCCACGTGCAATCTGACGTCCCACCCCGTAAAGTGGTACAAAATCAGCATTTGAATTTGCATAGAAAATTTGGGGTAAGGGAAATTAAGGTGAGTCAATTGTATTTATTTTGTATTTAAATTAGATCTACAAGGCATTAAAGTTCTTCAAATGTACACTTTTTAACTGATGATGCTCTGCTCTGGAAATGATCCAAGTGAGATTCTGAACACAGTTGGAAAAGGTGATTTGATATCAACAACTTATCTTTGAGTATAAACAAAACTCATTTTATTTTACTATCAGAACAATAACTAGGCACAAATCAAGATCAATAATAAATATTTACTGTACATAGAAGTAGAGTGAGATGGAAGCTGCAGGTAAACCATGCTCAGTCAAAATTATCCATCGACCTTGGAGTAGTGCACTACATAAATTAAATTGACCAGAATGCTTTACATTTGTTGTTTACTTGTTTCCCTAGTCCCATACATTAATTACTGCTTGGAGGACTGGAGCCACACATACAAATCAATCACAAATGTGGTTCTTATTGAGCAGAAGATGGCAATTAGGAAAATACACAATGCTGCATATTGTGCACTTATCTATCGTTCGTTCCCAGTTCAGTTATTGTGATTTACAAAGTTCCCCTGGGGTCTTAAAAAGTCTGGAAAGTATTAAATTTATGAATTTGGAAATAATACCTGAAAAAGTCTTGAATTTCAATGTCTGTGTCTTAAATCTAATGCCGTAAAAGGCTGGAAATAAGTGGTCTCGCATCGCAGTTTGTGGGTACAGTAAATATGTGGATTTGATGACACATTATAAAGAAAAACTATGAACGGGCACAATGCGCTTGCGTCACACACTGGCAGGAGGTGGAAGAGAAACTATTCGGTTGATGCCCCGGAAGATGGCAGAAGTGTGGGGGACATTCCACATTAAAATGTAAGGTGACCACCATGGCATGTTGTAACACCTTGCTAAAGAGGCCCAGTGTGAACACCACATAGGACCCAAAACACGGTAAAAATTAATGTTCCACAAATGAATGAGATATGTTAATGTAATAGCCCGGTGGTCGACTGGTTAATGCGTCGGCAAAGGTGCAGGGTTCAATTCCGGCTCCGGCCTGCTTGTGTGGAGTTTGCATGTGCCTGCGTGGGTTTTCTCTGGGTACTCCGATTTCCTCCCACATTCCATAAACATGCATGGCAGGTTAATGGAACACTCTAAATTTTCCCTAGGTGTGAGTGTGAGCGCAGATGGGTGTTCGTCTATGTGAGCTGGCAACCAGTTCAGGGTGTACCCCACCTACTGCCTGTACACAGTTGGGATAGGCTCCAGCATGCCCCGCAACCCTAGTGAGGATTAGCGGATCAGAAAATGGACAGATGAATGTTAAGGTACACTAGCATAACATTAGCCCTGTCCCAATCTTGCATCTTGGGGGCCTCATGCCAACGACACAGAAAGTCTGGCGTATCAGAATATATTTTTTCCACATACTGTAGTTTGACAATTCTGCCTAAAATATCAGACACGCATTCATGGCATTGGCATGGGAAGTTTATTTGTGTAGCACATTTAGGGTACAAGACATTTCAAAGCGCTTTCACCTAAAACAAAACATTTCCAGAACAACAAACAAAATATGAAGACATTGCAAAAATCACAACACCATCATCTAAAATAATTGGATGAGAGTCTCAAAACAAGCAGGTCAGCAGTTGCAACGGGAGCAAGTGAAGTAGAAAACTCTATGACTGGTCACAATATAGCTCAATGGGTGGTCATTGGTCATCCGACCTGAGGTTTTTGTTGGCCAACGATTAAATAAAACAGCTAGTCACGGGCTGCGTACATGTTGGTTTTAGCACAGTCAGTTTCAAAAGTCACTCAAAGGGAATTGAATGTTGACGATTTTGGATTGTACTCACTTAATTATTTTTTTCATTGTAAACATTTACAAAAAAAGTGTAAGCTGTCAAACTCATCCGGGCTGCTTGTTACCATGGAAGAGCACGAAGAGCTAGGAGGCTAGCCCTACACCAGGGGTAGGGAACTCCGGTTCCTCAAGAGCCGGGTCCTGCCCGTTTTAGATCCCTCCCTACTCCAACACACCTGATTCAATTATTCATGATTGTTTCAGGCCTCTACAGGGCTTGCTGATGAGCTAATTACTGACTCCATTTAAATGTAATCAAAGCTACGTTAGCAAGTACAGTCATGGCCAAACGTTTTGAGAATGACACAAGTATTGGTTTTCACAAAGTTTGTTGCGTCAAAGTTTAGGGATCATTTTGTAAGATGTTACTATTGTCAAATGAAATAGAACTGCAACACTTCCAAGGTGTCAAAGGATTTTTTAGGAAATTACATTGAGTTTATGCAAAGAGTCAATATTTGCAGTGCTGACCCTTCTTTTTCAAAACCTCTGCAATTCGCCCTGGCATGCTGCCAATTAATTTCTGGGCCACAGTTCATTCTTGTATAATCAATGCTTAGAGTTTGTCCGCATTTGTGATTTTCTGTTTGTTCACTTGCCTTTTGAGGATTGATCACAAGTTCTCAATGGGATTCAGAGAGTCTTGGCCTTGGACTCAAAATGTTGCTGTTTTGTACCCTGGACCACATAGTTAGGCCAAACAAAAAAGATTTTAAGCATGGGGTCAGTTGGTAGGACAAAGTTGTTGTTTTTTTTTAATCAAAAATGTCAACAAAATAACCATAAAACATAAAACATTCTGACTGTTTCAGAATTCAAAACCTGTTAGTATCGCTTCGGCACAAGAGACACAACTTGCTGGTAACAAGTAGAATTATTTCAGCTTTGCCACCTTGCCATACCCATATCATCAATGTCATAGAATTCACCGTTGAAACATTGACACTGTGCTATTTTCACGTGGTTTATACTCGGCCTGTGGTGTTCATCAAATAGTTCGCTGAATTTTTTTCGATACATCAATGGATGCTATTTTCTTAACATTACGGTGTGAGCATGCGACTAACACAGAAAACGCGGTTTAAACTGTCGTCGGAGATCGCGGCCGCCGCCATGATTCAATGTTGTTGACAGACGACAGGGCAAACGACAAACGCGCTCATCGTGAATATCATGAGAGTTTGCACCGAAGTAAACTCTCTACACCAGGGGTGTCAAACATACGGCTCGCGGGCCGGATGCGGCCCGCAAAGGAGTTTAATCCGGCCCGCGAGATGATTATGTAAAGCATCGGTGTCAAACATACGGCCCGCGGGCCAGAACCGGCCCGCAAGTAGGTTCAATCAGGCCCGCAGGATAATGTAAAAGTGAAAAAAATTGCATTAAAGACACAGAATTAATATTTTTAATCAGGTGCAATTCATTGAGTATCCGCAAGGGGACACTGTTTTGATCAGAGAAGAAGACAACAGCAGCCTCAGTCCATCACTGAGACAGACCCATGACAGCAGACGCTATCAATAGCACTCTCACATTTACACATTTAATAGCACTCTCCTTAGTTTGTAAGGTGTAGGCAGGGATTACATTTAGATTTTATATGCACGTGTAAATGCTTTAAAACTTGCTTTCTTTATGAATCTTGTTTAATCTTAAAGTGCATTACTATATTTTTCAATACCAATTACTTGTTAAAGTTTGTACAATCAGTGGGATCAGTTGCAATGCATAGATGTGAATGATAAAAGTAAATTGCACATTTGTCGAAGGAAATGTAAGGTGCTTCATGAAATGTTTTGTAAAAGATATGTTCATTAAATTTCAACATTTTCCTAATGTTCTTGTGCTTCTTTATACCAAAACAAAGGAAAGACATATTGTTTTGGTTATTTATAGCAAAGTATTGTATCATTTTAATGGTCCGGTCCACTTGACATCTACCGAGGCCGTATGTGGCCCACCATGTGAAATGAGTTTGACACCCCTGCTCTACACAAAAATGTAGAGGGTTGTTTGGAAAAAAAAAAAAACTTTACGGTCGGCATTTTCGACGTAGAAATTCTCGGTCGGTCGCGTTAACCGGAAACACACTACTTTTTTTTCTCCGCCTTATCACTTTTGCCTTGTGCCAAGGTGCTTCATCATATTAGAAAATTTATTGTTTGTCAACAAATGGTTCTTGGATGGTGGGGGGGAAGTGGCTCTTGGAGGATGTTTTGGTACCATTCTGTATTCATGGCTGTGTTTTAAGGCAAAATTGCAAGTGAACCCAGTCCCTGGGCTGAGATGCAACCCCACATATGAACGGTCTCAGGATGCTTTACTGTCGGCATGACACAGCACTGATGGTTGTGCTCACTTTTTCTTCAACAAGCGTTTTTTTCCGGATGCCCCAAACAATCGGAAAGAGCATTGATCAGACAAAGTGACTTTGTCACAGTACTCAGCAGTCCAGTCTTTGTACCCTTTGCGGGAATATCAGTAAGTCCTGAATGGTTTTCCTGGAAAGAAGTGGCTTCTTTGTTATCCTTCTTGACACCAGCCCATCCTCCAAAAGTCGTTGCCTCACTGTGTGTGTAGATGCACTCATATCCGCCTGCTGCCATTCCTGATTAAATTCTGCACTGGTGGTTCTCCCATCCCGCAGCTGAATCAGCTTTAGGAGACAGTCCTGGTGTTTTATGGACTTTCTTGGGCCCCCCTGAATCCTTTTTCACAGCAATTAAATTTTATTGTATTTTCTCCTTGAAGTTTAATTCAGCTCATTTTCATGGCAAAGAGGGACTCTGCAATTTTTATTGATTATTGATTGATGTACAATTTCCTCTGCTGTCGCCACGCAAACAAAGTTGGTGGCTACATTATTTGGTGTACTGTCATATTGCCAATTTAGCAGATTTTTTCTCAGACTTAGTGTGTGCTATATTGTATATACACATATATATACACGCATGAAATATTTAATGGATTTTGAATTACGCTCCGAAAATTTTCCCAGCACCACGGCCAAAATGGATGACATCATCGAGCCGCATTGTTTACTGATTGGCTATGAAGTGTGCTCGTGGTTTCTCTCCTGATTCATTTCATTTTTTGATTATCCCAAAATCAAGATTGCTTTCACATTTAAGCAAAATCCTGAGGCAGTTTTAACAGGTAAACAATGACCACTTCTACCCATTAGAATTGCACTGCAACATGACATCCCTTTCTTGTTTTTTTAGATAAATAAACTGGAAAAGGCAGTGGCAGCAGCCAACACATTTTTTCAAGCAAATAAAGATCACGTGGAGATGAGACAGAACCTGGACTACTACGGCACAATGTCAGGAGTGCGGGAAGAGGACTTCAAAGATCTTGAAGCCAGACCTCACATGGTTTGAACCACAGATGCACAAAATATAAAAAAAGAAATCGCCATCACGATAATGGCGCATGCAATATGTGCATCGCAAAGACGTGCGATAAAATAATACTTTCATATGGAATTGTGTGCTTTTATCCAACTTTGGCCAATCTGATGCAACATTAATGTGCATCGCCATCCAATTGGAGAACAGTATCAAGTGACATTACAAATAAAATTTACAATTTTTATTTTTCGAAAAGGCATTCTATTTTGCCACGTGAAAAAAATGTCCTTCAATATTAAAAATGTAATTTCTTTTGGTACCTGTTAAATATTGCAATCATATCTATTCAATCTATATTAAACACCCATTTTGCATGTTTTACCATTATCGTGCAGCCTTAGTGTGAACAAAGCACACTATTCTTGAACATTTGAAACTGTTGGGCTTTGACATTTGACCTCAGATAAATCTTCCAACTTGTGTTCATGTCGCATCGCTTTGTTCAGGCAAAGTTCTTCATGGCGAAGAGTTATTACAGTGACAACTCCTTCAGTCTGGCGGCCAACCTATTTGAGGTGGCAGTCAATGAGTACTTCACTGCTAACGAAGAGTGCAGGGCACTTTGTGAGGGAAGCTACAACTATGACGGCTACAATTACATGGAGTACAACGCCGACCTCTATCAGACAATGACAGGTAACCGTCGTTATGCTTGATTTCGGTAACGGGACCCATCAATGGAGTTTTTCTCATTGTGGATATGTGTTAGACCACTATATTCAGGTACTGAATTGTCAGCAGCGCTGTTCCACGGAGCTGGCTCTTGCTGCTGGAAGTGACAAGCCCTTGGAGGATTTCCTTCCCTCACACTTTAACTACCTGCAGTTTTCCTACTATAACAGTGAGTATTTGTTGTTGTGTGAGTGACCGTGTTAGGTCACTAATCCAGTTCTTTATTGGTCACCAGAATATTATATCCATTCTACATCATACCTGTCCTCATTAATGTTGGGATGACCAAGAGCCTGTTTTGGGCGAGATGTAGAGTATACCTTGTATTGGACGTCTGTCCACCCAAGGGCACAGATCCATCTTATCCGTATGCCCAATGATCCTTTCCATGATTATGGGCGCCATTTCCTGTGTGATTATGAACCAACTGGTATTTTGTTTACATGGACCTAAACAATGTGGAAACGCTAGTTGTCGCAGTTTAGAAGCGAAAACTCTTCACAGCCGCTTGCTACTCTACTGTAGCGGGGTGAGGAAGAAGACATCAAGAAGTTGTCAAGAAGCTTAAAACAGTTGCATGTTTAGCTACTTTCCTCAGATCGTGAGGCGATGAGAAAGCTCAAATGCTTTGAGGCTTCTCAGTACCTAGGCAGTAATATAGCTGTCGTTTTTTTTTTTTTTTTTTTTTTTTTGGTAAAAGAGGCTTATTTACTTTCAAGCGGATGTAGGACAAGACAAAACCTTAATGTTGTATCAACCCCACTTCTTCCCGCTAAGGCTGAACAATGTTGGGAAATAATCTCATTGGGATTTTTTTTACCCTCAAAATTGCGTTGGTGTTTTGGTTTTTTTTCTCAAGGTTCTTTTGAAATGTATTTTTCAACAATTTTTCTTACAACAAACAATATCTGAGCTCATATGCATTATAGGATACTAAAATAAAGGCAAATAAAGCATTCGTCAATGATAAAGGCGGCAGCACCTCAACTTCACAGTGCAGAGGTACCGTGTTCATTTCCAGCTCTGGCCTTCCTAAGTGGGGTTTGCATGTTCTCCCCGTGCTTACGTGGGTTTTCTCCGGGTCCTCTGGTTTCTTCCCACATTCCAAAAACATGCATGGCAGGCTGATTGAACACTCCAAATTGTCCCTAGGTGTGAGTGTGGGCGCGAATGGTTGTTCGTTTCTATGTGCCCTGCGATTGGCTGGCAACCGGTTCAGGGTGTCCCCCGCCTACTGCCCGAAGACAGCTTGGATAGGCTCCAGCACCCCCTGAGACCCTAGTGAGGATAAAGTGGTTCAGAAAATGAATGAATGAATGAATAATAAAGGCAGATTATCTCCTGCAGTTCCAGGTATAAACTTCATACTTTGACTTGCAGTCTTATCAGTCTTCAGCACGACAACATACTGTCATCGTCCCACCAAAGAGTGGTGTCAACATAAGTATATACTACACTGTAAATGCTTAAAAAAATTCACACAAACTAAAATGGAGATTTTGACAATAAATCGTGGCTTTACCATTTCCTCCATTTCACTTTGTTTCATGAAACATGATATGTACAATAAATGTGGACTGTACTTCTGAATCACTCAACTTATCATATAGACTGATAAATAAATAAAACATACACATACAAAATTCAAGTTTAGCAATCTCCAGCCAGTAACACTTGCTAATAAAGAGAAATAGTACAATACAATGCAATACAGTACATCTTGATTCACTTTCACATAAGCTGCAGCTGTAACAAAGCCCCTTACAGAACTGTCGCTTATTCGGGAACGGGTCGCGGAGCTTCAATCAGTCAATCAAACTTTATTCATATAGCACTTTTCATCCATAAAAATGCAACTCATAGTGCTGTACAGTTAAATCATTTCATACTTACAACATAAAAAGAGGAGCCCCTCCCCTCAACATAAACAAATATAGTGTATATCCTCACAAGCAAACCTATGCTTGCCCACACACTCACATGCACACAAATATACAAGCCTTGCACACATAACCTAATGATCCTGATATGAAAAAAAGACATGGCAAGGCACAGACAAACCATACGAGGGAAAAAAAAAGAGCATTCAACATAAAATAACATTACGACAGAACACATAACATAAAACATTGACCATAATACAATCTGTACAATAATTACTTCATGCACCTTGTTGTTTGAAGCGGTCATAGATGAAAACCATTCGAGCACACCTACTTTTTCTTTTGCTTATAATATCGTCCAACTATGCTGTGCAACTACTACGTACCTATGGATAATAGACAAATAAACTGAAATGCGTGTTTTTTGGAATGTGGGTGGCAGCTGAGATGGCTGGAGAAAGCCCATGTAAACACAAGGAAGCGTGCAAATTCAACAAAAGCAAGGCAGGGACCGAGATTCAAACCAGCACTGCGAACCTAATATTCTATTGCGCTGCCCCTTCTCCATGTAGTCATATGAGATCATGTACATTTTCTCAAGTCAAAAGGTGGCAGTTTGGTGAGGATTTATCTTCTTTTCGATGTACCCAATCAACTATGTATGCATATTGGCGACTGTATTTTTAGAGAAATGGGCTGTAAGGTAATAAAACTGATGCTGATCTGTAGTTCAATATTAGGTGGACTTTCCTAAAAGTGTCCAAAACTGTAGACATTGGACAAATTGTTTCAAAGTCTGTTCTTCTTGCATTTGACTCGAGGTGAAAACTATGAGATGGCCATCGAGTGTGCAAAGACTTACTTGCTCTTCCACCCTGACGATGAAGTGATGAAACAGAATCTTGCTTATTATTCAACCATGCTGGGATTGGACAAGGCAGAGTTTATACCAGCCAGACAGGTACAGTGATGTAACTCACAATGTTTTTAAAAATAATGACAAGGCATAAGCATTGAATAACACCCAAGAAAATGAATTGAGGTATACCGTATTGGCCCGAATATAAGACGGCCCTGATTATAAGACGAACCCCTCTTTTTCAAGACTCAAGTTTGAAAAAAGACTTTTTGAACACCAAATAAATTTTTATACAGAAAATAATTACAGTACATCTGAAACAAATGATTATAACAATATATTTGAGAGAAAAAGCATGATGTTTTGCCTCATTCAAATCTTAATATCTTAACATTTAAATATGTAAACTAAAGTGCAATTACATCCGTAAATGAATGGCTTCTGGTTTTTGAAATGTAAATTACGTCATAACTTCTCCTCAGCTGCTGGTTAACCTGGCCGATCTTCGACCCACTTTTCTCCAGATTGTCGCTACGTTTCTCCATTTTCTGTTATCTCTTCTATTATTTTCTTCCCTTTTCTTTCTTACCGCTGTTTTTTATTTTTTCTTCTTAGTGCTACCACTGTTTTTATTTTTATTCTTCGTGACAGGGGTTCGCTTTGGCCTGGGGAGTCAAGTTCAGCATTCTCTTCAATGGTATCTGGCACCATCTAGCATCGTGAATGGGTATAATGTATAGACCCCGAATATACGACGACCCCCACTTTTTCAGTCTTATTTCAATGCAAAAAACCGTCTTATATTCGGCAGAGATGAAAGGCCTCCGGATTTTCCCGGAATCCCGGGTTTTTCACATTTTTATGAAAATCTCTCCGGAGAATTGAGGAAAATTTGCCTAAAATTAATCCGGATGTTAGTTGACAACATTGAACGAAGACGCGTTTGAGTTCGTTGTTTTGCTTTCACGAGCGTAGCCTGGTTGAGACACTAACACTAGTACAGTAGAGGTTTTCGTATCTTTATCAACACATTTGCTAAACCCCAATGGAACGAATAAAAGACACCGTGGACAAGACAGTTGTCAGACAGATTGGCAGAAAAACGTGTCTTCGGGTGTCGTCTCGGCTAGCTTAGCTTCGCTGTTGTTGTGTGTGACGTCGGGTGTGTGACGTCGTTGGTCGGCGCTTGGTTGAAATCAAAAGACGCGCTTGCGTACATGTTCGCGCTGACGCACGCACAG
>NW_017805196.1:81421-92263 GCF_001891065.2 Hippocampus comes | reverse complement strand
TGGACGGGGAAAATTTAAGGCCGTCCGTCATTTTGACGGGTTGAAAATTGAGCCATTCACCACAGCAGCAGTACGTCCTTAAGAATCGAGTGCGGCACTCGAGAGAGAAGCAGCGAGACCAAAAAGAACAATGACGGCTGGATCATAAAGATATGAAGGAGTTTTTTGAATTGTCATTGCGAGAGTTTAGTACAGTACGTGTTGTGATGACGCCGCTTCTGTTTTTTGCGAACCACGGTCTCTCGTGGCCAAAACTATTCACGGCCTCGAAAAAAAAAAGTCAGCGAGAGAGAATCTTGATTGACATTTTTAGGCCCGACCCGAAATTCGGGCGGCCCGATCTTACCTATAGTGTTACATGCATATATATATATATATATACACAGTATATATAATTTTTAATTTTTACGGAATTTTCAGGAAAGTCCACTTTCATCTCTGATTCGGGCAAATATGGTATTTATTTTTTTAAATCCACACTTTGCGCTAGACTTGCGCTGGGCACGAAAATATGGCCCTAAATGTCCAGAGTCCTCACATAAAACGTCTGCTCACATAAAACGTTTGTAGCGATTTCAACAACTTTGGTGGTATTATAACAAACTATTTTTGACACCCTCAGACTGTGAAGCAGTTCATTCAGCGTTCCCTGCTTGAGAAAGAACTACTGTACTACGGATATGAAGCATTTGGGGTAACATTTATTGATCCTGTGAGTATTTAAAGTCTTGAGTGTCTGTTTTAGCATTTGCAGTTTGTCATTCATAATTTGAATGAATCTTGAGTGTCCATTCTAACTGTGATTATTTTTAATATTTGTTGTTATTAAGGATACATGGACTCCAGAAGACACCATGCCGAGAAAACTGAGAGACAAACAGAAGTAAGAGATGCGTATGAATGATTCGTCCACTTCATATTCCATCAAGAATCTATAGAGTGTGTGTGTGTGTGTGTGTGTGTGTGTGTGTGTGTGTGTGTGTGTGTTTCCATGTGTATGGTGTCTGCTGTTATATTATTAATTCATTGTTTTTCTGTTTTTGTTATTGTACTGTATAACTGATTTGTATTGCATGTACAGCACCTGTTATATGTTTTTAAAAGCGCTCGATAATTTGTTGAATTTTCATTGGAATATCACATACTCTGAGATCATTGCGGTGGCGTAACCAGCTGTTGGCTAAAGCCCTATATGTGATGTGCATTAGCATCCACAATGTTAACTTCTTTGTGCAGGTACTCATGTGATTGTAGTTTATCTTTCTGTCAACGAAATTTACTCCACCAGTCTTGAAACAAACTTTTGAAATGAAGTTCACAAGAATCTCTAAAATTAAATTGAAGAATGATGGAAATCATTGATTGTTTTTTTTTTGTCTTCTTAGCGTCAGGATAATTTAATCTTTGCTTGTCTCTCAGGGCTGACAGAGAGACAGCAGCAAGGATTACTGAGGAAATAGGAAACCTGATGAAAGAGATTGAAACTCTCGTGGAAGAGAAGAAGAAGGACTCGACAGATTTGACAAACATGGTAGTAACGCAAGAAGGTAACTCTTGAAGTGTTAATTATATTAACAGTGGTTAATAACATCAGTTATACATTAATTAAAATAACCTTCCAAAATCATACCAAAGCTGTTCTATTTGGGACCATTCATGTAAATCTGTCTCCTGCCGATGATCTACTTTAGGTGGAAGTCAATTTTATGACAACATTAAAGTGACCTTGACATCCATGCAGTTGAATGGCTCTCAACGGGTCTTGCTCGATGGGGTCATCACCAATGATGAGTGCATGGATTTGCGGCAACTTTCTAACGTGAGTTATCTAAACATTTGTGTCTTAACTATATAACGCAGTATATATACGATAAGAGGAAAAAAAAAGCACTGGACGTCATGGGTCTTTGACCATATTTCATTTGCTGCAAACAAATGCTTTGAATGAGATTTGCATTTTTGTGTGATCAATAGTTTATACCGTAACAGTGGACCCAAATTGGTGGACAGCAGTCTGGCTCCGAACCCCGAGACCCTTTCATCCGGACCTTCAAGAATATTTATTTAAAAATACTGGAATAAAAATATCTTAAGTTTTTACCACTCGACGATTTGGAATAGGCACATGTGAGGACACCTATGCCTGAACCGGGTTCCTTTGACAAAGCGTACGAAGTTTTCATTTGTTTCCTGGGGTACTCACCTTCCCACGACAAACATAAAGTATGGTGTCCAAAGTCAGAAACGTAGACTCCAATAACTGTGCCTTTCAAGATAAGTGAACTGAGCCGACTGCTTCGATTTTGCCGGCATCGAGTGCTACGAGGCCCATGTGTGTTGTTTGTTCACAGTCTGATGCGCGTGATAAAAGTGCAAGTATCAAGCGGCATTTTGAGACTAGAAACAAAACCTTTGACACAAATTACCTGCCAGGATCACCTACGAGGTGGAGGAAAATTTGTGAAATGAAACGATAGTGTGTGCGTGCTACATTGCTGACAGCACGACGCCGACCCTATGAGCACTCACTACCCATTAAGTGGATCTTGAGCAAACACAAAAAGCCTTTTACTGGCTCCGGAATGATCAAGGAATGTATGGAGGCGAAGGCAGACACTCCATACGGCAAAGGGAAAGGAGAACGACTTCAACAAAGGTTCCGGCAAATTACATGGTCATCCACAACAACAAGAAGAGCAGCGCTGCTCTCTGAAGATATGCACTCCCAGTCGAACAGTGCCCTCCACGGAAACCGCAAATTAAAAAGTGGCTCCTCAATTGAAGTCATTGATTTGCAAAACTGTTCCGCAAAGAAAAAAACATGTCGAGCCTTACTGTATATTATCTGCGTGCTTTCCACCTCATCATTTCACTTTGTTTATTTTTTGTCTTATGTGTAGGCAGCTGCCCTTGGAGGTGATGGCTACCGGGGGCATCCTTCTCCCCATTCTACTAAGGAAATGTTTCAGGGAGTCACAATTCTTAAGGCTCTGAAGGTCTGTAAACAGTAAACTAGACATCACAGTTGTTATATTAAAAAAAAAAAATTGAAGCAAGAAGCATTTTTGGTACTTGAACTTTTTTACCCGGTGCCATGCAAAGGCAAGGTTGTCTTATTCTGATCTTTTATATTCTTGGCTGTCTTCAAGTGTTATAGTGTAAGGTAACAAAAACATTAACAGCACACAAAAAAAAAAAAAAAATGTCACTTTTGTCCCCCCTCTATGTATTTTGTTCCTCCTATAGCTGGCACAAGAAGGAAAGGTTTCACTGAAGGCTGTCCGTCTTTTCTTTGATGTCAGCGAGAAGGTGAAGAAGGTTTTGGAGTCATACTTTAGCTTGAGTTCCCCGCTCTACTTCTCCTATTCACATCTGGTGTGTCGATCCGCTATTGACGGTGAGTAAAATAGAGAATTTATCATCCATTTGTTTTTGCGTCCATATGTGCAGACTTGTATATGGGTGATGGTTCTTAGAAAGTATCATCCAAAATGTGACATGAGAGCCTAAAAATAAAATGTAGATCAAACCTTCCTGCAATGCGCTGAATAAATGTAGTTCACTCATCCCTTCATTGGCAAGAGTGGCTCTTTGCATTTTTGCACACCCGTGTGGAACAGTATTACCGCAGTGATCATTGTCGTTCCACTCTGTACATACTCAAACAATTGTCATTGATCAATATTCCACAGCACCAGACACTTTAAAACGCTTAAGGGCTTTCTGTATAATTGCACAACTAAAGTGGTACCACAATTACTGCTACTGGTCACTAAAAAAACATTGCAACGATTATCTGCACTAAATGCACAACCGTTAAAGTGATCAGTGGCGCAATAAAATACTATAGCTCTGCTTGGTGACTCTGCACATTGTCGCACAGCTGTCATTGGGTCATATTACTGCATAATTATACTCTTACATTACGGAAAATCTTACGATACTTGGATGTCATGTCCTTTACGATAAGAGGAAAAAAAAAGCACTGGACGTCATGGGTCTTTGACCATATTTCATTTGCTGCAAACAAATGCTTTGAATGAGATTTGCATTTTTGTGTGATCAATAGTTTATACCGTAACAGTGGACCCAAATTGGTGGACAGCAGTCTGGCTCCGAACCCCGAGACCCTTTCATCCGGACCTTCAAGAATATTTATTTAAAAATACTGGAATAAAAATATCTTAAGTTTTTACCACTCGACGATTTGGAATAGGCACATGTGAGGACACCTATGCCTGAACCGGGTTCCTTTGACAAAGCGTACGAAGTTTTCATTTGTTTCCTGGGGTACTCACCTTCCCACGACAAACATAAAGTATGGTGTCCAAAGTCAGAAACGTAGACTCCAATAACTGTGCCTTTCAAGATAAGTGAACTGAGCCGACTGCTTCGATTTTGCCGGCATCGAGTGCTACGAGGCCCATGTGTGTTGTTTGTTCACAGTCTGATGCGCGTGATAAAAGTGCAAGTATCAAGCGGCATTTTGAGACTAGAAACAAAACCTTTGACACAAATTACCTGCCAGGATCACCTACGAGGTGGAGGAAAATTTGTGAAATGAAACGATAGTGTGTGCGTGCTACATTGCTGACAGCACGACGCCGACCCTATGAGCACTCACTACCCATTAAGTGGATCTTGAGCAAACACAAAAAGCCTTTTACTGGCTCCGGAATGATCAAGGAATGTATGGAGGCGAAGGCAGACACTCCATACGGCAAAGGGAAAGGAGAACGACTTCAACAAAGGTTCCGGCAAATTACATGGTCATCCACAACAACAAGAAGAGCAGCGCTGCTCTCTGAAGATATGCACTCCCAGTCGAACAGTGCCCTCCACGGAAACCGCAAATTAAAAAGTGGCTCCTCAATTGAAGTCATTGATTTGCAAAACTGTTCCGCAAAGAAAAAAACATGTCGAGCCTTACTGTATATTATCTGCGTGCTTTCCACCTCATCATTTCACTTTGTTTATTTTTTGTCTTATGTGTAGGCAGCTGCCCTTGGAGGTGATGGCTACCGGGGGCATCCTTCTCCCCATTCTACTAAGGAAATGTTTCAGGGAGTCACAATTCTTAAGGCTCTGAAGGTCTGTAAACAGTAAACTAGACATCACAGTTGTTATATTAAAAAAAAAAAATTGAAGCAAGAAGCATTTTTGGTACTTGAACTTTTTTACCCGGTGCCATGCAAAGGCAAGGTTGTCTTATTCTGATCTTTTATATTCTTGGCTGTCTTCAAGTGTTATAGTGTAAGGTAACAAAAACATTAACAGCACACAAAAAAAAAAAAAAAATGTCACTTTTGTCCCCCCTCTATGTATTTTGTTCCTCCTATAGCTGGCACAAGAAGGAAAGGTTTCACTGAAGGCTGTCCGTCTTTTCTTTGATGTCAGCGAGAAGGTGAAGAAGGTTTTGGAGTCATACTTTAGCTTGAGTTCCCCGCTCTACTTCTCCTATTCACATCTGGTGTGTCGATCCGCTATTGACGGTGAGTAAAATAGAGAATTTATCATCCATTTGTTTTTGCGTCCATATGTGCAGACTTGTATATGGGTGATGGTTCTTAGAAAGTATCATCCAAAATGTGACATGAGAGCCTAAAAATAAAATGTAGATCAAACCTTCCTGCAATGCGCTGAATAAATGTAGTTCACTCATCCCTTCATTGGCAAGAGTGGCTCTTTGCATTTTTGCACACCCGTGTGGAACAGTATTACCGCAGTGATCATTGTCGTTCCACTCTGTACATACTCAAACAATTGTCATTGATCAATATTCCACAGCACCAGACACTTTAAAACGCTTAAGGGCTTTCTGTATAATTGCACAACTAAAGTGGTACCACAATTACTGCTACTGGTCACTAAAAAAACATTGCAACGATTATCTGCACTAAATGCACAACCGTTAAAGTGATCAGTGGCGCAATAAAATACTATAGCTCTGCTTGGTGACTCTGCACATTGTCGCACAGCTGTCATTGGGTCATATTACTGCATAATTATACTCTTACATTACGGAAAATCTTACGATACTTGGATGTCATGTCCTTGTTTATTGTAGTTGCTTGTTATTACAATACTAGTGTAGCCTGTACTGCCAGAGACAAATTCTTTGTGTGTTCTACATACTTGGCCAAAAAAAAAAAAATTCTGATTCTGATTCTTAAAAAAATAAAATAAAATAAAATGCTATGGTGGGTGACCCAGTGGTCCAGTGGTTAGCGCGTCAACCTCACAGTGCAGAGGTCGTGGGTTCAATACCGGCTGCGGCCTCCATGTGTGAAGTTTGCGTGTTCTCCCTGGGCCAGCGTGGGTTTTCTCTGGGTACTCTGGTTTCCTCCCACATTCCAAAAACATGCACTCTCACACGAGCGACTATTTAGATTGTTCAGCCTGCAATGCATGTTTTATCTATCTATCTGTCTATCCATCTATCTCAACTCTCAACTGTATTTGTAGAGCACTTTCAAACAGCCATCGCTGCACACAATGTGCTGTATATGGAGCAACTAACATATACAACAGTAAAGCAACAAATTAGTAACAAAGACGGTAGAGAGCACCAAACAGTATAACTAAGATCATAATTTGGGTCATGCTGAGTCAAATGCCAAAGAATACAAGTGAGTTTTGAGGGGGGTTTTGAAGATGGGCAGCGAGGAGGCTTGCCGAATGTTCAGTGGGAAGTCATTCCAGAGAGAGGGACCAGCAACGGAAAAGGCTCGATCCCCTCTGAGCCTCCGTTTAGTTCTTGGTACTTCTAATAATGTCTGGTCCACAGACCTGAGGCGCCGGACAGGTGTGTAGGGGCGGATGAACTCAGAGAGGTAAGAATGGCGCGAGGTCATTTAGAGATTTGAAAACAAATAATAGGATCTTTAAAAGAACTCTAAAATGTATGGGGAGCCAGTGAAGGGATGCCAGAGTAGGACTTATGCGCTCCCTCTTACGAGTACCAGTCAAGAGGCGAGCAGCAGCATTCTGGACCAGCTGGAGATGCTTGATGGAAGATTGGCTGACTCCAAAGTAAAGGGCAATGCAGTAATCGAGCCGGGATGTGACGAAGGCATGAATTACTGTCTCAAAGTGTTCTTGAGAGAGGAGAGGTTTTACTTTGGCCAGCTGGCTGAGATGAAAGAAGCTGGATTTAACAACGGCACCAATTTGCCGGTCAAGTTTAAAATCACTGTCCAGTTTAAGACCCAAGTTTGAGACTGTTGACTTAAGATAAGCAGACAGGGGGCCCAAGTCTACAGGATGGGATGTACAAGGGCCACTGGGACCAAACAGTATCACCTCTGTCTTCTTTTCATTGAAATTCAAGAAATTTTGTGCCATCCATGTTTTGATGTCTTCCAGGCAGGATAAAAGTGGCCTTAATGAAAGAGCGTCTTTTTTGCTCAGTGGGACATAGATCTGATAGTCATCTGCATAGCAGTGGAAGGAAATGCCATGCTTCCTTAAGATGGAACCCAATGGGAGCAGATACAGTGAGAACAGCTATCTATTTGTTTTCCGATCCGCTTTATCCTCACGAGGGTCGCAGGGGTGCTGAAGCCTATCCTAGCTGTCTTTGGGCAGTAGGCGGGGGACACCCTGAACCGGTTGACAGCCAATCACAGGGTACACAAAGACAAACAACCATCCGCGCTCACTCACACCGAGGGACAATTTCGAGTGGTCCATTAACCTGCTATGCATGTTTTTGGAAATGTGGGAGGAAACCGGAGTACCCGGAGAAAACCCATGCAGGCACGGCGAGAACATGCAAACTCCACACATGGAGGCCGGAGCCAGAATCCAACCCTGCACCTCTGCACTGTGAGGTTGACACACTAACGCTAACGGGTCGACCACCAGGCCGCCCGCGAGGATTCCAACTCGTCATTAAACTCATAACTCTCTTTCCTTTACATTTTGTAGTAATAGTAAAAAAAGACACTTTCACAAATTCATACAAACATGACCTCCGAAACAACACGAGCTATTTTGCTACCTGCTGTTGTGTGCAAAATGGCTGCCACATCCTGGCACTTCAGGTCATATGATGCATTCCAGAAAAGCATGAAGTCATCAAATAGTCAGGATCGTTCTAATGCTCCGTCAGAGCCGGCTGATGAGCAGATCATTTTAATCAGGTGTGTTGCAGCCGGGAGAGATGGAAAATAGGCAGGACAGCAGCCCTCCAGGGGTCAGCTTTGGATTCTGCAGCCAAAAGTTAGTTTTAAACAGCTCTCAGACCTAACTCAATAATATTTGTATTCCCCATGTCATCCACCAAACACACATTTCCTTTCTCTTTTGTGCTCTGTTCAGATTGTTTTGACTGGTCAAAGTTAAGTTGAATATGAAAAGCCACACAATAACACTTGTGTTCTGGTTTTGTTATTCAGGGAAGCAAGAAACACGTAGTGATCTGAGTCACTCCGTTCATGTTGACAACTGTCTGCTAGTTTCGGAGCTCAATGAGTGTTTTAAGGAACCGCCTGCATACACACATCGAGATTTCAGGTGGGAGGTTTTCCAATTGCAAATTGCCTGCTTGCATTTTCTAATGTGTACAAATCAGTCTTAGAATTTCATTTGTCTTTACAGTGCAATACTTTACCTGAATGATGACTTTGAAGGAGGAGATTTTATTTTCACTGAATTAGATGCCAAAGTAGTCACGGTATTTATTCAATTTCGCTTTAAACAACGCTTTGATTTCTGGATGTTCTTGTATCCATTTGTCACTCGTTTCTGATTTCTTCAGGCAGTGTTGCGTCCACAGTGTGGCCGTGTGGTTGGATTTGGAGCAGGAAAGGAAAACCCACATGGTGTGAGAGCTGTCACAAAGGGACAGAGGTGTGCTGTTGCACTGTGGTTCACCCTGGATCCAGCGCATGAGGAAAAGGTACTTAGCTACAGTGCCTCCATTTTTTTATCAATGCCGGCCATTTTTCTCAAATTGGGAGAGCAGGTGCCCCAGCCATTTATGGCCATTTGACACATTTATGAAGGCCGACAGAAAATTGAGTTCTTTGGCGATATAAGCATGGAACTCTAACCCTCGTCTTTCATCAGGAAAAAAAAGTACATTTCTATCTTTTAACATTCTTTCGTAAACAACAGTTTAACATTGGTAAGTCTTGAAAAGACTTGTTTCCAAGCTAAATTTCAAGAGCTTTTTGTGAAAGAATGCATTTCAAGCAGAACTTCTACCTTGATGCTATTTTTTTGCATTTCTGATTCTTCAAATATCGAAACAATGCTTTCCAAAACACTGCACTGATGCATGAACTTTGGATGAACTTTTCTGTTGAACTTTATTGATGTTCTCACCACCACACTGCTTTTGCACGCCACCTCGCTCGAGGTAAGATCTTAAGCCCGAGCCCGAGCCCAATGTCAATCATTGCTTCGGGTTCGGGTCGGGCCGGGCTTCTCTCTCACTGACATTTTTTTTAACAAATATATGTTTAGTGCGCTGAGGCGTTTCGAGGCCGTGAATAGTTTTGGCCACGAGAGACCGTGGTTCGCAAAAAAACAGAAGTCGCCTCATCACAACACGTACTGTACTAAACTCTTGCACTGACAATTCAAAGAACTCCTTCCTGTCACTGTCGATTATCCACCCGTCATAGTTCTTCTTCTTTGTATCTCTGCTTCTCTCTCTTAAAGTGCCGCGCTAGATTCTTAATTACGTACTGCTACTGTGGTTAATGGCCCAATTCTCAACCCGTCAAAATGACGGACGGCCTTAAATTTTTCCCGTCAACTCTTAAAAAAAATCTGTCAATGATGGAAAATTGTCGGTTAATGTACCCTCTGCAGAAACAGAAATATAAAAGATGTAAATGTTGATCCAGTTTTTAGGCCCGACCTTACCTCTACACCTCGCCAAGTGGGATAGCGAACTGTATAACACACACACACACACACACACACACACACACACACACACACACACACACACACACACACACACACACACACGCTATGTGTGGACCAAGATCTGATCTAAGCCACTCCTGCCCTCTAGTGGTGATTGATCAAACTGAAGTCACTCCCACCAGGGATTTGATACTTTCTGAGCAGTGTTGCAAAGCCCTTATTTTTTTAATTATTTATTTTTTAAAAACATTTTGGCATGAGTTAATTTTTATATTACCCTACCTTCTTTAATTTCATATATCCCTTTGCTTTGTAGGAAAGAATCCAAGCTCAGAGTATGTTGGAGATGTTCTCCACCACTTTGATGCCAGGATTCGACTCAAAAGAGGCATTGGGCAGTTCAGACCACGATCCCGTGATGACAGAACGAACCAGCGAGACTGACAAGGCAAAAGTAAGTCAAGGAGAGGCTCCAGATGTTGAGCAAATTAACAGCATACAAACTGAAAAAATAGCTGAGGTCAAGGAAGATGGAAGTCAACCTTCGAATGTAGGTGGAGAACAAACACTCAAAACAAAAGTTGAACAGTTGGACAAAGAGAGTTCCAAAGATGACCTCAAAATGGATCCCCAAACGCTTTCCATGTCAGACTCTCAGAATGACAAGGATGAGTTGTAATTGAATTTTACAAACATAATTATCTTAACATTATTTGTCCTAAGTGAAAATAAAGTGAATTGTTTGAAAAATTCCTTGTCTTTTTTTTAAATGTATTTGATGTGAGTTGAATGTAGTCATCAACAATATTCAAAGCCTCTCTCAGCTATATTTGAATTTTGAAATCACAGCATGCATTTCTTTAGTTGACATGCTAGCTCTTCTCACCATAATACCTTCTATACAGGTGTGTCAAATGGAGAAGGAAGATTTCCCATGAAAATAAGTTGATTTATATATAT
>NW_017805196.1:70632-81405 GCF_001891065.2 Hippocampus comes | reverse complement strand
TGAGGGTGAGCACGGATGTTTGTTCGTCTCTGTGTGGCCTGCGATTGGCGGGCAACCGATTCAGGGTGTCCCCCGCCTACTGCCCGAAGACAGCTGGGATAGGCTCCAGCACCTCCCACGACCCTTGTGAGGATCAAACGGTTCAGAAAATGAATGAATGAATATATATATATATATATATATATATATGTATATAGTAATATTAAGGATAGTCATACTAAACAGCTGCAACTACATGTTTCACTGAGTCTAAGGTCCAATTATCAATATTGATCCAGGCACAGGCCTAATCAATGAAACTGTAATGTTTAAAACTAATTGTCAATTTTATTTAAAACAACAAAAATATGAAATGAAGTAATTTTGAAGTCAGCTGGGATAGGCTCTAGTACGCCCACGACCATCGTGAAGATAAAGCAGTTTGATTATGGATTGACGGGAAGGAAGTACAGTAGTTGAATAAAACTAGTAATGAGAGAGAGAGAGAGAGAGAGAGAGAGAGAGAGAGAGAGAGAGAGAGAGAGAGAGAGAGAGAGAGAGATTTGGCTTTCAGGTGAAATTTATGGAAAATGTAAAAAGTTCACAGTACAGTGATCATGAAAGCGGGACATTTAAGTGGAAGGATGCACTGGTGATTTCCTCATCTCAAACAATTCATTGAAACAAAGGTGAGAGTTTCAAGCCTCTACACGGTGACTCAGCTGATCCCACAGGTTTTCAACAGGATTCGAGTCTGGAGAAAGTGCAGGCCATTCCATTTGAGGTACATCAGTCTCCAACAGCCGTTCCCTGATGCTGCGACTTTGATGAGCTGCAGCATTGTCGTCCATGAAGATGAAATTAGGCCCGTGTGGTTCATGTAGGCCAGGGGTGGCCAACCCACAGCTCGCGAGCCGCATGCGGCTCTTGGGCTGGTTCAATGCGGCTCCGGGGCTTTCATATGACAAGAGTTGAAAACGACTCCGTGGTGGCGCTGACTTTAAAACAACTGCGGTATGGACAGCAGAATTTACGATGTCAGCCTATCATCAATCCCGTTACTTGATCGACATACAGGTCAGCCAGTCAGATGACAACTGAATCACCGCACATGCACAAAGAACGGCGCTAAGCTAGTCAGCGAATTACCTCTGATTTTGAGGCAAGGGTGCCCAATGCGTCAATCGTGATCGACCGGGAGCCAACGGACTGGTCGCAAGTCGACCGCGAGGGTTGCGAGGAGGAAATAGGGGGTGGTGGGGGAACTTTGTGTGTCTGTGTGTTTCGATTTCCTTCATGTTCGGTGATGTTGCGGCTGTCGTTCATCTAGACGTGCGTGCATAAGTGCACATGTGCGTACCTATTTACATGAATTTCATTAAAAATATTATTGTAAGCACTTTATGTCCTGAATACTCGATAATAGTAAATACTAAAGTGTAGTAGTATTTTTAATTAACCATTAAAGTCCACTCAGATAAAACAGATCATTAAAATTGAAAAAAAAAAGTTTGATATGATGGAAGAAGAGCACTGCATTTCCCAGAATACCTTTCTTTATCTAAGTCTTTAAAATGGCTGACCAAACATTTTGAACAGGTCGTTTTGGAGCTATGTGATGAGAATGATTTTTTCTGAATTGCATTGAATTCACTGATAATACCTCACATTCAGTTCAACATCTTGTTGGGTGGAGTCAATTCAAAATCAGAATCCATTTAATCGAACTGAACTCTCAAGTGTCATCTCCTCTTGTAGTGGCTTGGGTGAACTTTTCTTTATTTTTTCAGAACTAAAAATGAGCAATGCAGCTTTAAATTTACAAGCTCTGAAAGGTGATATTGGTTCCTTGAAAAATAAAACAAACAATTATGGCAGTCTATCTTTTTCCACTGTAAAAAGATGGACCAATTTTGCACTCATTGAAACATCATCAAATGGTATTGGAGTCACATGGGAGAGCTCAATAGGTGCTCTCAAGAGGATGAGAGCAGATGTATGCTCTATTCTCCAAGACATCCTTGGCAATCTTCTTAATGCTGGCATCATTGTTCTCAGGAGAGTCTGCAAGTTCAAATGATTAAGGAAAGAATTAAAAATCAAAGTCATTCATTTACATACAATAATCGACACGCTAAGACCAATACCATGACATACCGGTGCCATCTGGGTCGGCAAATTCTACGTGTTATATTTCTACCTATACATTCGTAGTTTGTCTTGATATGACTGACGATTTGATGTGGTAGCTTCCTAGTGGTTATCACCTTATCAAGTAAAGCACCCTTTCAAGAAAACCTTTTTGATTGTTTTAATGTACATCCACAACATTACCCCTACAACCACATCATCGATGTAGACATTTTTAGGCAACAAATTGTCTTTTGCTGGGTAATACTTGTGAACCGCAAAAACATTTAGCCACAACACCCCCAACACCACCCCGATGTATTTTTTTTTTTTTTTTTTATGGGGGGCATTCAATCTAAAGGTCCTCTTATGGCAGAGAAAGGACAGGAAGAATTTGCAATAAATCGTCGAGGCAAAACCTCGGGTGTGGGAAGAGTTCGGTGAGGCCATAGAAGCTGACTTCTGGACAGCTTCGAGGAAATTCTGGTCCACCATCCGACGTCTCAGGAGGGGGAAGCAGTGCACCATTAACACTGTGTGCAGTGGGGATGGGGCGCTGACCTCGACTCGGGACATTGTGAGTCGGTGGGCAGAATACTTCGAACACCTCCTCAAGTCCACCAACACGCCTTCCTTAGAGGAAGCAGAGTCTGAGGAATCTGTGGTGGGCTCTCCTATCTCTGGGGTTGAAATCACCAGCGTGGTTAAAAAGCTTGGTGGCAAAGCCCCGGGAATGGATGAGATCCGCCCGGTGTTTCTCAAGGCTCTGGTTGTTGTGGGGCTATCCTAGTTGACACACCTCTGCAACATTGCATGGTCATCGTAGAGAGTGCCTCTGGATTGGCAGACCGGGGAGGTGGTCCCTCTTTTTAAGAAGGGGGACCAGAGGGTGTGTTCCAACTACAGAGGGATCACACTCCTCAGCCTGCCGGGTAAGGTCTATTCAGGCATGTTGGAGAGGAGGGTCCGTCAGGAGTTGAGCCTCAGATTCAGGAGGAGCGGTGTGGTTTTGGTCTCGGCCGTGGAACAGTGGACCAGCTCTACAGCCCTAGCAGGGTCCTCGAGGGTAAGTGTGAACTTGCCCAACCAGTCTACATGTGCTTTGTGGACTTGGAGAAGGTGTTCGACCGTGTCCCTCTGGGAGTTCTGTGGGGGGTGCTTCGGGAGTATCGGGTACCCAACCCCCTGATACGGGCTGTTCGGTCCTTATACCACCGATGTCAGAGTTTGGTTCGCATTGCTGGAATCGTTTCTAGTGAGGATAGTACTGCGCTAACGCTGCCCTTTGTCGCCGATTCTGTTCATAACCTTTTTGGAAAGAATTTCTAGGTGCCGCCAAGGCATTGAGGGGGTATATTTTGGTGGCCTCAGTAGTGCATCTCTGCTTTTTGCAGATGATGTGGTACTGTTGGCTCCTTCAAGCAGGGCTCTCCAACTCTCACTAGAGTAGTTCACAGCCAAGTGTGAAGTGGTTGGGGTGAAAATCAGCACCTCCAAATCTGAAACCATGGTCCTCAGTTGGAAAAGGGGGAGGTGCCCTCTCTGGGTCGAGGAGGGGATCTTGCCCCAAGTGGAGGAGTTTAAGTATCTTGGGGTCTTGTTCACGAGTAAGGGCAGGAGGGAGCGGGAGATTGGCAGGTGGATCGGTGCAGCGTCTGCTGTGATGCGGACATTGTATCGATCTGTCGTGGTGAAGAAGGAGCTGAGCCAAAAGGTGAAGCTCTCAATTGACCGGTCGATCTACATCCCAAGCCTCATCTATGGTCACGAGCTATGGGTCGTGATCGAAAGAACGAGATCTCGGATACAAGCAGCTGAAATGAGTTTTTTCTGCAGCGTGTCCCTTAGAGATAAGGTGAGAACTCGGTCATTCGGGAGGGGCTCAGTCGGTTGCCTCTCCTCCACGTCCAGAGGAGCCAGATGAGGTGGCTCGGGCATCTGATTAGGATGCCTCCTGGACGCCTCCCTGGTGAGGTGTTCTGGGCATGTTCCACCGGCAGGAGGCCCCGGGGATGACCCAGGACACGCTGGAGAGACTATGTCTCTCAGCTGGCCTGGGAATGCCTCGGCATTCCACGGAAAGAGCTGGAAGAATTGGCTGGGGACAGGGAAGTCTGGGCTTCCTTGCTAAAGCTGTTGCCCACGCGACCAGTCCCCAGTTAAGTGGTAGAAAATGGATGGATGGATGGAGATGCAAGGTTTTGCCCACTTCATGTTTGATGTTCATTTTGATTTAATTTCATTTTAATTTAACATGTAGCACATGTTTACTAATGTAACAACTATATACCATGTTATTTAAGAAACAACAAAGAAACAAATGTTTTCAATTAAAAAGAGGTTGTTACCCAACCATTTCCAAATGATATATTTTCAAATTGTAATTGCAATAACGTGAAACTGCGATATTTTTGCTTAAGGTTATTTTCCCACCAGAATATGATGCCGGCTCATGGCAACATAGACAGCATTGTGTTTACATACTTTTTTGTAGCTGAGTCATCCAATAATTGTTCTTGAAGTAAGCGTCATTGCAGAAGGTGTTTGCGAGCAGCACCTGAGAAGAGAGACAAAATGTCACACACACACACACACACACACACACACACACACACACACACACACACACACACACACTTTACAATTAAATGCCTCAATGTTTCTCTTGGAGTCCATTTCAATTTTGTCAATACAGAATTTGTTCTGACTATAATTGGCAATACACAAAAAAAAAAAGGGAAAAAAAAGCAAGAGACTCATGAATCAAAGACTCATTATCAAGGTTTCTGTCATGACAATTTCCCACATGCCTTTGGGAAACCTGATGCATATCTTTTGTTTCATTTCTTCTCTGCAATTCAAAAATGATAGTTTGATGTGAAAACAACACTGTATCATATCTACAGTAAGTGGTGCTACCGAGATGATCTGGTTTTGGGGTTTTATTTCCTGGGTCATTCAATACCAAATCGCCCAATGGGTGTGTACAGATTTCTTATTGATAGTGATGGCATAACACCAAATCTCAAATTTGATGTTAATCGGAGCAGGGGTTTGGCAGCTACGGCTCATCGAATTTTAATTAGCTTGTAAAAAGGGGCGTGGCCACCTTCGTGGAACCCTTTGATCTCAGGACCTACTGAGTCAATCTTCACAAAACAGGTATGACTTGAAAGGGAATTCAACGAGGAATCCCAATATGCAATTACTGGAAATGTATTTTAGTAACTTCACCTTTTGACCAATAATTTGATCAATGTGGTAATATCGCAACGTGCCAATATCCCACCGTTGCCACGGCCACAAAAGGGCCCTTTATAAAGGGCTGTTTATAGCTTCTCACAGCTCTAGTTAGGGCACGAGCAGCGGCCGCTAATAGGTCCCTATTGTTTTTGTAGAAATAATAATAATAAAAGTTATAATTATTAAAAATTCACATTCTCAATTTTTGCAATGGTGTAATGGGTTGGTCTTCTGATCCAAGTTTGGGTGTACACATACCTCATGGTCATGATTCCTAAGGCCGAGTCTGATGGAACGACTACTTCTAGACAGGACAGCGGTCATGGCATACAGGTTGATAAGCACATCTGCTACTTTCTTCAGAATGAGTTGTTCATCCATAATTGTCTAATAACATAAAAAAGGAACAATACCATTTTTGGGGTTGAGTGCAAATTTGGGGTGTGCGACATGAACACAATTTCATACGTCAACAGTCTTTCCAGATATCTTGAAAACGATGTGAAAACGAAATCGCTATGGGTTCAGTGAAAATTAAGCATGTTTTCACAACAAAATAAAAATCCAAAAGGACGTGGAAAGTCCTTTTTTTTTTAATGATAACTTCTTGACAGCCATTCAACATTTTAAAAACAGCAGATTCTCATTCTACTGCAACTGAGCTTTTATACGACCACAGAAGTGTTTGTTGTGCTCGTGTGTGTGTGCATGTGTCCGTCCATGTGTGAACTGCATCATGTGCGTTGTTTTGTGTGTGTGCGCACACACACACGCACACACACACACACACACACTGATACACACACATTTTATTTTTTGTTCTGACATTCTGACATTACTACTGCTGTAATCACAATAACAGTTATGAATCTTCAAATATAAAAATGTATTGCATTTTAGTTTCCACAGTGACAATCAGAATGTATCAGTCATTATAATAAAAAACTGTTTTTGATCCATCCATTATCTGATCCGCTTATCCTCACGAGGGTTGGAGGGTTGTGCTGGAGCGTATTCCAGCTGTCTTCGGGTCGCAGGCGGGGGGACACCCTGAACTGGTTGCCAGCCAATCGCAGGGCACACGTTGACAAACGACCATTCGTGCTCACACTCACACCTAGGGGCAATTTAGAGTGTTCCACCAACCTGCTATACATGTTTTTGGAATGTGGGAGAAAACTGGAGTACCTGGAGAAAACCCAGCAAGGCATGGGGAAAACATGCAAACTCTACACAGTCTGGGTCTGGAATCGAACCCATGACCTTTGAACTCCACTGTGAAGCGGAAATGCTCATCAGTCTACCTCCATGCCACACACTTTGGTGTTTTAAACATTTTTAGTTTATATAACATCTGAAAGTGCATAATGGAGCAAAATACAGAAAAAAAATTATACACGCTCAGCACAGCCTTTCTGATGGCGAGGTGGACCGTATGTTAAAAGCCCAGGATAGCAAGTTATGAACACGCATTGTCCCTCGGTGCATGTACCATAGCTGTAGTCTTCTTTTTTGTTTCACTGTGTTTCATGTTCGATTATTAATTTTTTTTGCATTAAATATCTCAAGCTCATGCCCACCACTGCTGAAATCGGCCACATCCTCCGTTAAGCAGTTGATTAAATTCTACCCCGAAATTGAAAACCTTTATAAATAGAATCTAATCATTATTTGGTTCAGTTTTTCATTTTTTCAGAAAAAAATTGAAAATGTACTTATGCTATTGTTTTAGGAAGGTGTCAATATATTTAATGGTGACACAGTCCGATTGTGATCAGTTCGTCAGTCATCATTCCGTCATTATTTCAGGCCGGCCTCATCTGTCTCAACCATCTGTGACAGCCTATCCGTGTCATATAAACGTATCTAAAGCTACTACTTCACATGCAGGCACAACAAGCAGACACTAAGCCCCCAAAAAGTTTTTAAAAATGCGTCTGTCTCACAGACTGCAATGACATTGTCCCGTATTGTTTTTATTTCACCAATCACCATGACGATGGGTGGAGTGGGCCCACGTGGGCCATCCTGAAATGATGACGGAATGCCGACGATGGACTGAGGTGCCCATTTTGCTGGTCAAAATTGGATGTTGTCTGCTTTAACGCTGTTCCAGCCAGACGTGTGTGCAATCGATCACACAAGCATTGAAATGTGATGTTAAACACGCTAGCTATATCGTTCTTAGGTTAGCTTAGCAATTAGCATGGCTTCTCTGTCTTTTCTCGTCACCTAGTGTGTATGAAATGTCGCTTATTCGCCGCCACGGAGTTAATGATTACAGTCCGACAGAACTTCCCTCGAGGTCCCCACTATCCGTGGTAGATGACAACCAGTGATGCGAAAGTGCTTATTTCGAGCTTTGACTTTTGATGGTTAGAAATTGATCGTTTTTCTAAGAACAACAGATAGGCCAAAAGGAACAACGGTTGAACATTCATCGACCAAAATGGCTTTTGTGGAATTTAAAGAATACAAGTTAAACGCTACCTTTCCATATCTGTACAACAGGCTCTCCACAGTTGATCCAAAAAGATGAACATTCTGTTCAAACTTCTGTGCACTTTCCTGTAAAAAGAAATTACAGAAAGTTAAAAACAACAATACTTCCATACAATATAGTGCGAATGAAAAAGCTCCTACAGCTAAACTTGGATGAACCACTTCATTCTTTCCCGAGAGGACAGAGTCTGGGACACTTCCAAGTGAGTTTCTCAACTTTTTACCAATCATTCCCAAAGCCAGACCGATATTTCCTTTCTTCATCTCTCTGGAAGCAGAACAAAAATACTTCAGACACAGAATAAGGCAAGGTACGCACATATCAACAATCAGACCAAATTGAACATTATTTGCATATCCATCCATCCATCCATCCATCCATCCATCCATCCATCCATCCATCCATCCATCCATCCATTTTCTAATCCGCTTATCCACACGAGGATGGTGGGCGTATTGGAGCCTATCCCAGCTGTCTTCGGGCAGCAGGCGGGGCACTCCCTAAACTGGTCGCCAGCCAATCTGTTATATCTTACACATACAGCACATTTGACAATAAAGTTGTATCCAATCCAATCGCAGGGCGCACATAGATGAACAACCATCTACGCTCACACTCACTTACACTCAGGGACAATTTAGAGTGTTCTATTAACCTGCCATGTATGTTTTTGGAATGTGGGAGGAAACCAGAGTACCTGGAGAAAACCCATGCAGGCACAGGGAGAACATGAGAACTTCACACAGGAAGGCCGGAGCAGGAACTGAAACTTGGACCTCTGTTCAGTGAGGATGATGAGCTAACTGTGTACAGTTCTTTTTCTGAAACATTTATTTATTTTGTGCATGCAACACTGAGTTTTTTTTCTTTTCTCCCCCCCCCCCCCCACCGCACACGCCCCAATTTTGCTGCTGTAGACTGCAAATTTCCCCAGCGTGGGACAAATAAAGGGACAAATCTTATCTTATCTTTATGTATGTTTGGTTTGTTTGTTTTCCCCGGCCGCAGCGCTTCTTGTTTTCATGACAGCCGCACATCCTGCCTCCTCAAATAGCTGGTTTGTGATTGGTCCGCAAAACCAGTGCTGCGGTTCGGAGCAAATCAGTGGACTTGGGACGAGGGCTCACAGGGTTTTGTGAACTCACAAATTCTGAGAGAATTCATCTTGCAGGTATGGTTACATTCCAAAGGAAGGTACTGGCAACGGAAAAAGGTTCAATCGCCTCTGAGGCTTTGCTTTGCCCTGGGTACCTCCAGCAGTGTCTGGTTCGCTGAGTTCAAGCACCAGGCAGGTACGTAGGCACTACTGAGCATGAATGACTTCATGAATATCGGTACTTACTGTATGTTTTTATGTCCAAAATGTGCATTTTGTTAAAATGGCCTTTCTTGTGGCTCCAAATGCCAGAGACATTCCTTGTGGGTTTTAACATACTTGGCCAATGTCGATGTTTCTGATTCAGACTTTGATTTGGCATGCACTAATAGCATAATGAGGGAAACAAATAATGAATATATGTCAGTACTGTTATGCATTTCGACAGAACAGGGCCAGGTCTTTCCAGCCTCATCATTGTTGAAAAATACCTTTTTTCTTTCTCTTCCAAATGCATGACATTTAACAGCAGATTGAAATGCATTCTTTAAAAAAAAAAAGGAACAATCCATCAAATACAAGCATAATCAATTATGTCACTTTTCCACTTACTTGATTTTACTTGTGAGGATTTTGCCAGCATACTGCATTCCAGTAAGTGCGATGTACATTCTCAGAATTTCATTGGTACCCTGAAAACAAACAGAAAACAAAATTCAGCTACGTATTTCAAGTTGCTGTGCGAAAAACAAAAATTCCCCGAATGAATTTCACAAAATTACAAGTCACTGTTATTGGACATTTAAAACCTGATATATAACTGTCATTTAATCAAAGCAAAGTGCGCATCTATATTTAAGTTGACAGACATGTCACAACTAAAAATAACGGTGTTGTAGATTGGATGAATAGTAGTAGTCTTCTCTTAACAATTAGGTGACGAAGTATTTAATCAGTGAAACACTTTTTTTTGCACCCCCACAATGGACTTGAAATAAATTGGCGAAACAGTTGGCATCCCTATTGAGTAAATGTCACAGTCATCATGCCCAAACTGTGGCCAGTCAAAGGTGAAATCCTCTTGATCTCCTCCATGAAGACATATATGAGCCGGTGTGGGTTCAAGCTTGAGGAAGTCTGAGAAGTTCTCACTTAGGTTCAGCCCAATGGATATCCAGGTATATGCCCATACCTGTCCCATGTGCATCATTACAGTACAGCACAACTGTACATTTCACTTAATCCTGCCATGCAGGTCTTATGATTCATATCAATTCATATCAATCCACAAGTTAAATTCTTCATTAAAATAATTTGGAAAAGGTTCCAATTAAAGTATTTATCGTAATTTCCGGATTACAAGCCGCTATTTTTTTCCACACTTCCAACACTGCTGTGTGTAATATGAAGCGGCTTTTTAATTTTTTTTTTCCATCGCGGTAAAAACATGGACCAATAAAATGAATGAGTCTTTCACTGAGGTCCAATGACATTGTATGACTAATCACAACTTCTGCTCTTTTTACCGTAGCGGGGGAAAAAATGTGTTACTCGGCAACAGTCGACCAATAAAATGAATGAGTAGTACACAGGGGTCCAATGAAATTGTATGATTACCGGTAATCACAACTTCCTTATTTCAGTCTTTCTTCTAACCCTGATCAACATGGAGAATACTAGACGAAAAGCATATGATGCAGCTTTTAAACTAAAAGCGATCACTCTGGCAGTTAAAGAAGAACATCGAGCTGCTGCCCGTAATCTTGGCATTGACGAGTTGATGGTGCGAAGCACTGAGCCAGTGTAAAAAGACAACCAAAAA
>NW_017805196.1:50574-70415 GCF_001891065.2 Hippocampus comes | reverse complement strand
GGGCCGAGTAAAAACCGAGGGCGGAGGAGGACGGCGGAGGAGGACGGTGGAGGCGGCGGCGCGCCCCGGCCCCCAGAGTCCGGAGCGGGGAGAAAACTAAATCGGCGGCGCAGCGGCGGGTTCAATGTCTTCTTGTTTTATGGTTATTTTGTTCAAATTTTTGATGGGGAAAAAAAATGATTAAACAAAAAAAACTTTGTCCGACCTACCGACCCTATGCTAAAATTTATTGTTACCGGAAACACACTATCTTTTTTGTTTGGCCTAATCTTGGCATAGACGATTGATGGTGCGGAGGTGGAGGTGGATTGGCCTAATCTTGGCATAGACGATTCGATGGTGCGGAGGTGGAGGCTCCGCCAAGAAGAACTGAGCCAGTGTAAAAAGACAACCAAAGGTTTTAAAGGTGGGCCGTCGTGGTGTTATAGATTCATGAAATGGAAACCTGCCTATTAGTGACAGGTTTCCATTAGACAACAGGTATTAGTGACTCAGCTGCTGACACAACGCACAACGTTGTGTCAGCAGCTCCCTCCCAATTACGAGGACAAACTTGCTTCGTTCCGCACATTCACACAAACAAAGATAGCGGAGAATTCCATCAGCCCAGATGAAATAATAAATATGGATGAAGACCCTCTGACATTTGATTTGCCCCTCACTCGGACTGTAAATAAAAAAGGTGACTTCCCCCGTCATACTGAAAACAAGCGGCCACGAGAGAACACATTTTACCTGTGTTTTGAGCCGCGCAGCATCGGGCCTAAAGCTGCCAAGATGATCATTTTTAAGCGGCTGAGTATAGAGAGAATTTCATATATATTTTCCCATTTATATGATTTGCATTATTCTATTTAAAGCCTAGTGGGCTGCAGTATTTCTCCTCGTAATTACACAAATGCGCATCAAGATCTCTCTTTGTCTGGCCTCTTATGTGTTTCAGCGTAATTTCGTTGTGCAAATGCATTGATCATGCTCATAAAAATATGGAGATTATTTTAACCTTAAGAAATGTTGCGTTTTTTTTCTGCGGGGGTTCAGCGGGGGACCGCGACAGCGGCCTAACAAAGGAGGCTCCCGCGGCAGGGACGCAGAAGCAAACCCCCGCCTACTCATTGGCCAGCGGTTTATAGTACGGTGCGGCGCATATAATTACAAAATTGATTTTTCTTCATAAATCTGAGCATGCGGCTCTTAATCAGGTGCAGTCTGTAGCCCGGAATTTACAGTAGTTTTTTGAGTTTTTTTGCAGTTTTATTTTGTATTTTTTGAAAGCAGCTACATTCATTATCTGATTTGCTTATCCTCACGAGGGTCATGGGTATGCTGGAGCCTATCCCAGCTGTCTTCAGGCAGTAGGCGGCTAACCTGTGCTCCCCGAAAATAGCTTCGTTGTTACTTGAAATCAAATTCGGTTCATTTGTTAATGAATAAATGTGTTACATTCAAATCACACTTCTTGTTTTATTCCCTGTAACTTCCTTGCGGCATTGCAAAGGTCGCTAAACATTGACAAAAATGCTTGAGAATATTTCTCTTGTTTAGTTAACACATTCAAACCTGCAAAGGGACAACAGATAGAAACTAGTAAATGGCTGTAATCAGGCATATTACATGTAAATGTTCACTCAACGTAAACTGTCAACGCACCAACGGCAAAAGTCATCTCGGTCTTGTTGCGGCGTGGCTTTCAACAATCCGTCAAATGTCAGAATGTGAAAGCGGCCTCGGGTGCAAAAAAAAGGGCATCGGTCCACTGCCCGAGAGACCTGGGCTAAATCATCTTGCGGTCTCATATGAAGCCCCGATCCCAATGAGGGGCCAATGTTTGCGAGTGTTGACAAAGGAAGCAAAATGCACTTATATGTCAGGGTTCGTCATTGTTTGTTCACAGTCACAAACATTTCGGAACTATTCAAGACATTCACCAACAATTTTGATGTTTTTTCTGTATTGTCATGTTCAAAATTTCCTTGTGATAAGCAAAGTAGAGGCGGATGAATGTCTGGCTAACGTCTGGAGGTTGTTTGGCGAACGTTTGCGACCCTGAACGAATACTGATGAGAACACATTTGCTGCCCTGGAAAACACTCACAAACAATCACGCCTCAGTGGGACAGGGGCTTTACAAGTCAGAGGCGGGCAATACATTTTTCGATGCTGCCATGCGAAAAATTGAAAACGGTGGCCAAGGGCCACACCAACATGCGAACAGAATTGTGTGAACTGCAAATGTAATGTTTTTTGTTGGCTTGTTTTTCTTGAAAGCACTAAAGTGCTCCCAAACTTTTGAACGGTCGTACACACACTGTATATCAGTGGCGTTCCAACAAGACCTTCTCTGAAGGCACAAACACTATCAGAAAAAAAACCCTAAATTTACAACTTAAATGAAATGGGAAAAATTCTTTCCGACAGTCTTTTATCTTCATAGGTTATTTAAAATTATTTAAATAGACATATTGCTCCATCTTGTGATTGGATCGTTGATCAGTTAGTGTTTTCTAACCTTGCTGATCCGCTCAGCCATCAACCTCAAAAATCCTTAATGTGTAAAGCCGAATTTTTTTTTTTTTGTGATTTCAATCATCTTTGTAAATCAGATCTAAATCATTCTTGGTTGAACAGTCACAGTACAGAACAAGAACATCGCTAAAGAGATGGTTGTAGCTTGATCAGTCTGAGCATGGACATTATCATCACCGTCACAACTTAGTTTTTCTTAAGTGGGTATTACACACAAAAATAATGATGTTACCTCAAAGATGGGAAGGATACGACAGTCTCTGACGTAACGCTCATATGGGTAGTTCTTTGTATAACCCAGACCTCCAAGAACCTGAAGAGCTTCGCTGACACAAATCCAGCCTCCCTCTGAGCTGAACACCTTGAGAGCAGAAACAGATTACATCATGAGAAATGTTTGGTGTTTTCATGTCAAATAAACAACAAAAACAAGAACAAAGTCCATTATCCCTGTTATGTTTGAATGTATTGCATGTTTTAAATGTGAACATTTGTATTCTAATTCAGTGATTCTTTCATGTTTCTCTTGTTATATGTTGTCTTGAGAGGGAAGAAATTTCATCTGTGCTGTATGTGCAACATACAACAGCACCAGAGGCGATTGCTCTGAGACTGCAAGGGAAGCTCAGCTTCCCCTAAAATGTCAAAAAATAAGTGATGAAATACTGTATATGTGTGTACACACAATTGTGTGTACATGTCATTTTTGTGGCAATAAAAATATTTTGGAGGAAAAAAATATCTATAAAGCAGCATTCAAGTGCCCTTGGTTGTCTGTTGATCGCTATTTATTGTTTTATTTGTTTATATTTATACATTTATGTCTGTTTTTATGCAGTTCGGTTTCACTGCCCTTATTTTTAGCTGTGTGTGTTTTCAATGCACTGCATGTTTGCACTGTGGTTGAGAGGAAATACATTTCATCTGTGCGGTGTGTTGTACATAGAACATATTTGACAGTAAAGCTGACTTGACTTGACTTTTATTGTGTTGATTTGAAGTTAGCTTTATTTAGTCTCGGTTAATTTGCAGAAAAGCCACTGATACTGCATCAGAATATTCTATCACAATCGCTTTTATCATATCGAACTGTATCGTTCTAAACGAGTGATATATCGCTTTGTTTCTAATCGTCATGCCTTAAATAAATACATGTCCTATTGGTAGAACAAAAAACACGTATTACACCCCAAGTGGAGTGTGAACACTTCACTCCTGCCCTGAGGAGATTGGCAATAATGTTTCTGTCATTAATTGCTCTTGATACCTTTGGTCTGGCACTATCGAATGTTAAAAGGGGACATCTTGGGCAACGAGAAACGTGATAGGAGGAGCCAAGGTGAGGGCTAGGGACAGCATTTAATCCCCTACGTTGGCATGTCAACATGCTGGCTAAAACTTGTCAGAGTGCCGGCAATTTTACGTGGTTAAAATCACTTCGACCATGTATGATGCCTTTGGATGCGTGGACAGTAGGCAGATAATGGTGTCGTGAGATTCCTGCATGCAGCGCTCACAGCATTGTATACAGTGGTGAGGTAAATGGCTGTGAACTTGCAATGCAAGGTGCGTAGCAAATACTCTACTTGACAGAGTAATGGCTCCCTTTAAGTCTACTGTTTGTGTACCAACCTCTGTTGATGTAAATACACAGTCCACCCCCATATTTCTTCCTCCAACGTGAGTCACGGACGGCTCGAAAAAGCTGTAGTTCATCAATTTTGGAAGGCTGAGTTGGTTTCCGGCATTGAACTTCATCTCGCTACAGCCAGCCAACTTCAGACGAAGTAAGGTCATTTTTTTGTCCAGTGAGAGAACAGTGGCTTGAAAGAGCGATTAGGTCAGCTAGCGTTTGGGCAAGCCGGCCATATGGCACTTTTAACCTCCTTTTGTTTCTGCGAGCAATGCCTCCATTGCAGCCAACTCCCAATGTTGTGCAGAGAGTACTTTTCAACATCGATGAAATGGCTGCCATTGAACTCTCTCTAAATTGGTATAGTTAGCCCGTGCTATATATATCACACGGTATTAGCACTGTGATGGCAGTCGGCTTCGAAGTCATAATAAAGGGGCTTGATCCTGGGATCATGACATACTGCTGCACCGGTGGCACCGGCATCTTTTAATTGTAGAATTGAAGCAGGATCTTGGCTTGCATTGCAAACTGTTCAGTAGCTATTTCAGAGTAAGACTCAATCTCATTTCAGGCTGCCATTGAACTCTATCTAAATTGGTATAGTTAGCCCGTGCTATATATATCACACGGTATTAGCACTGTGATGGCAGTCGGCTTCGAAGTCATAATAAAGGGGCTTGATCCTGGGATCATGACATACTGCTGCACCGGTGGCATCTTTTAATTGTAGAATTGAAGCAGGAGCTTGGCTTACATTGCAAACTGTTCAGTGGCTATTTCAGAGTAAGACTCAAACTCATTTCAGGCTGCCATTGGTCTCCCTTGGTGATCATCTTCGATACAGGTTGAAATTTATGGGTGCAGCAAAGGTGTTTTGCAAACAGGTGGACTGATCTCATCTTAGCTATTTGCAGATGATGTGTTCCTGACAGTATCATCAGCTTCTGACTTTTGTTGCGGTCGGGCTAGAATCACTCTTGTATGTTCAAAGGCATTGTTTCTCAAAAAATGGTAAACTGTGCCTTGAGGCTTCGGAGCAAAGCTTTCATACTGGCTTTAGGGCAGACATACAGCTACGTTTTACAGCTGGCCTGTGAACACCTATGCGCTCTGCCCCTTAATAGATCGATTTAGCACAAGGCTTTACAAAGACAAATATGTCTTACCTTGACCACAGCAGCCTCTAAAGAACAATCTGGTAGCCCGGGTCTGTCCATCATTCCTGATGTCAGGTATGCCATGCTCTCCATCACAAAGGCATTGAGGGCCATGACTGCAAATTTCTCCTGGATTAACAAGGCAGATACGAAATAAATCTTGTTAGACCGGGCGGCAATGATCACTGACCTGTTTTTGGTGTTGGGGACTATACCTGTATCATACCAAATTCACTTAAGCGTTTGTTAAACTGCTTCCTTGTTGCAGCATATTCAGAGGTCAATTCTACAGGGAAAGATAGCATTCATTTTAATTTCTTTGAAACTTTATTAATGCCTTTAGTAAATACAGTGGTACCTCGACTTTCAAATGACCCATCTTACGACTTTTTAAAAGATACCAACCAGCAGGTGCTGGGACTTTCTTTTTTTCATCTTGAGTTTTAAAACTTGAGATAAGAGCAGTAAATAGTGGCAACAAACTTCACAAGATAGTGAAGAGGCCTTCAAAAAAGAGGCCAAGTCTGAGCTTTATGTTGTTTTGGACATCTCCAGGTTGATCTTAAATATAAAAAAAGTGTTACATGTGTATTTAACCGAATCACATAAACGAATGCCCACTAGATGAATGCTAACACAGAATGCAAAACACAATTGAACAAAACTAACATGCTGATGATGATGATAAAACTCTTTAATCCAGGGGTGTCAAACTCATTTTTGTCATGGGCCACGTTGGGGTTACGTCTTCCCTCGAAGGGCCGTGACGCCAGAAAGCGAATAAACGTTTCATCATCACATCGCATTATTACTTGTCCACAAAAAACTTGATGGCTTACTAGTTTCAGTCAGATGGCTTACTAGTTTCAGTCAACTATTTCTTTGTTGTTTGTTCAATTATTGCTCTAGTGAGTGTAAACAGGGGAACAAAATGATTGCAAATCTCATTATTACACATGACAATGTAGCACTTCGTTACAGATTTTAGCAAGCATCCTGGAAGTTGACACCCACAATTTGTTTCAGTGGGCCACATACAATGATGTGGCGGAATGAATCTGGTCCCCGGGCCTTGAGTTTGACACCTGTGCTTTAATCAATGGATGCTTGAGCACAGAGGGTATAGCAACACATCGACAGACAATATAAAAATACACATAACAATGTTCTTGATCCTCTGCAAAAAAATAAAAATAAAATACTGTACTACTACTACAGTACTACTATTACTGGATCTTACTAAGTAAATGGGCTTCACTTGTATTGAGATTTTCTACCTTTGAGGTACCCAAAGCATTTTAACACTGTCTCCCCAATCAACAATTGACGGGTGCAGGGTTGAAATCAACTTTGATTTCTTTTAAATGTTTTTAATTTCTCTGTTAATGTGTTGAAATATTGTCAGCGTACATTCTTGTAGGTTCTGTAAACTTTGTTTGTTTTTGAATGTTGCGAACTGCTGTGTTTGTAAATGCTTGACTGTCACGTGTCTTTGCTTGTGTGAAGCATACTGAGTTGCCTTGTGTAGGCAACGTGCTATATAAATAAAACTGCCTTAAAATTTGTTTGAAGATTTGAAACCTTTGTGTGTGATAGATAGGCAAACACAACAGAAATCAGGAGGGGGACAAATACTTTGTCACGGCACTGGAAGTAGCGTGTCAGCACACCATCAATGAGTCAAGCAGAGCACTCAACAAAGTCACACAACATTTCTAGATTTTGGAACTCGGTGCACATATGAGGCGTGCCGCATTATTAGATGCCCTGTCTGTTTTGGTTAAAAATTAAGACTCTTAAGTGCGTCTTATGGTCGTGAAAATACAGCAATGGCATTTCAATTGATTTTACCCGAGAAAGATGATTTAAGAGGTGAGTATTTTGAGATATGAGCGCTGTCAGACAACAATTTAATCTCATAAGTCAAGGTACCACTGTATATCCAATAAATTAGTAGTCATACCAATCAATTTTTTGATCATTCCGGCTGAAGAACTTCCCATGCTGAATCTTCCAGAGTTGAGTATATTCATGGCGATCTGTTCAAATATATAAATAAATAAATTTGGGAAAAGCGAAACATAAACCTCAACAAGACCTTTGACAAGGCAAGTAAAGGATTACCTTGAATCCGTCCCCTATTTCTCCAAGAACATTTTCCAGTGGCACAGGAACATTGTCAAATGACACTTCACAAGCTGAAAAAAGAAAAAAAAAACATCAAGGAAAAAAATGAATTACAAAGGACATTCGAATCCACTGGATCATGACCACAAAAAAGTACTTGAGCAGTCTTACTGTTCGAGCCCCTGATGCCAAGTTTGTCCTCAGGTTTTCCACTAACAATGCCTCCAAAAGCTCTCTCAACAATAAATGCAGAAATCTTGTCTTTCTTTATGCCATTTGAAACTACCTCGGTCTTTGCAAAGACAGTCATGATGTCAGCCATTCCACCGTTTGAAATCCAAATCTGATCAACAGACAGTGTCAATTAGAGAATGAACACATCAAATACATGCTGAGTAACACCTTTTTCTTTTTACCTTGGATCCACTGAGAAGGTATTGTTTTCCATCATTTGACAATGTTGCTCGCATCTGAATGGAGGCTGCATCACTTCCACTGAAAAGATCAAATTTAACCTTGCTGGAGCAAAACTGAGTGGAGGGTGAAATAACTACGTACTCAATAGACATGGGCTGATATTCGATTTTGACAGTATGCTAACAATTAGCAAATATAGAACAGTATCACAGTATTAAGATTAAAGCCTCTGAATTGTCTTTTTTTTTAAATATTTGTGGAAATAAAAAGCATTTTTTTGCACTGTAACATCCTTTTTATTTTCAAACAAAACAGAATATTTGGTACATTAAGAAACGTAATACTGCCCTATGGGGGGCACACGCCAGTGCAAACTGCAGGCCAGTCCCAAGCCCGGGTAAATGCAGAAGATTTGCGTCAGGAAGGGCATCTGGCTTAAATAAAACTTCGCCAAACAATTATGAGACTTCATCCTAATAATTTCATTTTTGGTGAACAGTGACTGACGATTGGCACCATTAAACTTCACAGCGCCGGTGGAAATTGACCTTCTGTGGGTTGAAGACGGACGACTGGTGGAATGCAGGTTTCAGAGACAAAAAGAGAACAGAAAAGCACAAAACCACAGACCTGAAAGAGGGGACTTTGATTGGTGGGACTATGACTAAGGAGTTGGGCGACATGATCGTGAGGAGAAAGGTAGTGAACAGTGCTGTGAAAATAATATTTGCCAATTTCCTGATTTCTGTGTTCTTTGCATATTTATGAAATACAAAGGTTTCAGTGCATCACATCAATTTTAATATCACACAGAGACTACTCACGGAAATACAAATGGAGTTTCTAATTGTCAATTTAATGTATTAAGGCACATAAAAAATCCAAAACAAGCTGTCCTTACGTGAAAAAGAAATTGCCCCCCCCTGTCAAATCACAAAGTAACTGACCAACGACAGTTTTGGGAAAGCTGAGTTCAATTTCACAGAGCAACACCCTGGCACCACATTTGTTGAATCAAGAAATCACAAAGAGAATCTGTCAGACAGAGCGAGGTAGGCTACAAGATCTCAAGAAAAAAAACGCACCATGCCACGATCCAAAGAAATCCAAGAAATTACAAAATAAGTTCCCAGAAGTGGTTGACCAGCTAAAAGTACTCCAAGAGTAGGACGACGACTCGTCCAGGAGATTGCAAAAGAACCGAGAACAACAGCAAAAGATCTCCAGACCTTGCTGGCCTCAGTTCAGATCAGTTTTCATGACTCTACCATAAGAAAGACACTAGCCAAAAATGACATCCATGGGAGAGTTCCCAGGCAAAAACCACTGCTGTCCAAAAAGAACACAAAGGCTCATGTCACATTTGCCAAAAGACATCTTGATGATTGTCAATGTTCTGGGCCGTTATGGCTGTTACTCATCATGGCGTGCACGTGCGGGTCGATTGCGGGAGGTTAGTTGACAGAAAAGTCGATCTTCATTTAAAAAAGGCTGGGCACCCCTGATCTAGGACAATGGCGCTGAAGTATAACCCCTTGTAAATGTGTAAATATTGGCCAAAATTGGATGTGCAAAAAAATCATAGCTAATTTCATGTGCATCTTATGACAGCGATTTTGATGTCTCGGGGTGCTACACATGCCTCCCAATTTTCCTCGCCCTCGGCCAAACATACCTGGATTGGATTTTGTTTTTCCACTGAAGGTGGACCATTTTCTTTGTAATTGTGCAAGACAACTTGAAAATATCAAGATTTTCATCCCAGATGAGAGGGCAAATGTTTTTTGCATGTGTAAGGCCCCAAAAATGCAAGAATAACAACAAAATAATTTTTTTAATAGGGAGCAATAAAGGGCCCATGCAGCTCTAGCAACATTGTGGTACAGACAGGTGTACATTGGAATTGGAATTTTTTTGAAAACAAAGTACATCACATTCATATTGTTCTTTGGGATCTTTTTGTGGGGAAAAATGTGCAAATGGAAGGGATTTTACAGTAATAATTTGAGAAGAGTGTGACGACTTGAGCTATGGATAGACTGACAGACAGACAGACAGATATAGTTGAGAATTGGAAACAAGGTTTAAAAGAGTTTACCTTCCAGGCTCCGTCAAACAAAAAGCTGCAATGTGTTCCCCTGAGGCTAATTTAGGCAGATACTTCTTCTTCTGGGATTCATTCCCCGCAATAAGTATACCCTAAAAGATAGAATGACTGTCAGAAGATCAAAGTGCGGGATATATGCTTTCCCATTTTCACTGGGATTCTACATAAATGAGGTGACAATGTCAACATGAGGCATATGACAACATTTAAATTTTACCTTCAGTCCAATTGCTTGATGTGCAGCGAGTGTCACTGCAATCGAGCCATCCAATGAGATAATTTCTGCTAATCGTGCATACATGGTATTGGATAAGCCAAGACCTCCTGAAAATGCAAACACAATTCAAATTCTCAGGAGCCTTATTATGTAAAAACAATCATGAACCTGAAATGTATGGTTGATTGTGGATGGATCCTTTTGAGGTACAGCACATAAACATAGCATGTATTTTGGAGCATATTATGTAGGCCAGGGGGTGGCCAACCAGTCAGAGACTAAGAGCCATTTTTTTTACGATGTTACTGCAAAGAGCCACATCATGCACATGGGCACACATAAGCGTCACTCCATCCCTTCTTCACACACACACACACACACACACACACACACACACACACACACACACACACACACACACACACACACACACCTACCTCTGCTCAGTCACATTTACTGTAAATGTCACACACCAACATGATAATGACGGAAATGGACTCCTATAGTACTAAGATCACAGGCCAGTCATTTTCAACAATGAATATTGTGTACAATGTCTCACACACCCAAACTCAGTTCAACCAAGTCCACAAACAAAAATATAAGAACATTTTTCTCTTACTACGCATGTTGCTTAGTGCCTTAGTGCAGGGACTTCTGGCATACCTTCTCTTGAACAATCTTCTTCAAATATGACTTGCATTCCTTTGCTGCCACTCGATGTAGGCACTGTCGGCATGCGAGCTGCAGCGGTTACTTACTATTCGGGTCAGCCTGCCATATAGGGCAAACTTTTTTGTCCGAAGATCGACTTTTGAAGCGACCAACCTTCCACGATCGACCCGATCGCGCACGTGCAAGCATAGACACACACGCACGTATGCGGGCGCCCAACCATGCATTCGCGCACAAATGCACGCATGCCATGATGAGCAACAGCCCGAACATGAATGAAACCGAAACACAAACACATAAATGCGGTAATTCGCTGACTAACTTCGCGATTAGCGCTTCGCGCCGTTGTTTGCGCCTGAATGGTGATTCAGTTGTTATCTGACTGGTTGCACTGTATGTCAATCAAATAAAGGGATTGACGATAGCCTGACAAAGTAAATTCTGTGTATTTTGCGCAGCTGTTTGAATGGCAGCAACACCGCCGAGGCGATTTCGACGCCTGTCATGTGAAAGCCCGGGAGCCGCATTCAACCAGCCAAAGAGCCGCATGCGGCTCGCCAGCCACGGGCCACCCCTAATCTTGTACAACTCTCTGGCTTTGGAGCCATGCTTTAAGTCACTCCACTTGGTGCAACAACTCTCCAAGGTTCGATCACTCCTGTTTAATCGCAGACAAATGGTGAGATCTACACTGACGCGGGTGTTAGTTTTGGAAATTGAAATTTACAGGGTGATTCCATAATTTTCCATAGAATTGAGTGATTCTATTGATTTTCTTTTACTTGGAATAAAAATGTAACTGTTAATGCTACTTTTTTATTGTTAATGACATCTAGTGTTTAAGTTATAAAGCTACCATTTGAAATGATTCCGTTTTGTCATGTCTGTGATTTGAATTTTTTCTACAAATTTAAACAACTGAATCATCATCCTCTTGAGACGGTGATTCCATATTTTTCCCAGGGATTGTAGTGTATGTAAACCTCTGACAACAACTACGCATTTATGCTTGTCTGCTATCTGAACACTGTTGATGTCCCAAGCCAACAACTCAAAGCAATTATTTTGGGGACTGTTGGTGACTCCAATGTATGGTTTAAGAAGATAAAGAATTTAGCATTAACCATTTTCCATCTTACCATATTGCTCAGGAATCTGGATTCCAAACAGTCCAAGCTCTTTCAAGCCATTCAACGTTTCTGTGGGGATTCTGGCTTCTTGGTCTATCTTTGTTGAGTCAACTAGAATGAAAGAAGATAAAGGATTGCATAATTAAGTTATAAAGTTGCATATATGACAACCTCTGTATATGTATCAGGGACAGTAAATCAAATTGTTGAAGCTTTGTCAGTGGAATTCTTTCCCATTCTTGTGTGATGCACAGCTTCAGCTGTTCACCAGTCCAGGGTCTCCATTGTAGCATTTTACGCTTCATAATGCGCCGCACATTTTCAATGAGAGATAGGTCTGGACTGCAGACGGGCCAGTCTAGAACTCACAGTCTTTTACTACAAAGCCCTGCTGTTGTAACACATGCAGAAGCTGGTTTGGCATTATCTTGTAGCAGGGGCATCCATGAAAGAGATGTTGCTTGGATGGTAGCGTATGTTTCTCCAAAGCCTGTATGTACATTTCAGCATGGGTGATGCCTTCACAGACGTGTAAGTTTCCCATGCCATTGGCACGAACACAGCCCCACACCATCACAGATACTGGCATTTGACCTTTGTGTTAATAACAATCCGCATGTTTTTTTTTCCCCTCTTGGCCCAGAGGACATGACGTCCACAATTTACAAAAACAAATTTAGACGTGGACTCGTCAGACCACATTTTTCCACTTTGCATCACTCCATCTTAGATGAGCTCAGGCCTAGAGAAGCCGGCAGCATTTCTGGGAGATATTGATAAAATTCGCTTTGCAGAGTAGAGTATTGCGGTTGCACTTACGAATGTAGTGCCAAACTCTATTTCCTGACATTATTTTCTGAAGTGCTCTTGAGCCCATGTGGTGATATCCTTTACATATTGCTGTCTTTTGTTGATGCAGTGCCGAATTCAATGTTGGTTTTGCAGTGATTTTTCCAGATTCTCTGAACCTTTTCATGACATTATGGACCATAGATGATCATCACTATAGTAGCTCATGTGTACCGTTTTAAAATGCTTCTCCAGATTCCCATTCTTTGCCAGTGCCAAATTGCAGATGAAACAAACTTTGAATGAGTGTAATAGTAAAAAGAAAAAAAAAAAAAGCTATATTGCAACAGCTCTGATTGCAAGCTGCAATTGCAGACTGCTGACCGCTAACAACTTCCAGTGATGCAGGTAATGCCCCACAGTAGGTTAAAGGCAACCTGCTTTTCTTATTGTAGTTTTTTCACTAAACTGAAAATAATAGGACCCTTAGGGTGCAGTGTACATTGACACAAACATATATAATATTAATAACACGGACAGGGTCAGACAAATCTTTTTTTTTCCCATTTCCCCCTCCACCCTTCACGAACGACCCGGTACCATTCCGTGGGCTACTGGTCAATCATGATCGACTGGTTGCGCACCTCTGTTCTAGGACAAGGGTGCAAAAATCAAAACCCCTGTACATGTGGAAAAATGAGCCAAAACTGGACATTCAAAAATTCATAGCTTATTTCCTCTCCATTTTAGACTACAGCTCCAATGGACTTATATTTATGTCTGAACCCGTGACGCGAAAGAATGAAGCGCTTACAGGGATCAACCCACGCATGTACAATAAGGTACAATGTGAATTTGTACCTGTTGGTCTCCCGCGGGGTGGCCCGGTCGACCTCACAGTGCAGAGGTCATGGGTTCGATCCTGGCTCCGGCCTTGCTGTGTGGAGTTTGCATGTTCTCCCTTGCGTGGGTTTTCTCCGGGTCCTCCGGTTTCCTCCCACATTCCAAAAACATGCATGGCAAGCTAATCAGCCTCTAAATTGTCCCTAGGTGCGAGTGTCAGTGCGGATGGTTGTTCATCTCTGTGTGCCCTGCGATTGGCTGGCAACAGGTTCAGGGTGTCTGCCGCCTACTACCCGAAGACAGATGGTATAGGCTCCAGCATCCCCGCGACCCTTGTGCGGATAAAGCAGCTCGGACAATGGATAGATGGATGGATGGACTCCCACAATTCACGGCAAAACACTAGGTGGCGAGTTGCTGATCACGGCAAAATAACCAGTGTGTATGATTAATCACTGTCCCCTCACCTTCCTCATTGAAGAATTTTTCCACGGGAGCCACAAGCTGGTTGATCTCCTCCAATTCTTCTATTCCAATTTCTGGAAAGGGAAATACTTCAGCCTGAAGGAGAGAAACTGAGTGAGTTCTCAATACAGTATTCATAAAGTATTCATAAGTTAATAGCAGGTAGTTTAAGTTGCTCATCTCTGTTATGAGTAAGGAATTTCGCAGACTATGAGGGGAAATAATTACAGAGGGCAATTTAAACGTTTGCATTCTTTCAAACAAAATCATTTGGATCAATTTTCAGACGTTCAGATATTGTTGATATTACCTCGTTAACTTGACCGAGGAACAAGTCTTTGACATACGCGAGATTTCTTGAATAAGTTTTAATTGATCTCTGCTGTGGAAAACAACAAACATATTTTGGCCTTATACAGCGCAGCAGCTGCTTTCGGATCTGAAAATAGTTGGAGAGGACAAGTATTCTACTGATACTCATCATTGGCTGGGCGTATAAACCCGCTGCAAACTGCTAAGAGCGATGACTGAACACAATGTCAAAGGATCACACATATTATGGGCACATCTCATTTCGGTTTACCCCTCCGTCCTCTGTTTAAATCTTAGCTCCTCCCCCAGACACCGAGGAGCAGGTTCGGGAATAAACCCAGAACGCGCACTGCTCCACTCCAACCATTCGGTTATTCAAAGTGCCAGGGAGCGCTCTTGCCACTTCGACTGGGAACACGGTGCGCCTGTTGTCAGGTTGTACAAGTGGAAACAGTTAAAGCACGAGCTACTGAAATCGATGCATTTGAAAATCAACGGGAGGAGAGCGCGCTTTGCCTCGCAGAACACAGACTGTTTCAAAGTGGTGCACAGGCGTCACGGTCAATTTCCGAACGCGCCCTAGATTTCGTATAAACGTTGAGACTGAAATACAGGAAGTGAACGCAGCGCAGAGTCGCCATCTTGAACCAGGAGTCTCATAATCATTCCACTCTTCCACTTTTATTTCGACTGAGACTATCGATATATTCCAATACTTTCACTGCATACTAAGCCCCTGTCTCTCTCTCATACACACACGCACACACTAACTGTTTCGATCACATCGACACGTGGGCTTTTAGAAGACATCAGTGGCTCGCACTGATTTATAACCACATTGGGCTCATCTCATGTCTGTTGATTTCTGTCAACGCTCGAGTTCCCAGATTCATTGAACTCAACCCGGAAGTTGTTCTCGCGCTGCTATGTGTCTCCGTCCGTCCGTGGTCTACTTAGGACGAAGAAGAGATGAGATGAGCCCGAGCATTCTTCCTAACGTCATAAAATGGAGACGGTGAATGACGATGACGTCATAAAACTAGTCAGGAACACTAAATATACTGAAACAAATGGCAGCGGAGACAAACAAATCTAAGAAACCAAAATAACTATACTACAAAACATTTCAGGACGAGAATACGAATATAGAATCTTATTTCCTTTCATAGTGGTGGATTTTTCAATAATCTTAATATATCGTTCGACTTTTATACAAACACAAAAAGTAGGTCTCTGATTAATATATCGGCATTTATGTACAGGCCATTTAGCCAAAAATCTAAGAATAAAAATATAAAATATTTTATTATGCACAGTCCATCCCTTCATACACTTTCTGATCAGCTTTATCCTCACAAGGGTTTTGAACAGGTTGCCAGCCAATCGCAGAGCACACATTGACGAATAATTTATGCAGTCATTGAAGCAAGCTGTTTATGTTTCCACCCCTATAACGTTCACATTTCAAAGTCCTGATCCCATGAAATTAATTTTCTATTTGACGATTTTGCTTACAACAATCACCTATATAGCGTGAACTTCACCAGTTTTCCCACAAAATAATGAAAAGGCCTTCGTTACAATGAACCGTGGGAAGCTAATTGCCACCGCGAACTTGCTTATAAACAAAATGTACAGCACGAAATTCCCCTCGACTGCTTAGCAATGCGACTGATCGACTCGTACATAGTTGTACTTCTGGAGGCATGGCGCACATGGTCTTAAAACATGTCTGGTAAACAGAAGCAAATCTCACCGTCCGTGAAGGCTGAAATTTTCTCTGACTTTCAATTTGTAGTCTCCCAGACGAAGCTCAGCCAATACTACGAATTGGCAAAGTCACCGATTTCGACAATCGTCCGTAGGAGCAACAAAATCATGGCAGAGTTCGAGGCCAACAGATTGAAAGATGATCGTAAACGGCTTTGGGGCGCAACACATCCTGAACTGGAGAAGGCACTTTTCGTTTGCTGACTGAATGTTTTCAGAGATAAAGTAGGACCGCAACAGTTGTTTGTTGCATGTCTAATAAAATCATTTTTCCTTCAAACTGTATGCACATATTTATGATTGACATGTTTACAGCGGGCGGCCTGGTAGTCCAGTGGTTAGCACGTAGACTTTACAATGCAGAGGTACGGGGTTCAATTCCAGCTTCGGCATCCCTGTGTGGAGTTTGCATGTTCTCCCTGGGCCTGCGTGGGTTTTCTCCAGGTACTCCGGTTTCCTCCCACATTCCAAAAACATGCATGGCAGGCTGATTGAACACTCAAAATTGTCCCTAGGTGTGAGTGCGGGCGTGGATGGTTGTTCGTCTGTGTGCCCTGCGATTGGCTGGCGTTCGATTCAGGGTGTCCCATGCCCGAAGACGTCTGGGATAGGCTCCAGCACGCAACGTACAGATTCGTTATGTCTCTTGAGGTACGTTCTAACGAGATTCGACTGTACTTGTTTGTTGAGGCTGAATGTACGTTTGAACCTGGAAGCTGGAAAGAAATTACCCACACGTGGATAACTAAAGTTGCCTGAATCAATGTTGACAGTTTCCTCTATCTTCTATTTTAATCGCATTCAAAGTAAATGTAAACAAAGTGAAAGACCTGGAAGGCAAGTAGGACCACTTGTTAGAATGGACAGAACAGATTTTCTTTAAAATCAAGATACATTTTATTTTGTTTTTTAAAAAACAAACATTACAAAAAAAAAATATAGAACTAATACAATGAACAAAAAAGATAAACCAAAAATTTGAGGAAGAAATAAATGCATTTCTTAAAAAAACAAACAAAAAAAAACATTTAGGTGGTGACTGCCTGGTACAAATGATTAAATGGCTACAGCGAGAATGCAAATTTTGTGCATGGTTAGAAATCTTGAAGCAGAAGAAACCAAAATGGAAGCCAACAGGATAAAATTTGGACCTTCTCTGAACAACGCACGCTGGCTTATCAAACGTAATTGTCTTTTGTAGTTGACACAGCAGACCTATCACAGTGATCTATGAAGTACATTCAACCAAATGGATAATTTCCAAAATTGCAAGCTTCAGTTTGGCTTTATTCTCTGGGTTTACTGCTCCACCCATAAAGCAGAACATAAGAATAAAACCGCTTAACCAGGAAAACATTTGCGATTTCTTAATGTAGCAAAACGGTGACATGAAAACAAATCATTTGCGTAAAATGTATGCAAATCATTCACTGCACAAGCTAAATTTAGTGTACTGTTTGTTTACACAGGACGGATTCTCTTAGTGAACCAGAAACAAATGCCAGCAGACTTGACTTGCTTCAGAAGTGTCATAGAATCTCTTCTTAGTCGACGATGGAGAAGTCAGGGTTGGCTGGGGTCAAAAGAACGAACGGGTGAAGCAGAGGGTGATATCAGATGATCATTATGGGTAGGCTGTGATCCATCCTCACGGTGAGCGAGAGAGAAAAAAAAAAAAGACAAGCACATCTAGTCCAAACCATGTAGCCAGGCCACCACAAGGACAAAAAACAAAATTAAACATGGACACTTAATGGGGAATGATCTAGTCTTCCCCAGAGGGCGCTTCCTCTTCTGAGCCACCCTCCTCCTCTTCCTCATTCTCCTCCTCCTCCTCCTCTCCAGCACCCTTCTTTGTCATCTTGGGGGCAGGGGAGATATCTTTCTTCTCAGCTTCCCCCTCCTCCTCCTCCTCCTCCTCCAAGGGACTCTCAGGATCATCCTCTTCCTCCTCTTTGGGTGAACTCTTTTCCAGAGCCTTGGTGCTGGTGTGGCCTTTCCCCTTATCTTTCATGGGGCTGGGGTTTACTAGAGAGGCGGAGGGGAGAACAATCAAAATTAATTCTCTGTGCACGATTTGTAAAATTACTGTACAGACGCTCCCCGACTTACGAACATTCGAGTTACGAACAACGGTACATACGAACATTTTTGCGGGTACGTCGAAAAATGTTCGGACAGAGATGCTGCAAGATTTTGTATTGCGTGCCTTTTTCCGAGTAATGCTTCTTTCCGCCGCTAATACCGACGTGAGGCGCTGTGAGAGGAGGAGGAGGAGGAGGAGGAAACGCCTGTCCCCATGAAGAAATTCAAGACGGAACTCTTGGCCGAGGGGTTTTCACTCATAAAACCATCGCACTCTTCAAGCAGCAAGACCCAAATATTGAACGTTGCACAAAGGTTGCAAATCAAATGAATGATGCCATACAGTGCTACTGCATCATTTATGATGAGAAAAAAAGAAAACTGTGCAATCGTCGTTAGATCGCTTCTTTCGGCCAGTTTCTACTACACCCTCCAAGGAAGATACTCGTCAACCCTCATCTTCTTCTCCTGGACCCTCAACTTCTTCCTTCATTGATGTTACGGAGGAGGAAGTAACTCTTGAAGCCCATTCCAGCGACGACGAAGACCCTCTCGGCCCCATGATATAAAATCCTCCTCTTCCTTCTCCTCCCCCTCCATCATCTCCTTAAGCCTTCGAGTACATCTTCCAAAAGTAAGTTAAACTTCATTTTATTATACTTATATAAACCTTAAACATACTTATATAAGCCTTAAACATACATTCCATACAAAATATAGCACTGAAGCAACTTACGAACGAATTCACCTTACGAACGATCGTTCGGAACGTATCTCGTTCGTAAGTTGGGGAGCGTCTGTATTGCCCAGAGATGGGTTTTGGAACTGTTTTCTTGGGCGTATGAATACATTTATGGCCTTTCAATACAGACAGTTTTGGATCTGCATTGTTTCCCCACTGATACAGCGTTGTATGACCCTGAATCAGATCATTTCTTTTTTTCAAGATAATCCACCCCGCTAACTTGGAGTCTATGAGAGTTTACATTGTGACCAAAATAAAAAGGCAAGGCAGTTTTATTTATACAGCACATTTCATACACAAGGGTACTCAACGTGCTGCACACAAACAAAGACAACACCTGTTTGCCATGGGTGGCCCTGCCAGGGCCATCAAGCCCCAGACAATTTACCTCCAGGATCATTGGGACACACAAACCACTCTACCACGCGAAGGTGATGGCTAATGGAGGGTCCTTTTATATTGTCACTAACTAAATTTAAGGGTGTCTTTGTCTCAAAAGTTGTGTAAAAATGTCAGGGATGTGTTCCTCGAGCCGGTCCTTGGCCTCGAGGACCGGCTCGAGGACCGAAGGTCGGTCCTTGGTCCTTGGCCTTGGCCTTGAGAGTCAATTCCTTGGCCTTGGCCTCGGCCTTGGGAGTCAAGTCCTTGGCCTTGGCCTTGGCCTCGGGTTGCCGGTCCTCGGACTCAATGAGGGATTAGAGCCTCGATGTCCACAGGTATAAAGTGGGACCGAGGTTCGCAAAAACCACGAAGGAATCAAATAAATTCCATCCAGTGAAACGCATATTGATGGATTAAGCTGGCGCTTTAAAAGGGGCGGGTCTGCCACTGACAGGCGAC
>NW_017805196.1:44071-48573 GCF_001891065.2 Hippocampus comes | reverse complement strand
CCTTGGCCTCGGAAAATTTTTCAAGTCCTTGGCCTTGGCCCTGCCTCGGAAAATTTTCCAAGTCCTTGGCCTTGGCCTCGGAGGCAAGTCCTTGGCCTTGGCCTTGGCCTCGGGTTGCCAGTCCTTGGACACATCCCTGAAAAATGTGCATATGCAAGAGAAATCCATCCATCCATTCATCCAACCAACCAACCAAAGACACCTTCGATTTATGCAGGGCACCTAATCTATGCACAGAGTTTCATAATCTGTGATTGTTGCTTTGTGACTTCTGATGATCTGCGGACACGCAGAGGAAAGGCGGACATAACTGAGGACGGCGTGCAGACGTTCAAGGGCAAGGGTGTCCGTGAAAGAGGACACTAAAGGCAAACCCACCAGTAGGTGGATATAATGCCAGTACGTGGATTGGGCAAAACAACTTCAGACCCCCGAAAACGGCACCGATGAAAAGACATGCCTACGAAGCACAGGTGAAACTTCAAGCGAATAGTTACGGGGAGGAACTTGGCAATCAAGCAGCCGCGAGAGAATTTAAGATTAAAGAATCCAAGGTTTACAAATGGAGGAAGCAGGAGAATGAGCTTCGCCAAGTCAAGAAGGCGAAGCTGAGTTTCCACGGAAACAAGGAGAGGTGGCCCAAGTTGGAAGACCAACTGGAGCAATGGATTCACTGTCACAGAACAGCCGGAGAAGCATCTCTGCAGTCACCATTCAACTGAGGGCAAAAACGCTTGCAGAAGAAATACAAATTGAACATTTTCAAGCAGGTCGGTCTTGGACAAAGCAACAAGACGGACCTCCTTGAAAATGTTCAATTTGGATTTCGTCTGCAAGCGTTTAACTTTCATTTTATGAAAGGCTAGCCCAGGGGTGCCCAACCCGCGGCTCGTGAGCCGCATGCGGCTCTTTGGCTGGCTCAAGGCGACTCCCGGGCTTTCAAATGACAAGCGTCGAAAACGCCTCGGTGGTAGCGCTGCCATTCAAACAACGGTGCTAAATACACAGAACTTACTCCGTCAGCCTATTATCAAACCCGTTACTTGATTGACATACAGTACAGGGCAACCAATCAGATGACAACTGATTCACTGCGCATGCGCAAACCACGGTGCTTAGCGATAAACGCTAAGCTAGTCAGCAAATTACCTCAGATTTTAAGGCAGGGTTGCCCAATACGTCAATCGCGATCGACCGAGAGCCAGCGGACTGGTCCCAAGTCGAGCGCGAGCGTTGGGAGGAGGAAATGGGGGGGAAAAAAACTTTGTGTGTCTGTGTGTTTCGAAGTCATTCCTGTTCGGTGACGTTCCGGCTGTCGTTGATCTCGGCGTGCATATGCGCATGTGTACGTGGTTGGGGGCCCGCGTGTGTCCGTGCGTGTGTATATGCTTGCACATGCGCGATCGGGTCGATCGCGGGAGGTTCGTCGCTTCAAACGTCGATCTTTGGTCAAATATGTAGCAAGCTGACCCAAGTAGTAAGTAACCACTGCAGCTCGTGTGTGTGTGTGTGTGTGTGTGTGTGTGTGTGTGTGTGTGTGTGTGTGTGTGTGTGGTATGGCTTTTTGCAGTAAGACAGTAAAAAAAATGGCTCTTAGTCTCTGACTGGTTGGCCACCCCTAGGCTAGCCCATCAATCAGTGTTCAGGAGCAAGCTTTAAGTAACTGCTGCATTAGTGTATTTTCTTGAGGTTCTCAAAATTAAAGTTCGTGTTAAAAATGGACATACTGGTTAAAAACAGTTCTGAGTAACTGTAAAGTTCACAGACATTAAAAAGTTTAAGAAATTAAAGAACGGAGACGTTTGTACGATTTGATCTAAAAATAACAGATTAGCTCACTTTTTTTTTTCTTTAAGAATCAGGATCTAGAATCATTCACACTTAATGCACTTCAGACCGAAGGATAATCTTACAGGACAATATCATAACGCAAAAGATCGTCGGACCTTTAACTGCAAAATCGGGACAATAAGAGCTGAATTGTCTTTCGGTGTATCTGGTTTTACCTGTAGCCTTTAATCTGGGTTTGGGAGATTTCTTCTCCTTGTCCATTCGGCCTCGTCGAATAACCTTCTTGCTTCTCTTTTTGGAGTGACCGTAGTCACTGTCATCGTCATCTTCCACCATAAAGTCTTCATCACTGCCAGATTCATCAGCTGGATAAAAAGAGTAAAAGGCTGGGTCAATAATTTGGACGTGTCCTTGGGGTCCCACAAACCAGTACCATCAAAGTGATATTTCACTTTTCCATAAAAAAGTGATGTCTAGAAGCAATAATTGGTTGGATCAAACCACAGGATTAGTAGTACCTTGATGTGCTTAGACAAACAGCATGGCTGCAAGGAGCTGGTTTCCAAAGTTAAGAGCACTTTCATCAGTAATTTAGTTTGTCTGAGAATTAAGGGAAAACATTTTTCTTTTTTGTTATCCAGGGCTCTACACTAACTTTGGCATTGGTACCAAAAATAAATAAATAAATAAATAAATATAAATAAACATCCCCAGCACAGATTTAGTTGCATCCTTTATCCCTTTTTTGGGGCGGTACGGCATGACCCTATTTGCTCATGTATTGTCATCTCACTTGGCATATCCTAGTTTGATGCTGTAAAGATTGACAGTGACTGAAGATATATTTGCAAAATATTTTATTGGCACAACTGTTTGCAACAAGCCGCACTGACAAAACAGGTCAGTTATTTCAAAGACAAAAATAGAAAACAACACCATGGCAAAAAAATTAAAAAAACAGTAAAAAGCAGTGAAATAATAGCTGACAGATAAACATTTTTTTTGTTTTATTTGTATTAGTTTGACAAGACTATAAAATTAGGATTCTTCCAGTAACAAGAAATAAATACATTTTGAAACACATTGGAAAAATTGTAAATGAAAAACAAGTTTTGTTTGTTTTTTTAAACACACAACTGGCATTTTTATTCATATTGAGAACGTAGGGTGCGGGGCACAAAAATATTTGTTGTTGATCAAGCCTTTGGGAAGTATAAAATCTCGCTGAATATTTAATGTTTGACATGCCAACCACTAGACTGAAGGATGGAAGCCTAATGATTTGATTAGTTATTATAACAATAGTGACTAGATGGACCAGTGACTGTAATTAAGTAAATTAGCAAAGTGATTTCATCCCTATCAATCTTCTCAATATTTATCAGCTTTAATATATTGATAGAAAGCCCACGTTATTTAAAGATTTGTTGCAATTATTGTCTACTGCATCGAGGGACTTTTTTCTGTTCAAGTGTGAAATGTACGACTGTATTTGAATGCAACTTGCGTCTTGCCGAACGCAGGAGGTGTCATGTTCACGTCATGACCATTTCCGTTTGAACCACGTTTGAGTGTACAGTGATCCTCACTTATCGCGGTGAATGGGGACCGAGATGCCCCGCGAAAGAGGAAAATCCAGGAAGTAGGTACCCACCCTGTACAGGTATACATTAATCCCTCATTTATCGTGGTTAATGGGGACCAAAACCACCCGCGATAAACGAAAATCCGCGAAGTAGCGACCAATTGACATACATACATATATATATATAGACGTGTTTATGATTAGTCAATTAAGGTTGTTTAGACCAGTGTTTTTCAAACTTTTTTGAGCCAAGGCATACTTCTTTCATTGGAAAAATCTCGCGGCACACCACTAGCTGAAAATGTGAAAAAAAAAACAGTTTATTTGAATAATGTGTTATATTGATACTATAACCGTTTTTAGCATTGAGGAATGACATAACAGCTTGAATTGGAATCAAATGAACACAAAGAAAAAAGTATTTTCTCATCTTTCATATTTATTGTTTCACCGTCGTCCTGCATTCATGCGTCACAAATTCGCTTGTCTCTCGTCGAAACACAAGGCAATTGGCGAGCTGTTGCTGCTCCCTAGCGGTATAGGAGGGTACTACATGATTACTTTCTGGGCGAAAGACCGCACAGGCATACAAATTAGATATTTTCCCACGGCTCACCTGACAATGTCTCGCGGCACACTGGTGTGCCGCGGCACACGGGTTGAAAAACACTGGTTTAGACAATGAAGGATGGAGAGACCTGCTTTTGTTCTCATAAGTCCCTCGCTCTCTCTCTCTCTCTCTTCTCTCTTTCTCTCAGCAACACACATACACTCACCTGCGCGCCAATGCATGCACGTGCACACACGTGCCCCACGTGGATCTTCCGCGCTTGGGCAGAGTGCGCACACACTAGCACGCATAGTAAACAACACTTAGACACAGATTTTTGCAGACTTCAAAAAAACAAAAAAAGTTTATTTTTTTGATTGTTTGAAAAAATCCGCGATGCACCAAAGCCAAGATAAACGAACCGCGAAATAGCGAGGGATCACTGTATGTACATGTGTATGAGTATATATATTTATAAGGCCAAATTTAATGGTATACATGCATGTAGAAGTAAATGTTTGTAGTAATTAACATTATTTAATGCTATATACATATATATATATATATATATATACA
>NW_017805196.1:38986-43623 GCF_001891065.2 Hippocampus comes | reverse complement strand
ATATATATATATATACGTATGAGATGTATAAGCTAGGTTAGTGTATAAATAACAAAATACAGTAATATAATAGTGTGTGACTCTCGCGGACCTTGTGCGGCATTTTCGCAATTCTTTTTTTTTTTAATTAATATTTTTGAAAAATCCGTGATGTACTGAAATCACAATAAGTGAACCACGAAGTAGCGAGGGATCACTGTATTACAAACGATGAAAATATTCAATTGCAGGCATCTGCTTGTTACATGGCATGAGTGATCCAAGTGATCAACCTACAACACGCACAAGAAATCATTGTCCGTAAATTAAGACACCGATCGCTTAAGACACATTAAAAGTTTGAGAGCCAACCGGCCATAGACATGTTTTTATTCTGTAAAAAAAAAAAAAAAAAAAAAAACACGCACGCACACACATGTTCCTTAGATAATTCAGTTTAAAAAACCAAAATGTTTCTCTCCTTTCTGCTTAGTGTCAAGGTCTGATTTGTGAACATATATTAACTCATTCAATCCCAGCCATTTTCACTGGAGCAGCCCCCTCAATCCCAGCGTTTTACTGGATTTTGAACGATCTTGCAAGGCCCACAGAATATTTGGTTCTCATGCTATATAAACACGGAGCCTACCAAAATAAAGTTTGGACTCTCTTCTTTCAGCAGAAAAAAAAACTGTTTATCTTTTTCCATTCTTCAGCAATCGGCATTACAAAATGGCTAAGTTTCATGAAAATGGCAATTCCTGGGCAAAAAACTGAGAAAAAGAGCTTTTTGTAAAAGAATGCATTTCAAGCACGTGAGGCACCACTGCCACTTACTGGACGCTTTTTTTTTTTTACATGATTTACAATGCAAACGGTTTATTCTCATTCACAGATTGCATCAGACCCTTCTCCTCTCTATGACGCAAAAAAAAAAAAAATACTTCGACGTACAAGTACATCCTTGGTAGGCGGGGCCTAATTTTAAAAAGACGTACAAGTACGTCTTGTGGAATGAAAGAGATAAAGGTCCTGAAGTACTGTCCGCTGACTACACATTGCTCATGATTTGCTTTTGAATGTTGAAGATGGGAGAGTTGCTGCTCAGTGGAGGGATGAATTATGCTAGTAATGTGGCCACTCTAAAATAATTTTAAAAAATCAACTAATTTGCCTTATCTTTCACAGACAGCCTTGACACATCAGTTTTAAAAATACTACATCATACAAACAATATATAATTGGGTTCATGATGACACGGGGTAAACATGATTATATGAAAAGTGACAATGTATAACAACAGTACCAGGGGAGTAAAAAAAAACACACCATATTTTCCAGTTGGAAAGTATATGGATTATATAACCTGGTCAAAAGAAGTAAGGTCTTGCCTCACTTCGACACCTCAGTCATTTTGCTTTTTCAAGAGACAGAGACTAAATGTTAGAGGAATCTATGAGCAAAATTGTATCATGTTTAAAGTTTCATTCAATTTGGGCACATCTAAACGTTTGGGTGTGTATCCGGCACCCCCAAATGCCTGTGCACAAAGGTGCCGGCCACCTGGCCGGAGGGCTGTTGAAGTCTACAATTAGCACGTCAATGCAGGTGGGCGATCACAGGGGAGAGGGCGAAACTCGGTCACAAAAGGGGAATGAATAATTTGGGAACAGCGGTTGAACAACAAAAGACGAGTTGAGAACACCCGTCGCGCCCAGGCGACATTTGTCGTCCGCAAAGTCTGCAACATGTTGATACAGTGTAGACCAGACAGAAAGGCGCCAATGTACCGGTGGTTCAAAGCTTAAACTCGGGTAACCAATCACTACCGAGGGGCCGGACCGGGGGTGCGGTATGCAAATGTCGGGGGCAGTGTTTTCTTTGTATGTTACAATAAAAGTCGGAATTGGCGGGAAGGGAGCTGGAGCATAGCAAACTCAGAACTATTTGGATGGGAGAGATTTACATCTGAACCATTTCTTCACGAAGTAGCAAGAAGCAAGACTGATGTCAGCCGTGCTGCAATATTTTTTGCTCAAGTCCGAAAAAGACATCGCAGCCGAGTACAAAATTTGTCATACACAACTCAAGGTTTTTTGATTGACTGCGCAGTTGACAATGCAGAGTGCTTGCATGTTACTTTTAAAATGTCATTACTGTTCAATTGTAAAGTAAATGAGCAGTGCCTTCTCATTTCCCGTTACAACTCAGAAATAATCAAAGAGTGACATTTTTTTACATCTGTCCAGTGCCCTACAACACTTGTTCATAGATTGTATATTTTTGAAAGAAGACATATGAAACAAATTTAACGTATTTAATTAAACATTTTATTTGCAGGATTTATGAGTGGTTTAGTCTCATGTGTCAGTCCAATCTTGTGGCTGTCCTTCAACAAGGAGCTCACATTTAGTGTAGATAATCATTTAAATTCACAAACAACCCAAAATCTAATTTTGACAAAACTGTCCTTAGAAATCAGAATGCATACAAATATTTCAGCATTATAACATAATTTCAGGATGTCTTAGAATTGTCCATGTTGAACATATCTAATATTTTTGGGCAAGTTATTTTCCATGACAGCGTAGGTACAGCACAGAGCACAGAATCCAGGACTGTCCATCAGATCATCTCCTTCAAATAAAGAAAATGAAAAACACAGGTCAATGAAATAAAAAAATCAATGCAGATTTATTTTATTATTATGACAGTATAAATAAATTCAACCCTACAAATGACTAACATTTGATAAGTGTTAATTCGAGTGCCAAACTCACCAAAGTCCATTGGGCTGAAGCTCGGTGATGATTGCATCTCTGCTATCATTCAAGAACTCCACACAGTATTTGTTCTATATTCTGGAATATGTTGATTGCCCATTTCTATAATTTTGAAAAGTTGACAGATCTTTGTATAACTTGCTTCCAGACGGTACGATATTGGTTCCCAAGAAGTCGTCCTCTGCCAGCATTCCACATTTCATCATAGGCTGGGAGGCCTATTTCCAAACAAAATGGGCTCAAGGACACATCTGAAACAAGAAAAAAAAATGGAGATCACATCACACAATAGGTTGTTTCATGACTAATTCTGATGTAGCCAATGATTTACAGAAGCAGTTCAAGGTGGTCCAGGTGCGTTCTGTCCCGATTTTGGGCCTTCAGATGGACAAACGTTTACCGGACATTTTGCATTAGACCATTGTGATAGACAACGGATGCAGATTTTCCAACAATCTCATCATCAACCGTTACTTTTGCTGCACGAGGGAAGATTTGTGTCTGTTGTTGTTGGGTCTGGCTTGCACTGTATTCTGAAACGTCATGAGCGTCCTGAGGCCTGAACCATTTCAGGAAAAGATAATGCCATTTTTCTGGCAGATATTGTGCGTGACTTCATTTGATTCACAATTTTTTGCAATTTCTTTTTTTTTGTCTAAGGTTTTTTTTCCATTTGCACTAATGTACATGTTCATTTTACAAAAATCCAGGAGCGTATGTAAATTGTTTTTCCATTATTGTCCGAGTCTAACGGCTTCAAATTGATACAGAGGGCTCAGCGAAGTCCTATCTTGGGCTAAATTTAAACCCTTGACAGTAATAGTCCAAATCATGATATGAACTCAAATGTAAAACTGCGAATGGAAGTAGTATTTACATGTGAAAAATTCATGTTTTCTGTTAAACGATCATTATCAGATTTATTCTACCTGCTTCTCCCATTTTGCATTTTCATCTGAACATACCTCTGCTTTTTCGCATTTGTGATGAAATAAATTTACCCCCTTGGCAAAGCTAAATTGATTCCGCAAAGAAAACAACATAGTTGAATTTTAAAACCTATCAGTTCTCAAAATTCAGGAGCATTCTATGGCTCAAAATAGTGTGTGTGTGTGTGTGTGTAGCACAGCACCATATGACACAACTTCAGATTTCTGCTTCATGGTTATGTGGGTGCCACCCTCTGTTCAGATACAAACTACAGTTGAAAACGAAAATATTATGAAGAGTGTTCTTATTTTCCTTTGACAATCATTTGACCAACACAGTTTGGAACCAGAGATTAATATTATTATTATTTGTTTTGTTCTGTTGGTTTTCCCATTTTCTGTTGTTTTTCCTCTGGAAAACAATTATTGGATCAATTGAATGTTTATCGCCGTTATTTGAAGAATACAATTTAATGGTCGTCAGTCAGGTCTGGACGGTTATGGAAAAAAATAATCACAATTATTTGGATTGAGATTGAACTCATGATAATGAAAACGAATACAGTAAATATTCCTCTCCCCGGAATTCTATGAAAAGGAATATCCTTCACCCGGAACAAAAGCCTGTGCATTAACATTTTGACTACGATATTACATGTTACCGGAACTTACGTAAGCGGAAATTCCACTACCCGTAACCCGGATTGAGACGTCATGCCGCGGGAGCTTAAATACACGCAACGCCCGCCCGATGCTACAGAACGATGACACCGAGACACATTTTCACTTCGCGTTTTTCGATCATCAGATTCGAAACGACGACGTGTAAGTGAGTTTTTATTGGCGTGCGTTTTACTGTAATTGTGAATGATTTTAACTTTATTCACTTAACGTCCTGTAGAACGCGGCACTAGCTTAAAAGCAGCACCCACTCGACACGACCGAA
>NW_017805196.1:17528-29375 GCF_001891065.2 Hippocampus comes | reverse complement strand
ATTCACTTACGTCGTGTAGATCATGGCATCGAAACGTAGAAGAACTGTAATGACTGGAGCGGAGCGAGTGAAATGCATCCGTTTGAGCAAGGCTGGACACAAAGTTAAAAGCATCCAGCAGACACTTGGAGTCGGAAAGACGCAAAACTACGAAACTTTAAAAAACAAGGCATCGATTCAACTCCTGATGACAAGCCACCATCCAGCGAGGAAGCAATGCAAATGGCAACAAATCCATCAGTATGCACAAGAATTACCAGACATCGGTGATCAACGGGACAGTTACTTGCAACTAGCAACAAAACTGTATGACACGCAGGCAAACATTGTCATAAACCAAAGAATGCATCCAACCAAACAATCCAAAATAGACACACTTTTTTTCCCAAGACAGAAAAAAATAAACATTAAAATACTGTACGTATTTTACTGTTGTGTTTTTTTTTGGATACACCTGTATTGCAGTTTTTGTTATATAAAGTTTTTGGACAGTACATTTTTGTATTTTATTGATTGTGTTGTTACACGTGCATTTTTGTCAACATACTTGCAGGTTCATAAAGGACATGTACCATACAATACAATACAATACATGCTGATTTATATAGCGCTTTCACAACAGCGGCAGCTGTAACAAAGCGCTTAACAAAACAGTTACCATGCTCATTTCCCAAATGAGGAATTTCTGTTATCAGGACAAATTGGACAGCGCAAACACGAGTCCGCACTAGAGAATATTTACTGTATTCATTGATTTCAGAACTTTTGATTTCAGAATTTTTTTTCTACTAAAACATCACAGCCTCATGCCGCTTCATCCCTGCATGTTGAACACTATTCTTTTTCTGAAGTACAAAAAGACCTTGTAAATATTTGAAAGTCGGGCCGCTTGCATTTTCAATTCTGCTCCCTCCACACCTTTGTTTCCTTGTATCTACAGACTTTGAAACCTTGAATTACCCTTTTATCTCTTGATCATATTTAGTTTAGCTTATGTTATTTTCACAAGTCTTAGAAGTTACTGGCATCACAAGGATTGTATTCCACGCTTGCTACGCTAACGACATGGAGAACTATTTTCACAACGTCGGTAGCTTGTAAACCAGGGGTGTCAAACTCATATTTGTCGCGGGACTCTTTGTACTTTCGGCTTTCCTCAGAGGGCCACGAAGACTTTTAAACAAATGTTAAATCAAAGTTACTGTTAAAAAAAAAAAAAAAGATAATGAATTCTCATTAACAGAAAATCTCAACATTCTTACTCATTACACCTGACAATTCGGGTTCGGATTTTAGCAAGGATCATGGCAGTTGAAACATGATTTGCTTCCACGGGCCACATAACATGATGTAGCAGGCCGTATCTGGCCCCCGGAACTTCAGTTTGACACACCCGTGTTACAAAGGCACCGCGCTGTTCTGCATATTAATCGTTTTTCTTCAACTATAACGTTTTATAGATTGAGAGAAGCCAATATTTCAATCATGATTACATTTTGATGAATCGTACCACCCTAGCGTCTATTCTACACATATTTTTGGTATCGGGGCCCCTATACCCATCCCCACCAACCACCCCATGAATAGCAGGGGCAACTGTAGACATACATTTTCATAAAAATAATACCTTGGTTCTAACTGCTGGAGCTTGGTCTCCTCTGAGCTGATGTCCATCTCCTGAACCTTCAGAGAAATGCTCACCACCCCTATGAAAATAGAAACATACATGTCAGAAGCAGCAGATGGGACATGCCATTTCTAAAATTTCAAGGAGCTATTTAGACGAGAAACGAAACCAGAGTCCAAACCTCGCCTTTTTTCCTTTCAGTGATTATGAGGAAGTGTCCTGCCTGAAATATTAAAACATTTAGGATGTTATTCTCCAGAAAACATTTACACTACATATGCTCTTCTGCTTGGAACCATAAATGCATAATTATTAGGTGTAGTTACTTCTTTATTTTAAGGATACGCTTTTTTTATTTCAAAGGAAAGGGATAATGTTGGCAAATATTTACAGATTTTTTTTCTGTCACATGCTATGGTGAAAAGGCGTACGTTTTGACAACTTTTTGGGTGAGAGACAGGAGAACAAGCGTGTAACAAATCTATGAATGTGTGCATGCAGGAAAAATTATGAGTCATACCGTTCAGAATGACAGGAAGTGCTAGCACATTCGTTTGCAGTGGCAGGTCATCGTCGTACTTCTGGTTGAGGTGGGAGATGCTGGAAGTAGGGCTGCAGCAGCTGCCAATCTCGAGGCAAGTGGGTGCTGCGACAGCTGCCGATTTGAGGCAATTTAAGCAGCACCTTCAGCTGCAGCGGTAAAAAGTGCTGCCGCTTCAGCGTGTGGCCGTATTTCTTCGACATTATGTTTGTCAAACATAATAGTATCTATCTATCTATATATATATAGATCTATATATCTATAGATCTATATATATATAGATATATATATAGATATATATCTATATATATATCTATATATATATGGTTCTTTTGCACTGGAACTTCTGGCTAAACTCATGGACCATGTTATTTGCTAAGAATGTCTGTGTAGGGGTATATCTTGTAAATACTAGGGGTGTTCACACGGCACACATTTGCATCGGTGCTGCACCGATATATTTTGTTGCGATATATCTTACACCGGTGTAAATTTTGTGGAGCGTTCACACGTAAACAGCTGCTTACTAAAGAGAATTTTTAAAGGGGAAGTCAACCCACAAATTTTCTTTGCACAAATATGTTCCACGCCACCCTACTAGTCTAAACATGGCAATCTGATAAATATTGGCTCCACTCTCGAAAACAGGTGAGCTGTGCTTCATTATTACCTGAGCATCTGTGATGTCATTTTCAGTTGACAGAAAGTGACACAAGGGCCACCCGAAGAGATGGACAAAAAACAGGTATTTGTTGCTTAACTCATATTCCACAAACACAGTATTAATTCAGAATGCCGTGTTTCGACTAGTGGAAGCGCATAGAATATATTACTGTCGAGAAAATGTTGCGGTTGACTTCCCCTTGAAAGTAACATTTACATACATTCAACAAAGATTGTTGGAGGACGTCTTTGCAATCCAGTGGTTGGAAATCACCGCTCCAGTGCTACCAACACCCTGCGATTGACTGGCCAACAGGTATACCAATCCGAGCTCTCCTGATGTCTATTATAACAGAAGGATACTCGGGAAAATGATCTCTTAATTTTACTTACACCAAACTGTAGGCTTTGAAAACTGTTCAATTGTTTGCTACGGTTAGGTCAACGATGAAAGTCACTTGTATTCTTTTGGCATTTGACTCAGCATGACTCAGCTTTGATCTTAGTTTTACTGTTTGGTGCTTTCTACCATCTTTGTGACTGAATTATTGCTTTATTGTTGTATATATCTTAGTTGTTCCATGTACAGCCCTTTGTATGTAGCGATGGCTGTTTGAAAGTGCTCTATAAATACAATTGAGTTGAGTTGAGAAGCGTGTTAACCCCGGTGCAGCCCCACTTGCGTTCACACGGCAGTTTCTGCGGCCGTGCAATACGGTAGTAGTAATACGGAAATAAAACATGCGCATGCATAAAATGTACTTCGTTTTCCCCACCTTGTTTGTGACATATCGAAAAACCATGGTTTATACCTTTCCGGACAAATCAACGCCATGGTCTATCAGACACCGTAAAAGGATGAGAGAAAGGAAAGATGACGGAAGTACAACAGAGCACGAAAGCAACGCATTCAATACCCGTATGTAATCAACTCTTCTCACACGTCGTCGCGAGTCTACGCCTGTAGTATTCACACGTCCAATTTTATAACGGTGCTGCCCCGCAAACTAGCATTTACTCCAGAGTAAATTTTTAAACCACCTCCTGAGCAGGGTTAAATTTGCTCTGGTTTAAGTTGTTTTCAGAGGCTACACCGGTATAACTTTGTACGTGTGAACGCTTTACGGGGGCAGCCTCGATGCTACACCGGAGTAAAAGTTGCTTTGTGAACACCCCTACTGTTACGCAACACTGGGGTGGCGGGTCAAAACTACTCGCGCACAGATACGTTTTCAGAAATACTGTTGTAGAACTTAAGATTCTTTTGGTTGTTTCACTTTGACGGGTGGGCAGACACTTCAGAGACCCACCTATCAGTTATAAACAGTCAATTTTCCATAACATATCACCCCCAAAAATAAATAAATAAAAATCATTTAAAAAGTTTGGCTGATTGCTTGAATGTTTTTGTATATGTTACATATATGATACACGGCCAAACTGTAATGTACGGTACTTACGATCAAGGTAGGCTTCTTCTTGTTCCTCATGCTCTTCATCCTCACTGCCTCCGTCACCCAGAAGGATCTCCCTTTGTTTTGACACTGCCTTGGAGGCCGCCTGACGTACTGTTCGCTTTCGGCTGAGTTCCTTGTCGTCATCACTGCAATCTGCAAAAATTACACAAAAAAATGATTGGAAAGGCTCTACACTAACTTTGTTGCACCACACAGGATTTGATCACACTCTTTTTTGGCGGGGGGTACAGAATGACCATATTTGCTGATGCCATCTCATTTGATATACTGTACTTTCGTATGATGCAGAGATTGACAGGATATATATATAAATATTTTGCTGTAGTGTGAACTTTGCAACAAAGAGCGGCTAACAAAACAGGTCAATTATTTTAGATAACTTTAAAAAGAAGAAAACCTTGAATTAATTTTACTTGTATTAGTTCAACAAAATACGATGAGGATAAAGTTGGGAATGTTTTTGATCACGTTAAACAATACAGTTTGTACATTTGTAAACACTATAACAATGGACTGGGTCATGAGCACCTCAGTGAATGGGGGTGAGCTGAATGGGACCCTCATGAGGAAAAAGCGGATTAGAAAATCGATGGATGGAAGGATTGATGGACTGGCGCGGTTAAAGTGACGGACTGACATTATACAGTCAAACCTCGGTGTTCGACCATAATCCGTTCCAGAAAGCTGTTCAAAAACCGAATTGTTCGAAAACCGAAACCATGTTTCCCATTAGAATCAATGTAAAACATTTTAATCCGTTCCAAGTCTAGAAAACAACTTTTTTAAAAGGATTTTTTCCAACTATTTTACACCATAAACTGTATACACGTATAATAAGAGAGCAAGTAACAACAAACTACAAACATTTTGTATGTTTTATTTTTACTAATTTTAACAAACATTGACATTGTAACATAAAAATTGAACATCTCTCTCTCTCTCATCGTGACAATTGTAGATTGCATTCTTTTTCACCTTGAATTTATAAACCCTAAAGTAATGGCTGCAACTATGGACACTGTCTGCAATCCTACGCAACGGTACGAGGTAACATCAGTCCATCCATTTTCTGAACTGCTTTGTCCACCCAAGTCCAGTCTCGTCCATATTAAAAGTCTGCTGGGGAAGACATTCCTCGGCCTTGATGAGATTTTCAAACTCAACTTTAAACTTTTCGGCAGCTTCCTTGTCTGAATTGGCTGCCTCCCCATGACGAATCACTTCTTTTCCTCAACTTTTCGAACCATCCTCTGCTTACTTTAAAATCAAACTCCTCAGGAGCAATGCTAGGACTAGGATCCTTTTTTAATCAAATCTCCATACAATTGTCTTGTTTTGCCACAAATCGTATCTTGGCTAAGACTGTCCCCTGCTAGCTGTTTCTCATTTATGAAAATAAGCAAATGTTTCTCCACTTCCTCTAATATTTGTGGCCTTTGTTCATTAAACACATGAGATCCTTTAGCCACATCACTGACTTTATGATGGTCTTTCTTTTTTAGGATGCTGCTGATTTCAGCATGCCGAACTCCTTAGCCAACACAAACACATGCACACCTGATTCATATTTCACGATCAAATCTTCCTCAAATTCAATAGTTTTGCGCACTATTTTCCTCTTTTTTCAGCAGCTTTACTACTTCCACTTGCTTTCTTTGGTGCCATGCAGAAATAACAGTCCAATTTGCGTCGATCTCAACAAACACGTCTGCTTTTTTAAAAATCTTTATTGAACACGTCTCCTCACAATGGACACACAATGGACGCTCTTTTTTTTTTAAATCTTTGAACACGTCTGCTCACAATGGACACTTTCTTTTTTAAAAAAAAATCTTTATTGAACACGTCTGCTCACAACGAAGGCGTCACTTCTTCATCAACCCGAGGAAGCGGGTTGATGAAGAAAACGGGAAGCAGCACTTCCTCGTGTAAGGAAATCGAGTGCCGCATTCAAGTGCGCTCAGTATGGTCGAGAACCAAATTTCGGTTATAATCCAAGGTATAAAAAAACTCGAAATTTTTGGTCGAAAACCAATTTGGTGGAGAACAGAGACGTTCGAAAACTGAGGTTTGACTGTACATGATGATGACGGACAGGCGGCCCAGCCACTGGCAAAGGACAAATGATGGAGCGCCAATGTTTACTCCTCTGTATATTATTACAGATGATTGTAATATTTATTTAAAAATATACTAAGAATTCTTTAAATATACCATGATGTACCTTGCATAACTGCGTGAACCAATATTGCACAATTAGTGTACATTTTCCATTCTTAGGCCCCTATCCCAATAAGCAGTGGACAAATGTGAGTGATTTCAAAGGCAGCGAATATTGTGTTCATCAGGGTTCGCTCAAGGTCGCAAATGTGCACCTGTACTTTGTCACAAGGAAATTTTAAACCTACTCAAAATTTCTTTGCGACAAGGGGAAAAAAAAAAAACCCAAAAAACAATTGGCGAGCGAATATTCGGCAAACAGTTGCGACCTTCAACGAACCCTGACGTGGACATGGATTTTTCTGCCCCCTCAATGGGATACTCTCCTCTCATAACATGCGCTGAATGATATCAGCCAGGGATGGAGTTCGGTCAGCTGCTAAAGTAAAAAATAAATAAATAAAATACCACTTTGTGGAGATGGGGTAAAAGATGAGGAGACAAATGCGAGTCATGTCTCCTTCACTCTCTAGACAAAACATATTGTTTACAGGGTGTCAGGGTTGTTCACTCGGACAGTTGAACAAACAGACTCAGGAAGAGATCGTCTTTTCTGCCGGCAGGAGATGCAGTTTTCTACGAAGCCACTCCATGTGCGCTTCCCACTGACACCTGACCCCTGCAACCTCTGCCGGCCTTTTTATTGATTGTGTATGCAAATTACAAGGGATATACCAGAAAAACACTCTCTTCTTCACGTCACACTTCTCAACCCAGCCCACCGATACGGCCCTCAGAGGCCAAAACATCTCTCGGTACAAACAATGGATACCTTGTTACTTCAATGGGTAGATTTCACATGAACTGAGACACTGTAACAAACCGAAGACATCTTATCATGTTGCCCTCCCGAAGTTGAACCTTCCTGCCGACGTTATCAGTTAATGAGGACTTGGCTTTACTCAGCTCAAGTTGCCCTTCTTCCTGTGTGCTCCACTGTGTATTGCTGTGAAAACATACCGCTCGATGTCGAGCATATACTGAAATGAAAATTTAAAACATGATATTAAGTTCGTCTTTCTCCATCACAGGGTAAGTAAAAGTGCAGGGTCAGGGGGAGTGTCTCACCCTTGTGAGTCACCACACAGGTACCCCCAGAATTCACCATAACAAAGTGCACAATCAAACGGGCAATAACGAACAATGCCAAGAACAGTCAATGCGGTGGAGTGCGGCACAAGTGGCCAAAACGGAGGAAGGGTCAGGGGTCAGGGCTTATTTCGGAGACTACAGAGGGCGGGCGCCACCGCCGTGGTGGTTGGGACAACTGCAGTTGTGCAACGACATCCACATGAGCAGGCTTAAGTCCATCTCTCTTGACCCGATCGGACTTACCTCCAATGTCCAAAAGCTCTGAGCCCCTGCCTCGACCACCCGGAAGGATCCCTCATAGCGGGGCTGTAGCAGGGTTCAATGGCAGATTATGGCATATTTGACTGAAGGTTGGACCGCTGGCACATAAAACAGAAAGGGGACAAAAATGGCGGCAACCCCCTGGAACACATCCCAGTGAGAGGTTGTATACCAGGGGGCTACGGCATCTGGGAGGAGCTCCCGTGAGATATGCAGTGGCTGACCATAAACCATGTAAACCTGCTGTCCAGAACTCTGATGTGAACTGTGGGACCCGATCAGAGGTGAGGTCAGGTGGCAACAAGCAGACATTGCTGTTGACAAGACCACGGTTCCGAGGATTGGACCATGGCAATTGTGTTTGGTTTGTAGTCCATTTAAACAGTGAACAAACAGGAATTGGAAGTGTCAGGTGGCGAGGAAAAGGCCGAGGGTGGCATGGCGTAGTGGTCGTTTCCCAACCCGGAGGTGGTTCGATCCCTGGCCATTGCAACCATGTAGAAGTGTCCTTGAGCAAGATACTGACCCCCCGTTGCTCCTGATGCTGCATCATCAGAAGGTAAATGTGGTAAACAGAGTAAAGCGCTTTGAGTACCCCAGATAGAAAAGTAGAGATGTAACAGCCCATTTACCATCTAGGACCTCCAGCACGTCTGTCGTGAGGACGACTAGAATAGAGGGTGACGGGTGCACCAGCAGAGCTGCGTTGGCCAACGCAGCCTTGTCGGACTTGAAAGCTTGTCCATCCATGGGGAACAGTCCACTTAATCCTTGGACCCTTTTCCCCACAGGCCTTCATACAAGGAAGAGGGCCGACTCCCTGTGGCGTGACATGGTGCCTGAGGAAGGTAAATGCTTGTAAAAGCGAAGTGGCATTTGGCTGCATTGATGATGAAGCCATGCTCGTTGACTCGTCTGTAGAGCACGTGGGGGTCAGGCGTTCCTCTGCATCTGTGCTGGGCACCAGGATTTCATCCAAGTTGACAAAGAAGAAAGGTCTGTCACGCAGTACAGAAGTAATTCCATAGGGTGCTGAACCATCTACACTGCCCCTCCCTTTGAGGCCAATAGGCATCCGCAAGAATTCAAAAAGGATGAAGGGTGTGATGAGAGGCATCTTGGGCACAACCTGCCGGTGTACTGGTATCAGTAGTAATGGGGTGCTCCATGCTGTGCTTAGCCACAGCTGTCGAGAGTGTGGGCTTAGTGAGGTCAGGTAACTCGACAAGCAGGCGTTGATATGGATCCCGAGCAAGCCGTTCTGATGCCTGATAGGAGCTTCCATGTGGTGCTGAGACAGGTTATAGGCCGGTAGTTCGATAGAGGAGTTAGCATCTTTAGCCAGTCGGCATGAATGTCGACCTTGGTGCTGTCCATCTTTTCATCTTAAACCCTCTTGTTTGGATTTCTGCCACTGCTCGTTCTTGTTCTGGGAGGTTGCTGTCAATCAATCACTTTATTTATTCCCAGAGGACAATAACAAGGTGTGGCGGGTAACAGAGCTCCAGTCACAAATAATGCATAAAGCACATTAATTCCAACATAGCATGATTGACGCACTAAGATGGCACCATGCTGGAGAAGTGAGGGATCAGAGTTTAGCAGAAGAATCACTCAAGGAATAAATATGTACTTCCTTCTTTCACTCCCACAACCACATACCGCAGCCCGTGCCCTGAGGGAAGCCACTTAAACAATGTGAAAAGAACATGAGCAGGCTCTCAAAAAAATCCTCTAAGCAAGTTTCATGGCCAGTTGGTTGCACACCGCAGGAAGAGATCCCAGTTGCTGGCTGATGATTTTAGAACATACATTTCTTACTCTGTAAAACCGATTAGTTCTTTGACAGAGACAGGGTAAAACCAACAAACACTCGAAATAACGGCTTGATAAAATGTCATTGTGATGTTTTTACATATATTAAATGTCCTTATTTTCCTTAAAAGACAGTGCCTTTTGATGGCATTTTTTTCCCAAGATCTCGCCAGTATTTGTAAATTCAAGCAGTTCATTAACATGATGGTTCCCAGATATTTATACTTCTGAACCACCTCCACAAGATCACTGAATAATAGCAGAGATACAACTTACAGAGGCCGTGTTTGATGTGGGCCATGACCCAAAGATCGAGCAGACAGCAGGGAAAGTAGGACAGTGTCATCTGCAAACTTAACCAAGTCACTGTTTGGCTAAGTCGATCTACAATCATTCATGTACATAATATCAAAAAGGGGCAATAAAACACATCCCTGGAGAAGGGCAGTGGAGATGTGAGTAACATCTGACACTACACAATACTGTTCAGGAACACTCTATGACCTCCTTGTGAGGAAGCTGACAATCCACAAAACAAGCTGAAGGCCCAAATTGAAGCGTGTGATCAACTCCTCTGCAACGATGTTAGCCTGGACGGTGTTCAAATCAGACAAAAAAATTGGCAAAAAGGAGCCAGACAATTGTGTTTGGAGAATCCAGATATCTGTGGATGGTGACGACAATGAAAATCTTAACATCGTCCACGCCCCTACCAGACCTGTAAGGGAATTGCAGAGTCCAATTTAGAGTTGACAATTCCATTAATAAAGATCTTAATCCTCTCCAGGGTCTTCATCACTAAGGACGTTAAAGACACCCAGTCTCAGTCATTTAAGACCATGCATTCGTCAAACCATTTTTTCACCGGGATTGGTGAGACGGTGTCTCTGCCATCTTCTTTGAAGTTGTGAAAGTTGGAGGCGATTTTGTTTCTGCCATTGGGTGATGGCAACGCAGTGGATTAGTGATCAGCCAAGTATTTCCATAAAGGAGAAGCAGCAGAAGGATCCATATTGTAGAAGAGTAAATTAGAATTGGTAAAGGCTCAAGAAGAGTATATTTGGAGCTCAACGGAAGCGGAAGAGGTCATCATCCTTGATGATGGCAGCAATAAGAGAGAAAAAGGAAAGATGACGTTAAGTGGATGAGCAGCGGTTTGAAAGAGTCAAGTCAAACAAGCCACGTCATAATCCAGAAGTGTCACATAGGAGACTTGTCCCCAAGATTATCAAAGAAAGTAAGTGTTAGGACTTACTTTCTTTGATAATCTCGCTAATTATGCCTCGTCCATTAGTCACTGCATGCCTTTATTATTCTGTACTTAACATCTGTTACCAGCACTAATGTGTGTGTATACATCATACACAGGGTTCCCACTCTTCCACTTGCTTTTTATTTATGGACCTTTTAAAGACTTTTGAGGGCTAATTTTGCCGTTTTTAAGGACTCTTTCTCCATTCAGCAGGGGATTCATGGTGGATTTAATGCTCGCTCAGCAATATGCGGGTTGAACAGAAAGCCACATATCACTGAGATGAGCTGATGTTCAAATCATTGCTGCCAAAGGAAGGGCACATCCTTATTTTTAGGGGCAATCAGCTAACCCTTTAGTTGACATACTGTAGGTCAAATTTTCATTTTCCTACCTGTATAAGACATTGAACACCCCTTTCCCCGACAGTTGGGTACCGGCGGCTGGGTGGGTAAGGTTCCGAGGGTGAGTGGGCCGAAAGGAACGGGCGCCTTACAGGGCGGGATGGGGAGCGGCCGGCCGCGCGATGCGGACAGACTGACCCACCGCGACCTGTCGATCTAGTGTTGTTACCTGAAATGACCCGAAGTGATCACGTGATCATCATCGGAACTGATCGTAGACGGCGGAAAAAGCAGAGCGGGAACTAGGAAGGCATGTTGCTCGACAGCGGGGTTTAAGGGGAAGGGCGCCAGGCGCATTTTCCGACAAAACTATAAATTGGAAGGATGGGGAAAATGACATACACAAATGAAATGAACACCACAGGTTAATTTTTAAGGATTTATGTTGATTTTAGAAGCTTTCCCTGAAATTTAAGGACAATTAAGAAAGTAATTTTACAACTTTTTTTATTGATTTCTATGAACGTGTGTATATATATATATATATATATATA
>NW_017805196.1:14413-14853 GCF_001891065.2 Hippocampus comes | reverse complement strand
TAGGGGAAACTTTGGTCGCTCTGCGGGACGGGATAAAATTATCCGATCGGAATAAAATTTTGCACACATCCTTGTGTCATAGTATCGACAAGATTTCCGACCCGGCCCGACGAATCCGACAAAGTTTTCCAAAATGGACCACCCTAATGGACACCAACCGAGGGGTGAGACGAGGATTTTTTTTTTTGTGTGTGTGTGTGTGTGTGTATATATGTATACAGTAAATATTCTCTAGTGTGGACTCGTGTTTGCGCTGTCCAATTTGTCCTGATAACAGAAATTCCTCATTTGGGAAATGAGCATGGTACATGTCCTTTATGAACCTGCAAGTATGTTGACAAAATGCACGTGTAACAACACAATCAATAAAATACAAAAATATACTGTCCAAAAACTGTTTATATAACAAAAACTGCAATACAGGTGTATCCAAAAAAAAA
>NW_017805196.1:5223-13292 GCF_001891065.2 Hippocampus comes | reverse complement strand
CCTCTATATACATTACACACACACACACACACACACACACACACACACACACACACACACACACACACACACAAACACACACATTTTCAACACGTTCAAAATTTGATGGAAACAAGATAATTTGTTCGTGAACATCTTTGCAATTTTTAAAGAACCTGACCCCCCCCCAAAAGAAAAATTAATTCGCTAACACTCGCAAACCTTCGCGGTAAATGTTATTTTAATGTAACTGATTGAACTTCTTTTTGAGTTTTGTTTCCTAATTACAACATAGACCACACAAATACCCACGATTAAACTCATATTTAACACAATTGAGGTACAGTAGCATGTTGGTGTGGCTATCCATCACCATTTCTGTTTCTTGACCACCATCTCAGTTTCTTGCATGGCCTTTGACAAATTAATTGCCCACGTTTGACTTCCAGTATGGGACCCTGTGATCAACTAGCTAATTTAGCAGAGTTCTCAGGGGCAGCGATGTGGCCAATGTTTTTTGCACTGCCAACTGCTTTCGCGCTGAGACATTTTGACGGCCCACTGGAGCCACAACACAGCAGGACTGAGGTGGCGGTCCGTAGGTTACTATATCAAGCGCCATGAGGGTCAATGTCAAAATAAAAGCTTGCGTCAGATTGACAAGCTGGGTTGTTGTTTTCTTTTTTTAGACTTTGACAAGTCATGTGTTCATACTCTAAGCCAGGGGTCCCCAACCTTTTTTGCCCCACGGACCGGTTAAAGTCAGACAATATTTTCAGGGACCGGCATTTAAGGTGTGGCGAATTAATACAACAAAATAATATGGTATGAGCTGCATGAAAACTGTGGTGTTTTCGAAATATAATAATAAACACAAGGAGCGTCTAATCTGGTCGCAACACTCTTATCGCTCTGCTAATGTTTAATGCCTTCAAAATACGATACAACGCAAATTCAAAGTGCATGAAAATGACGACTCACCACAGCCCCGAGCTTGATTTTCTGCAATCAGACAGTCCCATCTCGGGGTAATAGGAGACAATGCACCTCAAGTGTGTGGTTTATGTCCAGTCTACTTCGTAATTTTGTTTTAGTCGCCGTTGCTGCAGAAACTCCCCACTTCACACAGGTAGGATGTCGGAAATAGCAAGAGTGCTATTGTGGCGATCTCAGAGTATTCAGCCATAACTTTGATCCAGTTGTTTCGAACGTACTTTTAAGGCCGCTGTCATTTGTGATCTCCAAGCAGCATTTTTACTCATTTTGCGGGCTTTAGTGTTTTGTTTTTAAGCGTCATTGGTCACGTGACCAAGAAGTGTGGCTTGACGTGAGTCAAGCGTGACACAGACGGATGTAAAAGAGAATCCGGTAATTTTTCAAAATAAAACATCTTTCGTGTTCCGAAATAAATAAAACAGAAATAAGGCAAGTTCTTTCTGTGCGGCCCGGAACCAAATGCCCTGCGGACCGGTACCGGTCCGCGGACCGGCGGTTGGGGACCCCTGCTCTAAGCAATCATATGAATAACTGGGCACAAAGAAGATTGTGGGATTATTTGCATATGGATGTTTGTACTGCGTAGCCATGGCTTTCGACGTAGATTATGCCGGGGAAATTTTAGACAAATTAGTCCTTGGCCAGATTGGGGAATATGGGAAATATTTATCAAGCCACACTCCATTTCAACTCATCATCAGTGATGTGGCGAATGGAGATTGCAAACCCTATTGGAACTTAACTAGCACGCTGACTATCTTGGCCTTCCTCCTCTGGTGTCGCCTCTATGGTCTGCAAAGTACAACCGCTCCACCGGCTATTATCTCAGAAAACAAACTGTGGATTTGTGAAAGTTGGAGAAAAAAGGCAGAGGAGACTCCCTTATTAGTCAGTCTTGCCTCGTGTGTGTTAAAAACGAACGAAAATGACAAAAAGTCCTACAACGTGCATCACCAAGGCGTCTCTTTGCGTTGGCGCCATCTTGTCTGTTTGTTTTGAAGTTAGGGTAACGGAAAGTGATTCTCGTAAATATGAATGCTTGTCAGAACATTCAGTCACATACAGTTGACACACAAAAGTAAAGCTTTTAACTTAATTCAATCCTATTCATATATAAGATAAGATAAGATAAGATATCCTTTATTTGTCCCACACTGGGGAAATGTACAATATGTTACCTGTGGCCCGTTTTCTTTTCGGTGTCCTTCTGCTGGGCTTCTCTATCTTGGGTTTCTTTCCTCTTTTGATTTTTTTTTCTTCATAGTCACTTCCTCCATCTTCCTCTTCCTCGCCAAAGTCATTCTCTTCGTCGTCACTACCAAGGTCATCTGTAAGAACATTGAAGTCCATAGGCAGCTCTCCCTGTGACAGTTTGTTACTGCTTTGCAAATACCTAAGCAAAGCTTAGCTGGACTTACCAGCAGAATCATTTTTCGATTTGGAGAGTTTGTCCTCAGAGTCCTCGCTGAAACCAAGAATGAAGGGTGGGGGGTGGGGGGATCAAGATGTGTGGATTAAAATCAACAACTTGGTAATTAAGCATTTTTAAATGATAAAACTTTCACTTGAATTACTCTGCCAAGTTGCTGCATTGGAGGTAAATTATCATTGATCCTTATTTAACAATTAAAGCATTGATTTGGGTCAAACGATTGAGCTTTGCAAAAAGGTTCCCATGAAAGACCATTTTGAACTGTGAAGTAAAAGGGGAAAATATCTCAAAGTGACAAAAATGTATCAATATGGTTTGTGTAATACAAAACAATATAATGCATGCGTCCATAGAGAGAGAGAGAGACAGACAGATGCACGCATGCACACGGGATGCCTGGATCTGATCACATGATCAAAAATCGGGCCCGATCACATGTTGTTCAACTGAACTGGGATTCGGGCAAAAAGATGGGTTTTCTTCATTTTCTGAAATTTCATAGGTCACAAAGATGAAACATTACATGCCCTTTTAAACATTATGTGCTTGGTAGGGCTGGGTGATTATGGCGGAAAAATGTTTTGCAACTTATAGGGATCATCCGGCAAGGATGGTCCATTTTTCATAAAGAAACTCAATTGAATTTTTTTTTCTTTTTTTAATGAAACCAGAAATTAGACATTAGCTTGTACTTTCAATTCAAAATCAATGAAAAACTCATGACTTTAAAACCACCCACTGGAAATGAGCAAAATCATTGTAAATATATCGCTCATGTGAAAATAACGGATTTATCGGCCCCAAAATACAGTAATCGGCTCGTTTATCGCGGGGGTTACGTTCCAAAAAGAACCAGTGATAAGTGAAATCCGTGAAGTAGGATTTATAAAAAAAAAAAGCAAAAAAATGTGAGAGGGACGAAATTTCATAATTGACAATAAAGTTGTACTTGGTACTTGATAGGCAGCTTTATTTTTTACAGTTATTATACAATACTGAACTATGTATACAATGCAGAGGCGATTGCTCTAAGACTGCAAGGGAAGCTCAGCTTCCCCTACAATGTAAAAAACTAACTGATCAAATACATGTGTGTACGTACAATTATGTGGTTGTGTGTACAAATGTTATTGACTAAATATGCGCTACAACGCGCTCAACTTTTGTTCCGAATCAGCTTCTTATTACTGGTTACGACGCAACTCTCTTCTCATTCATTCCCACAGCTTCACTGTGCTTTATACTGTGTGGACGCTGAGCGTCGACCGCGCGGACGCTGGGCGTCTACAGAGTTCAGGGTAGGTTGTCCCAATGCATTGAAACGAGACAAGTCAATGGATAAATGCGGGTTTTGTCCCACCCATTGGACGCTCAGGGTCTCTGGGAGTCTATGGACAGTGGGCGTTTATCAGCTTTTCTGCATGATGATTGGATGATCTGTCTGAGGCTACATCTCTTTTTGATTGACAGCGAAATGAGCCAATCACCGATCTTATGGTGAAGGCATCCTTTTCATTTTTTTGAAAAGGAACGGGGAGTAGAAATCACGTATAAATAAACCGACACATTTTATGGTGTAGGCCGAAATTGAGCTTCCCCTCCCTGACAGACCAGCATCAGCCACTGATACAATGAAACCAAAGACCAAAAATTTGCAAAGGTAAATTTGGCAAGCTGTACAGAGACGAGGTGCGGAGACTGTTCACGGTGGTCAGTGCCTTAGCCAATCAGGATGCAGAACGCAATTCACTGTTTAAAAGCATTAAAAAAACTGCACTAAAAAAATCCGTGAAACAGCGAAGCCACGGAAAGTGGACCGCATTTGAGCGAGCGATCACCGTATTTTCATGACCCTCAGGTGCACTAACGCCTTAAATTTTCTCCGAAATAGACAGGGGGCCGCATAATGCCTTATGTACACACCGAGTTCCAAAATCGGTGACTTCGACGAACGCTTCACCTGCCGACACGCTGCTTATAAAGAGGAAAGGCAGACGTGACTGAGGACAGCATGCGGTTGTTGAAGGGTAAGGGTAGGCGTGAAAGATTACGCTAAAGACACGCCCCCAGTAGGTGTATATAAAGTGCCGTGAAAAAGTATTTGCCCCAATCGGATTTGTTCTTTGCAAATTTATCACACAAAGATTTCAGTTCATCAAACCAATTTTAATATCACACTGACACAACCCAATGAAATACAAAATCCAGTTTCTAAATACCTATTTCATTTATTCAAACACACAAAAAAATCCGAATCTAGCTGTCCCGATGCGAAAAAGTAATTGTCCCCTGAACCTAATACTGTAAATAGGTTGTGCCACCCTTGGCAGGAATAACTGAAATCAAGCGTTAGTGGTAATTTGGCGATGAGTCTTTCACATCACTGTGGAGTAATTTTGGCCCACTGTTCTTTTCTGAATTGCTTCAACTCCACCATATTGGAGGGTTTTCTAGCATGAACTGCCCGTTTAAGGTCACACCACAGCATCTCAATTGGATTCAAATCAGGAGTTTGACTTGGCCGCTCCAAAACCTTAATTTTTCTGGTAGACAGCATAATTCATGGCCCCATGTATCGCAGCAGGTTTTAATGCTCCTGAGGTAGCAAAGGAGGACATCATCACAGTGATTCAGTGGAGTGAGCTAAAGCAATGGTCCTCAACCTTTTTTGCCCCACGGACTGGTTTAATGTACGCGGTTGGCGCTGACCTTGCCTCACATACACAATAAATGGGCTGGTTAATTGCGCATTCAACGTGGCCTGTGGCCATACTACTATGAGAACACCCGAACTCAGAAAGGGCCAAAAGAGTAGAGGGTGGGATGGAGGTCAACCGACATATAATATTGCATAAGCCTGTCGTAAAGCATTCCACTAAAACATTTATCCAGCCCCAATTAGTACTTACCTTTCATCCTGTGAATTCTTTGAGCTCTTGTGCTTCAGCTCTCGGTGTGCAGGACGAACCTTCTTGGGTTTAGAGTCACCATATTCTTCATCTACAGAGAAACAACATACCATAAATTCTGGATTACAAGCCGCTACTTTTTTTCCACACTTTCAACACTAGGGCGTCTAATATGGAGCGGCTTTTTAATTATTTTTTTTCCATCGCGGGAAAAACATGGACAAATAAAATGAATGAGTAGTTCACTGAGGTCCAATGAGATTGTATGACTAATCACAACTTCCGCTCTTCTCGCAGTAGCGGGGAAAAATGTGTTACCGAGCAACAGTCGACAAATAAAATGAATGAGTAGTACACATGGGTCCAGTGAAATTGTATGATTACCGGTAATCACAACTTCATTATTTCAGTCTTTCTTCTAACCCTGATCAACATGGAGAATACCAGACGAAAAGCATATGATGCAGCTTTTAAACTAAAAGCGATCACTCTGGCAGTTCAAGAAGGAAATCGAGCTGCTGCCCGTAAACTTGGCATAGACGAGTCGATGGTGCGAAGGTGGAGGCTTCGAACTGAGCCAGTGTAAAAAGACAACCAAAAAGACCCATGTACATTTGATTTGCCCCTCACTCGGACTGGAAATAAAAACGGTGACTCCTCTGTTATACTGAAAACAAGCGGCCACGAGAGAACACATTTTACCTGTGTTTTGAGCTGCGCAGCATCGGCCCTAAAGCTGCCACCGATGATCATGTTTAAGCGGCTGACTATAGAAATAATTTCATATATCTTTTCCCATTTATATGATTTTCATTATTCTATTTAAAGCCTAGTGGGCTGCAGTATTTCTCCTCGTAATTACGCAAATGCGCATCAAGATCTCTCTTTGTCTGGCCTCATGTGTTTCAGCGTAATTTTGTTGTGCAAATGCATTTATCATGCTCATAAAAATATGGAGATTATTTTAACCTTCAGAAATTGTTGTGTTTTTTTTCCGGCCTATATAAGTGAAGTGGCCTATATAAAGATTTTTCGAATGAGCACTCAAGCATAAAAGGTAAGAGTGAGACAAGTTTATATATATATGTGTCGAGGAAGACGCTATCATCTGTCACGCTGAAAACAACCGGTCATGAGAGGGCGCATTTGACCTGTGTTTTGGGCTGCACTGCATCCACCAAGGATTACTATGCCCCCCCCCCAAAAAACTCCGGAAAGACATTATCGTGAAAGTGGACACGAAATCGTAGATGGTAGAAAGCCTAATGAAAGAATGGTTGACCGAGTGTTACAGCAAGTGAGGATTTTTTCATCGAAAAAAAAAAAGCATTACTCGACGGTGAACAGTGAGTTCTGTGTTTTCTTTTTAACCAGCCCTGTTTTTGTTGTTTTACTGCCCTGGTGATGCTGCGTTACAGGCACAATTTGAAAAGTTCAGGGATGTTATTAAAACTTTGAAAATGCATTCTGTGTACAGTCTTTCTTTGTAAATATCTCATGTTACAATGTGGGCACTTGCTGCTTATCGACAGGTGCAGCTTGTGTGTGTACAAAATGTTTTTTTCCTTTAAAAATATAGTGGGTACGTCTTATAATCAGGTGCGATCTGCAGTCCGGAAATTATGGTAGTTTTTGTGAAAGTGAGACTGATAGGATGCTAAGTGTGCAGTAAAACAAAAATATATCAGAATAATAACATGCGCGCGCGCGCGCACGCACACACACACACACACACACCCCTCGCGATCGACTTGGGACCAGTCCGCGAGCTACCGGTCGATTACGATCGACTTATTGGGTGCCCCTGATTTAGAGTGTTCAATTAATCCAAGAAACACATACACAGACGCACTAATCGCGAAAAACCCTTACCTGCATCGTCAGACTCGTTGAATTGTGAGTAGTTCACTACTTTTCTGTTCCTGTAAGGAAGAAAAGAAAATAAAATTTTACTCTGCTCTCCACTTTTCACAACAGTCTTGAATCATTTAAATGGGATCCAGGACAAAAGAATCTGTTGAGGCAGTCGTTCTCAAATAGTGGGGCGCACGTCTCCCCAGGGAGGGCGCAATGCGATGCCAGGGGGTCGCATGTTGACTCTTGGGAACATGTTTTTTTACCGAATAGTATACAATAGTGTAATTGCACATCCACAACAGCAGGTGGCAGTGGCGCCCTCATTGTCAGAGAGTGCACAGGGGGTATTAGTGCTATGTGTCGCATTGTTTTTTTTTGTTTAGTTTTTTTGCATGGGTAGGTGATATGAAGTGCAATAAACAAACCCTCAAGAGACAAGATGAAAAGAAAACGTGAGAGAGATGAACAGAAAGTCCCCCGAAAGCTAAGACAAGGAAATATGACGAAGCGTATGTAGCACTTGGCTTCACTGTGACGATAGTGGGCGACAACGAGCAAAGACTGGTGTGTCAACTGTGTCGAAAAATGCTGGCCGCCGAGAGCTTGAACCCAAATAAATTAAGGCGGCACTTAAAGACATTACACCTCAATCAGGCTGACAAGCTGTTGGTAAAGGTGTGCACTGCAAAGTTATTGAGACATTGACAATTTTTGTTGTGGTGTCCCCACTTTTGTTTCAATTAAGTGTTTGAGATGAGGGACTCACCAGTGCAGCCTTCCACTTGAATATCCTACTTTCATGACATCACTGTAGCGTGAACTTTTTACATTTTCCATAAATGTCACCTGAAAGCCAATCATTCCTAAGTTTTGATGAGTAGTGTCTATTTCTCTCC
>NW_017805196.1:0-5200 GCF_001891065.2 Hippocampus comes | reverse complement strand
GAGCAGTTCAACAAGTGGGAAGAGGGGAGGGAGGCAATAGAGACCAATTGCCTGAACTCCAGCATACACAGATACCTTTTTGCGATGCTGATTAATATACATTATCCTAAAAACAACATAAAAAAAAGAAAACTCATTAGTATACCAGAAGAATCACATTACAAGATTGATTTTAACTTAATGTGTTTCTTGATTTTTCAGATATTGTATATATTTTTTTAGAAACACATTTTGTGTTCTATGGGGAAAAATATATTACATGTAATATATATTATATGTACTCAAATATGTAAAAAAAAAAAAGACATTATGGAGCTGTAATTTTAATACCGCAATATTTTTGCTCATGGTTATTATACCTTCAGAATCTAATATCTTGCCATGCCTAATCCCATTCAACCCGGATGGAAGTTAAGCAAGTGAGCCACTCTGCAAGTCAATGGCAAATAATGCACCTGAATGAACATGGTGAGGAAAAAAGAAAACATTTACAAGAGTTGCGAACAGCTATTAAGGCCGCTCACAACCCGGACCACTTTAGGGAATTGGCACAAAGGAAGTGTATTTTTATTTATGTATTTATTTATTTATTGGCACAGTAAACCTTAAATATGGTTAATTTTTTTTTTTTTTGGCAAGACATTAAGGGATTTCAGCATCTACGGTCTATATCAGGGGTGGCCAACCCGCGGCTTGCGAGCCGCATGCGGCTCTTTGGCTGGTTGAATGCGGCTCCCGGGCTTGCACATGACAAGCATCGAAAACGCCTCAGCAGTGGCGCTGCCATTCAAAAAACGGCGCAAAGAACAGCAGAATTTACGATGTCAGCCTGTCATCAATCCCGTTACTTGATTTACATACAGGGCAACCAGTCAGATGACAACTGAATTTCGACCTTTTGGTCATCGCTCATGCGCAAACAATGGTGCTAAGCGCTAAGCTCGTCAGGAAATTAAGTCTGATTTTAAGGCAGGGGTGCCCAATATGTCGATCGTGATTGACCAGCAGACTGGTCCTAAATTGACCGCGAGGGGTGGGAGGAGAAAATGGCGGGAAAAAAAGATTTGTGTGTCTGTGTGTTTCGGTTTCGGTCATATTCCGGCTGTACCTCATCGTGGCGTGCGTGTGCGCGTGTGTATGTATATGCTTGCACGTGAGACCCGATCGCGGGAGGTTGGTCGCTTCAAAAGACGATCTTCGGTCAAAAACGTTTTGCCCTATGTGGCAAGCTGACCCGAGTAATAAGTAACTGCTGCAACTGTGCCTGTTTTGAGTGGCAACAACGGAATACAACCTCGATTTGAAGAGGATTGTTCAAGAGAAGGAATGCCAGAAGTCCCTGCACCAAGGCGCGAAGCAACATGCCTAGTAAGAGAAAAACGTTATTATATTTTTGTTTGTGGACTTGGTTGAACTGAGATTTGTGTGTGTGAGACAGTGCACACAATATTCATTGTTGAAAATGACTGGCCTGTGGTACCGTAGGAGTCCATTTCTGTCATTATCATGGTGTGTGACATTTACAATCAATCTCGTTGAGCAGAGGTCTGTGTGTGTGCGTGCGTGCGAGAGGAAGGGATGGGGTGATGTTGATGTGTGCCCATGTGTATGATGTGGCTCTTTGCAGTAATGCAGTAAAAAAAAATTGCCTCTTAGGCTCTGACTGGTTGGCCACCCTTGGTCATCATCAAAGGTTTCAGAGAATCTGGAGGAATCACTGCGTATAAGCAGCAAAGCCGAAAACAAACATTGAATGGCCTTTGATCCCTCAGGCGGCACTGCATCAAAAACCAACATCAATGTATTAAGAATATCAGTTCGCAACATCCATAAGTGCAGCTTAAAGCTGTATTACGCAAAGCAAAAGTCATTTATCAACAACCAGAAATGCCACCAGCTTCTCTGGGCCGAGGTCATCTAAAATGGACTGATGCAAAGTGGAAAAGTGTTCTGTGGTCTGACAAGTCCACATGACAAATTGTTTTTTGAAATTGTGAATGTCATGTCCTCTGGGCCAAAGAGGAAATGAACCATCCGAACTGTTGTGTACCGTATTTTCCGCACTATAGGGCACACCAAAAAGTCTTCCATTTTCTTAAAAGCTCACAGAGGGCCTTAAAACCCGGTGCGTCTTGTGTATGGTCATTACGGTAATATGTTGACCCAAGATGGCTCCTTGCTGGAGACATGCTCACAATGTTATAACTTGCTGTTGGTTCAGTGAACTGTGTCACTGCTTTATTAAATAAATTTTTGTTGCGGCTCCGAAAAAAGGAGAGCTGTGGTGTTTTTTTTTTTTTTTAAACAGTCTCAACAAATGCAGGTACATCTTTGTCCGTCTCCGTGCATTCAAGTCTTCAGTTCGACTCGAGAGGCGTTCAAGACAATTTGGCATTGTCTGAGGGAATTAAGCACAAATAACCACATTGTGCACATCCGTTGCTTCGGAATAAAAGAGTGTGGGTACTTGACAGGCCTGCCTGCCGCCGATGCTATCCCCTACTGAAAACGTGTAGCAAATTATGAAGAGTTGGAGACACTGGACTATTGTACAGCTGAAGCTGTACATCAACCATGAATCTAAAAGAATTTCACCTACAAAGTTTCAACAATTAGATTCCCCAGTTTCTAAAAGTTAATTGAAGAGTCCAAAAAAGACCTGATAGGACTCCTCCTTTAGCTCGACGGCAAACCTTACTGCCGGTGTACATCAGCGGGTCTGGGGGTTGCCGCCACGACAAGCACCAACCACTTCACAGCCACAACTCCGATGAGCTGCCTCAACAATAGACGTGCGGAACATGGTCCACTTAGGCTCAATGTCCAGCACCTGTCCCGGGGCATGAGCAAAGCTCTGCCGAAGGTGGGAGTTGAAACTCTTTCTGACAGGGGATCTGCCAGTTGCTCCCACCAAACTCTCACAATACGTTTGGGTCTGCCAGGTCGGACTGGCATCTTCCCCCAGCATCATAGGCAACTCACCACTCCATGGTGAATAGTTAAGAGCTCCTCACCTCTCTTCACCCGAGTGTCCAAAACATGCAGCCGCAAATCCGATAATACAAACACAACATGGATCATTAAAGTGCGGCCAAGTGTCCTGGTGCCAAGTCCACATATAGACACCTGAATGAACATGGCATGTTTTTTTTTCTGCGTTCAAAGTTGTGTGGCAGACACCTTCAGCTAATTCTGTGCCACCTCCAGCCAGACCGATTAATCTCGCTCAATGCAGCGTAAAGCTCCAGCTGTGCTGATTAAGCAATGTATGTCCCTCTGCAGTTGCAGTGTTACACCACTATTGAGGCGCTATATCAACAGCATTGCAGCAGAAACACCTGAAGCAACCACTGAAGAAGAAACAGATTGAATCGTGGTTTGTTTGTCCCGCTAGTCTGTGCTTTTTTTTTTTTTGCATCCAAGCATGTCGTGTTTATCAAAAAATAAGTTTCCTTCGTGTCAAAGTAACGTTTGATTTTTAGCATTGCAGATATGGCAGGGAAAATCAGCCACTTTTTGAAAGGCGACCCCGCAAGGAGGAAAGTCAAGCGCACAGGTGAGACAGAGAATTTAACATAATGTGTAGTTAAAAGGTACTAAATCATGACGTTGACAACATGCTGGAAATGTGGCATGAAATCCTGGTGATAAGGAGGGTCAGAAGTCAGGACAGGATGAATCAGTGAGGCGAGGGTATATAAATCCGTTTACAATTGGAAACAATACAAAGCAAACGCGTAGGTGATTAAAACATTTTCTTTGATTCCTCTTTGCATATCCCCTCAAAAACAAACGAGCCAGTGGCTTTGACAAGCAGTGGCTAAGTCAATTTACTTGCTTCAGGCATACTGAGGAAGGCATGCACTGTAATTTATGCCAAAAGCACTGTGCCCCAACACAGCCATCAACCAACTACAGGCTGGAACCAAGAAATGAGGTGACGGTCATTCACAAAGCAGCAGAAGGGGCGGAAATTTATATTAAAGCTGGTAGTACCTAAAAACACTCAACTAATAAAGTTACAAAAACTAAAATAGAGTTTAGACGGACAGCTTAAGTTTTTTTTTTTTCGTTTTGCGTTTTTTTTTTTGTTCGGAGGACACTGCAGCATGCTATTGCAGCATAGGTGGACATCGACCATTTATATTAAAGCTGGTAGTACCTAAAAACACTCAACTAATAAAGTTACAAAAACTAAAATAGAGTTTAGACGGACAGCTTAAGTTTTTTTTTTTTCGTTTTGCGTTTTTTTTTTTGTTCGGAGGACACTGCAGCATGCTATTGCAGCATAGGTGGACATCGACCACAGAGCACTTGAAGCCTGTTACAAAATAATCAATTAGTGTCTCAAACAAAATTGGCCCCACGGGACAAGCTATGAGCCAATCATTCTCCTATGCAAATTTTAATAAATGAATGTTTTATTATGATAATAGTCATATTCTTATTGGAACTCTTAAAGTATGTTTCCTGTGAAAGAAAGTGAGTTGAAATTAAAGAATACATGCAGGTCATGGCACATGGTCAGGATGTTAGCACCTCTGCATCAATTTGAGCCAGGAAACCCCCTGCATGATGTTTGTTGTAGCTCAAGGGTGCCCAACCTTTTTTGACCGAAGATCGACTTTTGAAGCGACCAACCCGATCGCGTGCATGCCATGATGAGCAACAGCTGAAACGGCCCCGAAAATGAACGAAACCAAAACCTACAGACACACAAATCTCTCCGCCACCCCACCCCATTTCCCCTTTGCGATCGACTTGGGACCAGTCTGGGAGCTACCGGTTGATTGCGATCGACGTAATGGGCACCCCTATTGTAGACAACCCGTGACGAGCACAGAAGTCCAACAACAGAACACTACTCAAGTTTTGACCGTGGGGGAGGTCCTCCCAATCCAATCATGCCATTCCATGCCTCCCTGTCATTGCCCACGTGAGCATTGAATGATAACAACAGTCAGGGTGCGCGCACGCACGCACGCACGCACACGCACACACTTCTCTCTATATATTTTACATATATACAAAGATGCTTGTGGAGGCTCTCAGTCGTACAGGAAAGTTCCATCGTAGAAAGGGTTCCGTCAGTCGTCATCTGTACTTGTAGGTAAAAAAACAAAAAACCAAAAAAAAAAAAAAAAACCCACAAAAAAAAAAACAACAAACAAAAAAGGAGGTTTCGCTTCTCTCACAGAAG
>NW_017805195.1:36482-39726 GCF_001891065.2 Hippocampus comes | reverse complement strand
CTCGAAAGGTAAACCAAGGCCTTCTTTTTTTTTTTGAATAGTTGTAAGTGTGTGCAGCTGTTATGAATATCTGAAAAATAAACCACCAAACAATTCAGCAATGTTTTTATTTACTTTTTTTTTTTTTAAAGAAATATCGCACCCTATAATGTGTCATAAAAACATTCGGCTTAATTTCAATAGACGTTGTGCTGCTCCCGCTGTTGTGCGCCTTGGCCACCCGGGGGCGGTACAATATGGATTTAATACATGGCAATGATTACAACTTTTCAGGACGATTCGTCGTTTTTGGCAGAGGATAAAAAAAATATGTGAGTACTGTTTGATTTTTTTGTTCTTGTTGTTTTTTGTGATTCGTTTGTTTCTTACCATGAAGGTTATATAATATTTACAATGTCCCAAAAAATTATTCGGTGACTATTCGTTGGCCCATCTATGGCATTTGTCAATAAGCTCTTACTGTCATCTTTCTTCAAAGCATCATCCTCAAGAAAAAAAAGGCAGTTGTTTGAGGAGGAAGTGTTGTTCCTTAAGGAGCTTTGCATCTCAATGACTCACACTGACCGCTCGCAGACCCTCCCGCACGCCTCCCACGTCTCAACGGCCACGCCGGAGGTGTTTGTGTGTACGTATGTATGCGATGAGTCACGTCTGACCTCGGCTGGATTTCCTGGATGGGTAAACAGCTCCTCGCCGTTATCTCGGGAGGAGCTGGAATATCGGCAAGCAAACTGGCAACGTGCGGAGGAAGTGACTTGCCACTGTCTCGCCTTCAAACCGGGGCGGGCAAACGTTTTGGGCTCAAGGGGCCACATTTGAGTTTTCAAACGATCAGAATAGGTCACGCCGTTGGTACGTCAGGTGACATTCAATCAAAAATGTTAAATGCAACTGTAAAATGTTTTTCGATGGTGTGTTTCCTGTTTATGTGGACAGTGGAGAGTATCGGGGCGGTGCGGACGGGAACCCAAAAGCAGAACTCATTTTCAATCACATCATTGGGAAAAAAAAAAAAATCACAGCCAGCTGTTGCTGCTTTCCAAACAAACTGCAATTTCCGATTGGACATGCTTTCATTGTGTAAGTGTGTGTGTGCGCGCGCGCGCGCGTGTGCGTGTGCGTGTGTGTGTGTGTGTGTGTGTCTGTGTCTGTGTGTCTGTCGCCGTCGTTGCTGGAGACCATCCCATAATGCTCTGCAGGTGTTCATTTGACTGAGGTGGTCATTAGCCTTGCTTCAGGCTCTATAGCACACAAAGACAACAAAGGTTGTGTGTGTGTGCATGTGTGTTTCTGGTCTGCCTCACAGTCAGGAGATGTAGGTTAGCTTCAGTGCTCATGCCGCCAACTCGTCGCAGTGACAAGTGACGCCGGCAGCGGCCTTCTTGCTGTACGGTTACAGCAAGAAGTCTGGGAGAAGCGCGACTTGCAAATTTCATCCGGAAGAATGATTATAAATGGTGTCTCATAAGGTATATCTCCTTGCGCGGCTCAAAGATTTATCTGTGTCATGTTGTCACAAGCAGCAACAATGAAAGGAAAGCAAAAAGCATCAAGACAAAAAAAAAATGTTTTCAGCGCGGGGGTGGGAAAAAAAATACAATTTGTCCGGAATAGTGGCAACGCAAGATGGCTGGCCTCTGGCTTCATCCGCCAGAGGCCACTGGCAGTCCACGTTATTCTCACCGTCCGTGCTGTGGATACATGTCCGTATGTGCTTAGTGACCTTTTATGTCGCACGGCCCCCCCTGCTGTCGACTGCAATTGACCTCAAGCTGCCTTCGGGCGCTCGTTTGTCCACGCGACGTTTAGCCCGTCGCCGCCGTCATGAGAGGAAGCGCAGGCATACGCGGGTTTACATGGCTAACATGCTACGTGACAATTAGCATTGGAAGTCGTTTTTTTGGGGGGGGGGATGAAAGGTTTCAAAATAAAACTAACAATTTTGTTGTGCTGTATTTCCTGTACGACTGAGAGCCTCCACAAGCATTGTGCTGTAAAAAAAATGACTACCAGTTTCTATTTAAAAAAATCAATTATTCTTTTCTAGTTGTTTGCCTCATAACAAAAAGCTTTTAAAATTATATAATGAATCATAATTATATAATCAGCCAACTCGAATTGCAAAAATCTTTTGGTTTAGTCCTAATTGGGTGTGATTATTTTTTTTCATTTGATTTTATCATTTTGTGCAAAATTTGTTTGTTGCAAATGTATTTTTCTTCTTCTCGCCCCTTAATGTCATTAAACATCAATCAGGCATGCCCCCCCACCCACCTCCGCCCAAACCAAAATGTCAGCCGCGACCCCCAACCCCGACTTGTGACCTTTTCGCATCCACTTGGCAGGTTGTTTGTTGCCACAGTTGCCAACGGCGACATGTGTCATTGATCTGACTTCAATCCAAATATGGCCGCTGCAATGCTGTGGTATGCTTTGGATTATGACTGTTCCTTTGCTTCTCTGTATTTGGTGTTGGCTGTTTTGCCAGGCCTGATGTGTTTGCAAAGGCAGGTTTCGACCCTCCAAAACAGCAGCATTTTTCTTTGCAAACGGCGCACCACCACAGTGACAGTGTGCAAAAAACAACAACAAAAAAAAACTTTCAATAACTTTTCATCTGAAACATCTGTAAGTAAGGCAGCCAGATTTTAAAGACGATTGGATAAATGATATTTAAAATCTATATTTATCTAGATGTTGTGGTTTTTGTTTTTGTTCCTATTCACAAAGGAGAGGCTGGCACGCCTCGCTCCGGATCCGCACCGCCATTGGTCGCTTTCTTGCCTTCGCCCCGGCCCCTCCCTTGCGCAAAGTTTCTCATTGCGCGTCCAAATCATCCTTGGCGTCGTTCCGCTTGCCGGCAAACAATCGGCGACCAAAGCAAAGCCCGTGGGCGCACGTAAATGCGTTTTCGAGGAGTCACACGACCGCAAATCGCCTCAAATCCGCTGTAGCGGATGAAAAAAAAAAAAAAAAAACCTCCGCGCACGCGCGCGCACACACGCAGCTTCGTGAATGATTTAAAGCTTTTTGCATCGTTGTCCCCTCCCTCTCATGCACTCCTCCTCCTCCTCCTCGTCTCTCCACCCCTTCCTCCCTCCTCTTCCTCCAGCCCGTAGATGCTGCTGCTGATGCGGGCATCGTTGCATCCAGCCATGCCGCAGTGAGTCCCCCCAACGTTCCTCCGATTCTTCCTCCTCTCCCACCATCTTCTCTTCACTTTTTATTTTCCTTCAACCCCCCC
>NW_017805195.1:26743-35576 GCF_001891065.2 Hippocampus comes | reverse complement strand
AGTGCACTTTGTGGTGTATGTAGCCTAGCTTGCTAGCATTGCAGTATTGGCCACCACATTTCACGCAATCGTATTTCTTGAAATCATGCCCCCGACTGCAATAGATGCCGTGGCCCGATGAGCGTCGACAACTCATTGAAGCTTCCCTTTTACCATGATGTTGGAAAAAGGAAAAAAAAAAACCAAAAACAAAACACCCACATCAAGCTCAGACGCTATCATAAACCCGGCTGTGAACATGCTAACCTCTTCTGGGCCTTGTTGTGAACCAAAACGGCAGCACCTACATTTCAAATGATGTGTGTGTGTGTGTGTGTGTGTGTGTGTGTGTGTGTCTGTTTCTATGGCTCTGTGTGTGCATGCGTGTGTTGGTGTCCGTGTATTTGAACAGTCCCACGTGGGCCAAACAAGGCAAAACACAAAGGCCTGGCAGGTGTTCCATCTGCTTGCCGCTTTGCCAACGGTGAAGATAAAAGGTTGGCCTCGCCTCCAGCCGAAAGGGCGGCGGGGGGGGGGGGTGGGGGGGGATTATGTCCAAAAGGCAAACACATGTGCCACTTACAAGCAAGGTACAAAAGCCTCCCACAGCACAACACGCCGCACTCCACACAGTGTCCGCGTGGCCGCTTTGGGCCCCGTGTCCCAAGGGGTGAGCATTCCCTGGCAACCTAAGCAATCACAGGGCGGGCATTCATGTCTCGTGCGTGTGTATTAATGGCCATATTGATGTTTGCTTCTTTCATTCGTCTGCAAAACGTCAACACATCGGTCTGCCCTTTCATGCACAAACCGATATGCGCACACACACCCGTTAGCATATCTGTCTTTCTTTTTTACATAAGTAGTGACACACACACACACACACACACACACACACACACACACACACTCTCTGACTGACTTCTCCCTCCTGCGCCGTGCTGTCTTGTGTTTCTCTCTGATGGCCCAGGTTATTTCCTGGAAATTGCAAGTCCTCGACACTGACGCCAACTCCCCACGTCCCCACTCCACCCTGCGTTTCAACGAATAAAAAATAAAAAAATAAAAAATAAAAAAAAACACTAAGGGAAAAGAAACGTTTTCGTGGCAGACAAATGAGGGCGCTCATACGGTAACGGCAATCATGGGCAGAGTGGTTGAGATGACATCCGAGTGGTGACGTGGGCGTGCGGCTCGTCACTTGAGTGTTTGCTCACCAAAGTGCGGGTTGAGGTGAAGTGAAGAGACCCCACCGCACATGCAATTTGGAACTAATGGCACTTTTTTTTTTTCAATGGTCAGATGCACATAATTGAGAGTTGGGGGGGGGTGGTTCAGGCTATTACACTCGCTTAGGTTGTTTTGTACACCTGCCCCCAAAACCCCAAAAACTTTTTGGGTCATTCATTTGACTCAAAAAGTTGGGTCAACTGAATAACCCATTGAAAAAATGAATTGTTTTGTACCCCCCAAAAAAAGGGTTTTTTTTGTGAGTTCTCAATTCGAACCAAATTGTTTTCGGGTTGTTCCATTTTTTTTTAACCAATATGGGTTATTTTTGAGCCAACTGTTTTCAGAATGCATGGTAGGTAATGTTTTAGGAGCATGATGTCAGTTTGATGATTTTTTTTTTTTGTTGTTTTAATTCTTAAAAAAGCAAATTAGCAGTTTCACAGATGAAGTCAAAATACAGCATGTCTGAAATGAAGTACTCCAAAAAACATTCGGTCAAAAATAACCCAAATTAGGTCAATGTCGGACTGACCCAACTTTTTCCTTAATAACGCCACAACCCTCCACCCCCCTCCCTGAAAAAAATACCAAAATTGGATTTTTGGGAGATAAAACAAAACCAAAATTGGTATTGTTTTGTGATTTATTCATCCGACCCAACTTTTGAGGTTCAACAAACTACCCCAAAAGTTGTGTCGGTCAATTTTTGACCCATGTGGGTTATTTTTGAGCAAACATTTTGGGTGAAACAAAAACGACAAACTGACATTGAGTTAAAGAGGGGACCGAGTTATTCATTCCGAACACCATAAAAAACCCTGAAAATTGTAGTGTTTTCTTCTGCGCAATATGAATGTGTTTTTGTGTCATTTCATTTTTCCAGATCATTTCTCACCATGTGGGGACCAAAACTCCAGTGACCCAAGAACTTGATCTCACCTTTAGAATAACGCCCCCCCTCGCCACATCCAACCATTAAAGAAAAAAAAAAAAAATTCTGCCTTGACTCTCAACTCTCGGCATGAGTGCCCTGGCAGGCAAGCTGGACCCGCGGCGGGTCCAATGGGGTGCCATGTGGCACACCTTTACGTCGCGCGTCCTGAGAACCAAGCCCGTGGAGTCCATGCTGGACTCGGCCATGTCGGGCACGGGCCCGCACGGCACCCGGCTGGCCCGCGTGCTGTCCACCGTGGACCTGGTGTCGCTCGGCGTGGGCAGCTGCGTGGGCACGGGGATGTACGTGGTGTCCGGCCTGGTGGCCAAAGAGATGGCCGGCCCCGGCGTCATCGTATCCTTCATCATCGCCGCCGTGGCCTCCATTTTGTCAGGTGAGGGACTCCCTCTTTTCCGGCTGCCTCATCGGTCCAATCGAAATCCACACCGCCTCCAATTAACCAACATGTCACGTTCCAGAAGGCTTTTTGCATCCTGAATTGCCGATCATTTTTATTTTATTTTTTTTTTAAACGACATCCGTTCCATATTCCAGCCATGTTTCGCTCGGTCCGTTTAGGCGTCACAAGTTTTTGCCCCGAACCGCTTCTTTAACGACTGTTGGTCTGTCTGACGATCTGTGGCAGGAGTGTGTTACGCCGAGTTTGGCGTGCGCGTGCCAAAGACCACCGGCTCGGCCTACACGTACAGCTACGTGACGGTGGGCGAGTGCGTGGCCTTCTTCATTGGCTGGAACCTGATCCTGGAGTACCTGATCGGCACGGCGGCGGGCGCCTCGGCGCTCATATATATATATATATATATATATATATATATATAGTTTCAATTAATTTGGATTCCAAATTTTCATCCGGCAAAGCAATCCCCAATTTTGCTTATTAGAAGCGAGTCCCGATCATTCCCCAGATGGTCAGACAAGTGGGGAGCGGTTCATGGTTTTTAATTGCAAAAGTGAAGGATATGCTGCCATGTGGCGGTCCGGTCGCCTGGCAACACGACGGATCGCATCACCCGAGCCGGGCTCCCGTCGCTTCCTTCGTTGGCGCTCTCGCTTGCGCGGCAGAACTGCAGCCAACCGCAAACATTGACTGTGAAGCACCGGCATTTTTTTTTAAACGACATCCGTTCCATATTCCAGCCATGTTTCGCTCGGTCCGTTTAGGCGTCACAAGTTTTTGCCCCGAACCGCTTCTTTAACGACTGTTGATCTGTCTGACGATCTGTGGCAGGAGTGTGTTACGCCGAGTTTGGCGTGCGCGTGCCAAAGACCACCGGCTCGGCCTACACGTACAGCTACGTGACGGTGGGCGAGTGCGTGGCCTTCTTCATTGGCTGGAACCTGATCCTGGAGTACCTGATCGGCACGGCGGCGGGCGCCTCGGCGCTCAGCAGCATGGCCGACTCGCTGGCCAATCACAGCATCAGCGACTTCATGACGACGCACATCGGAACGCTCAACGGCTTTGGTGAGTCGGGGCGGCCTCGTTGGAGACGACTTAGTCAGTTACACCCCTAACGTACATATATATGATCATTCCCCAGATGGTCAGACAAGTGGGGAGCGGTTCATGGTTTTTAATTGCAAAAGTGAAGGATATGCTGCCATGTGGCGGTCCGGTCGCCTGGCAACACGACGGATCGCATCACCCGAGCCGGGCTCCCGTCGCTTCCTTCGTTGGCGCTCTCGCTTGCGCGGCAGAACTGCAGCCAACCACAAACATTGACTGTGAAGCACCGGCACGCCCGACGCCGTGTGGAAAAAGAAAGAAGCAACGTTTGGTCGAAAGAAAGTTCCATTTTCTTGTTCTTCTTGTTCAGGTAAAGGAGAGCAGTCGTATCCGGACCTGCTGGCGCTGCTGATCGCGCTGCTGGTGACGGTGATCGTGGCGCTGGGGGTGAAGAACTCTGTGGGCTTGAACAACGTGCTGAACGTCATCAACCTGCTGGTGTGGCTCTTCTTGATGGTGGCCGGGCTCTTCTTCGTCAACGGCGACAACTGGGAGCACGGGAGATTCCTGCCTTTCGGCTGGTCGGGGGTACGTCAAAATACGGGGGGGGGGCATATTTTTTTTCAATTAAACGATGTACAGTGGTACCTCTACGTACGAACGTCTCTTCAAACGAAACGTTCCAGTTACGAAACGCCTTAACAGGAAAATATTACATCTAGTTACGAAAGAAATTTCAAGATACTAAAAGTAAAAATACGTTTTGGGCTGCTCCTCGCAACTCCGAGTTACCTGAACGCAACATACTGATAGCTGCTCTGCCATTGGCTATTACCGAACATCTTCCTAGCATCCCATTGGCTAAGAGGGACCACTACCGTACGTGTCGATGTGTAGCAGATAGATCGATATCCGTCTGTGTAGCGTCCTCGTCATTGCATTTGCAAGTTTGGATCGATAAATAACATCTAAATACAGGCCATTATTATTCTATTTTCAGTTTTAGTTTGACAATATATAGTACTTATTTTGTTTACATGATTTTATTGACAGGCTAGATTAAAAGTGACTGAAAAATGTGCAAAATGGGTTTAAAAAAAAATTGTGCTCTTGAGAATGTTTTTTTTTTAATTTTCATATTTTTTAAAAAAAATGACATGATACAAAATACATCACATTTGAAAAACAGATTGTATTTTTAATGTCGGCGCTCTTTCTCCGCGTCGCAGGTGATGCAAGGCGCCGCCACGTGCTTCTACGCCTTCATCGGCTTCGACATCATCGCCACGACGGGAGAGGAAGCCAAAAGTCCCAACACGTCCATCCCGTACGCCATCACCGCCTCGCTGGTCACGTGTCTCACGGCCTACGTGTCGGTAGGTTGCCGGGGAAACCGCACACCTACAGCCTCCCGGGGCGCCGCGCTACAACTAGCTGCATCTTATTTGTGAGTCCGACATGTTGGATGATGGTTGCCAGGGGCAACGGCCGCCTCTGAAAAAGACGGAGGCACCGCGGTGGCGGAATCCGGTGAACCGCATCAAGTGCGGTGTTTTTGCACCGCCCTTGTTTCAGCATGTTAGCGGGATTTCAAGGGGCGGAGCTATGTGGTGGCCAGGCCCTCTCTGGCCATGGGTGCAGTATTCTCAGATCCCTTGGGTCTCTGCTCAAATTCTGGTTTCTCCGGCAGGTGTCCGTCATCTTGACCCTGATGGTCCCCTCCGACCAGATCGACGCCGACGCCCCGCTGATGGAGATGTTCGCCGCGCACGGCTGCATGTTCGCCAAGTACATCGTGGCGGTGGGCTCCATCGCCGGGCTCACCGTCTCGCTGCTGGGCTCGCTCTTCCCCATGCCCCGGGTCATCTACGCCATGGCGGGCGACGGCCTGCTCTTCAAGTCAGTTTTATTTATTTTTTGGGGGGACGTGGTGGGGGGGGGGTTGTTCTCGTACTGGGCTCAGGGGTCTCCAAAATCATCATTTTGTTGTATCATTTAATAAGATTAAAAAAAAAAAAAAACACTGTATAAGGGTGTGGTGGCCATCGGGAATTTCGGGAGTTTTCCGAACGGCCGGCCGCCTGGAGGAAGCTCCTCAACCCACTTCAACATAGTTCCTTGGCACCAGGATGCCTCGAGGGGCTATCAAGGCACTACTTTCTTATAAATGAAGCTCCTCAATTGACCTTCACAACTTTTCTTAGCACCAGAATGAAAATAACGGAAAAAAAATTCACCTCCCTAAGCCGTCTCCTGCTTTCTACCTTCTGGCAGAACTTTTTGCAAATGTGCGCTTGCGTGTGTGATTGCACGCAGGTTCTTGGCCAACGTATCTTCGTACACGGAGACCCCCGCCGTGGCCTGCGTGGTGTCGGGCTTCCTGGCCGCACTCTTGTCCCTGCTGGTCAGCCTCCGAGATCTCATCGAGATGATGTCCATCGGCACACTGCTGGCGTACACTCTGGTGAGGACAAGAGCAACGACGTCTTGGGTTCGTTCGGAACCCGCGCACAAAATGAGCTCACGTGCCAGTTTAGCTGTCCTGAGCTGCGGCGCGCACTTTCCTTGTTAGCTTAGCATGTGTGCTTGACGTGGCTGGATTACACTCCCCATACTCCACTTTTCTTTTTGGCTGACCTTTTAGTCTCTATTAAATTGACTTTAGAAGTGTTTTGGTTTTAAATGATGTGTCAGAAATTCTGAAAATCAGAACACGTACTCATGTTTTCTCGGCGCGGGATGGCTCGTTAGCCCAAGAGTCGCATGGCAACTCCACAGTCTCCACTTTGCCGCAATGCTTTTCTCTTCTGTTGCACTCAGTCCACTCCAGGTACAAATAGTCTGTAGAGCGATGCCTGCTGGATTTGAAAATTTCCCACACTACTGTGGGTCAGAAATGTTCAAAATAAACGCACGCGCTAAGGTTAGCATAACCTCATTAGCAACATTAAACATCGCAGACCGCGCCTTCCCGCGATGTTCCATTTATCCGCTGCCCTCAGTCTCCTCTTGGATGAAAAAGACGAATTTCGTTCTGAGCGACCCATTCCGTGCAACGCCAATTTAGTTTCCCGCCGCCACAGAGAGACCGGTTACACGTCGTGTACTCGCGCAGGTGAGCCTCTGCGTGCTCCTGCTGCGTTACCAGCCCGAGGGCGACATACACGGCCTCGTCAACTTCCTGTCCGAGGAGCAGAACGTCAAGAGGAAGGAAGGCGTCCTGGCCGAGTGCGAGAAGGACGCCTGCTCGCCCGGCCGCGACGACGCGGACGAGACCACCAACACGTGCGGTGCCAAGAACCTGCCCTCCCTGGGCGACAACGAGATGCTGATCGGCAAGCCCGACAAGAACGCCTACGCCGCCGGCCACCCCAACTACGGCACGGTGGACATGGGCAGCGGCATCGAGGCCGAGGAGTCGGAGGGCGGAGCGACGTGGCGGCTCAAGAAACTGCTGGGGCCCCGCTACTACACCCTGAGGATTCGACTGGGACTCCCGGGGAAGATGGACCGGCCCACCGCCGCGACGGGGAAAACCGTCACCGTGTGTGTGCTGCTGCTTTTCCTTTTCATGTTCGCTTTCTGCTCCTTGATCATATTTGGTAAGTATGGACGTTCTCATTGGAATCTTTACCGGAGATATTGTTAAATTATTGCCACTTTTGGGATGAAATTATTGCGACTTGGTGACTCCCTCAGTAAAAAAAAAAAAAAAAAAATCAATGATAAGGCCAATAATATAATGGACTTGATTTTCTTTTCCCGTCGTCCAGGCGCGAGCAGCATCGGGGAGGCTCGCTGGTGGGCTCTGCTCCTCCTGATCTTGTTGGTGGCGGCGCTGGCGCTGCTGGTGGTCATCATCCTGCAGCAGCCGGAGAACCCCAAGCGGCTGCCCTACATGGCGCCCTGCGTGCCCTTCGTGCCCGCCTCCGCCATGCTGGTCAACATCTACCTCATGCTCAAACTCTCCGCCATCACCTGGATACGATTCTCCATATGGTGTCTCGTCGGTGAGGACTTTTTTTACATGATACACTAACATTTATTGCGCAATAATTGAATGGTGACATGATTTGTTCCATATTTTGATGCATTTCTTTGCTTCAGGAAACATTTATGTCCGAATTTTGCGCGGGCTTGGAACGGATTAGGCCATTTACATGGAAAATGCGTCTCTACTTACAACATTTTCGAGTGAAGAAATTTCTTCGAAAACCAATGAATTTTACAAGTAGAGGTACCACTGTACAGGGACAGAGGACCGCTTGGGTCACTTTGACCTCACTTTTTGGATTATTCATGTCTCCGCAGGCGTGCTCATTTACTTCGGCTACGGCATGTGGAACAGCACCTTGGAGATCACGGCCCGGGAGAACGAAGCGCACGCTTCCACCTACCAGCGCTACGACCAAGGCGTGGACGAGGGCTTCTGCGGCTTCGACGACGACTTCTACCCGCCGTCCGAGGTGGCGTCGGGCCCGGCGGGCAGAGCGCCGCAGGCCCAGCCGGAGAGCGACGGGACGCCCGTTCGCAGGGCCGGCGCCGCCCCGGTGGAGGAGGAGCCCGTGGATTTCTGAAGGGACGCCGGGATTTTTCGACCGCCTCGAGCGGCGGGCCGAGCGGGAGTTTGGTGGTCGCCGGGCAAGCGTGCATGCCAGCATGTGGATGGGTTGTTGTTCGTGTGTGGACTCCGTGGGCTACGCTGCCAATCCCCCACCACCCCCCGACACTCACCCCCTTTGCTACGTCCTTCGCCGGTTTTCACCACAAAAAACAAAACACTGATAGCAAAGTGCAGACGCTGCAGATTGGAGGGCTCGCTTTGCTCGTTAGCGCAGAGGACAAAAAAGTCACTACAAGTCAGCGCGTCTTCTTATCAGAGTGAAAATGTTTAGAAAAAAAAAAAGGCTAAACCAGAGATGGGCAAAGTTTGTGTTCGAGGGTCAGGGTTAATTTTGAAATATGACAAATTTAATTCACTTGAGGCTGAGGATTCAAAAGAAAATATGTTTATGTTTTATTCAGGCTTGTTATTTATTCTAATAATTATCTTATCATAAATTTAAATTAATTGACCGACAACATATGACCTGGTTGTTGAATGTGATGAATAAATAAAATAAAATAAATCCTCATGAATACATTTTCCTCAATGAATTTTCCTTTGGTGAAAATTTTTCTACACACCAATTTTTATTCCTTGGACAAAAAAAACAACC
>NW_017805195.1:18609-26089 GCF_001891065.2 Hippocampus comes | reverse complement strand
CTATATATATATATATATATATATATATATATATATATATCTCGGATGAATGAGTAAAAAAAAACATTCGGCTCAATTAATTCATTTAAATTTATTAATTTAATTTTAAAAACCTGTTTTAAAATAATGACAAATATAACAATGATGATGGATTTGGGAGGAAAAAGTCAATCAACAAAATAACTTCGAGTGACCTCAATTGTGGGCCGACCGGTTGAACTTTGTCGACTTTGCCCAGCCCTGATTTTTTTGTTATTGTTTTTTTTTTTTTTTTTTTTTTATCCCACACGAGCAAGAGGACTGAAGATTTCCACCTTGTCACACTTTGTACTCGGACTCACTTTGCTTGCGATAGTGCCTTCATGTTTCCGTGACGGGAGCTTTGTTTGGGTTTTTCTTTGCTTTTGGTTCTCTGTGTCTGTGTTTGTTGCGTTGCGCATGTGGCACTCGCTTCCTGTGCACGGTGTTTTGTTCAAAAATAGACAACGTTGATTTTTTTTTTTGGGGGGGGGTGTTCTTTTCGTTTTTTTTTCCGTGTGCATCATTTTTGAAAGACACTGCACACTTCTTGCTGCTTCCTGGCCTCTCAACTACTCCAGTTTTGGATTTGTTTCTTGTCGAGATGGACATCAAACTAAAAAAAAAAAAAAAAAAAAATTCTTTTGTGGTCCCCCCCACAACCACCCACATTTCACACACACACACACACACACACACACACACACACACACACACACATACATACACCCTGTCGGTTTGGAGCATACTCTGTTCAAATTTGTGACCAATCGAGTACGATATTCTCTGAAGAACCCCTTCTCGTAAACCAGAACTCACATTCGTATCTCAAATCGTCTTTCCCCATTGACGTGAATTGAAATGCCATTTATCTGACATTATAGAACAAAATACAAATAGGTACACATGTTGAGAGAGGCGATGTCACAACTCCTTCGCGGTAATATTTGTCATTTTTTTGTGGAGGATAAAGAATATATGCCCACGATATTGTTGTATTATCTTTCTATGTGGGTTGCTCCACCATTGGTGTTGGAAGTATTTGTTGCTTAAAGAAGTACAACCCTGCCACAAAGATGCGATTCGTTTTTCGGTCTGTGGCATCTCCTGTTATGCATTAGCATTTGGCTAAGCTGAGTCATGTGGTTAGATTTATTTCAGATTTAGTTTGACAGTCAACTTCAACTGAGAGTGGCAGGAAACATCTTGTCACCTCTTTTTTTTTCACAATTGTATGTGCGAAAATGCAGATTGTCGTGAAGTGGGTGGAGAAGAGCCACTGCTCATATCACAGCTTTGGTATTGCATATCAAACCAAAAAAATTGCCAAACGACTGGTCTTATCTTGGAAAAAAAAATCTTCCAGTTGAAGTTTACTGGAAGACGAAACATCGAACAGAGATTTACAGCCATGTGGCGTAGCCTTTAAGTCCGCTAGCTGGATGCTAATGCTAGCACACCATGGCAAATGCCAAAGATGTGCTAATGAATAGCATCTCTGTGGCGGATATAACCCTTGAATCAATGGATGTTTGGGACAAAACTGGTGGGGCAACACATGAAGACAGACATCACAATACTCAAGGGCATGTATTATTTATCCTCTGTGATGAAAGACTAAGATTATCATGACTATTAGAACAACAATTGACCTGAAGCAAAAAGCGTGGCCAAGAACTGTGTGGCTGTTTTTCAGCTTGGTTTTCCCCCCCTCAAATTTGTTAAAAGCAACCGTTGTTCACAGACGTCAATATTTCATACACGACTTTTTGAATATTTGTGTAAATATGAATGTAGCCTCTTCCCCACCTTTGCATGTTCAAGTGTCGTGATCAGTGTTGCGTCACCGAAATTGTGCATTTGGCGAATGTATCAACTCAAATTTGCAGTTTTGGCATGTTTTTGGCTTTGTGTTGACAGTATGTTTTTTTGTGGGGGGGGTTGGGTATGTTTGGTGTCCCCTGCGCCTCGTCCCTTGTGCGCCCCTCTTTGCTGCATCCGTTCCCTTTTTTAAAGGTGAAGCCTTATTTGTCGAATGCACTAAACCGAAGGATGCCACGCCAATCCCCGCCCTACCTCTGCCCGCATCACATGATCGCCAAGCCACGCCCCCTCCCATTTCGTGACTGCGCGAATTCTCCAGATGGACCCTGACGCGGCACCACGTGACACTCCGCCCGTGTACCTTAATCACCTCCCAACTCAGCCAAAGGCAGTCACAGCTCAGCCAAAACGACGACAAATTCAGGCACCGCCGAGCCTGAGATGCTGGATTGTGAAAATGCTGCGTGTGTGTGTGTGTGTGCGTGCGTGTTTACTTCTATATAAGCGTGTGTTAAGTGTGAAGCATGCACAAGACTGTCCATGTCGTACTGCATGCAGTGGTGACACAAAAAAACAAAACAAAAAAAATATGACACATTCACACCAGCCAATGATCTCCACACATTTGAGAATTTCGTAGGAAATTTGACCCCAAAAAAACATGCGAATTTGGCAAATCAAAAAAGTAAACCACAAAAGGGTTAAATATTTTTGAGTGGATGAAATGTTAAATTATCCATTGACAAACTGTCAAAAAACCAACCAAATGCCTACCCCCCTAAAAAAAAATCACACAAAATTTTGTATTTGGTGACAACTTAAATACTAAGTTAGTGAACAGTACCAAAAAAAAAAAAAACACACACAAAATTTTGTATTTGGCGACAACTTAAATACTAAATTAGTGAACAGTACCAAAAAAAAAAAAAAAAAAACGCTAATTTAGGAACTCACAAACCGCTAGCGGTGACAGGAAGTTCACTTCGATCGAAACGTGGGGAAAAAAAAATCTCTCAGTCCTGATTGAAAGAATCGTCCAAAAAAGTGAACCGCTGACTCCAGAATTCAGAAAAAAAAATGTCTGACTAACATGGCTCCGTTTCCCACATCGGCCGCGTTGGCGCTAGCAACGTTCAGTTCCATTTGGAGCGATTCCAAGTGGCCAAGATGACTTCATCTCAGAATTTTGAAATTTCCGAAAAACAACACAAAGAGCACTTAGCAAGTATTTTTCTACAGCGACTTCCTGTGAAAAGAAAACAAAATTTAGCTAGTTGAGAAGCGGGAAGACGTGCAGAGAATATTTTAATACTATTTAACAACACAATACAGTATTGATATGTTTTCCCCTCCCCCTCCCCTCCTCCGTGTTCTTTCTCCGCGCGTACGTTTGTCGTCGTCTCTGGAATACGGAATTAACTGAATAGATAAGATGTGTTCTTTTCCTGTGTTTTGTTGTTTTGGTACGATGTCAGATGTGTGTGTGTGTGTGTGTTTATGTTTTAATTACCGGTATAATTATTATGATTATGGATTTCTTCCATGTGTACGTGTGTGAGTTGTTAACTTGCTCTGGGGTGCTTTTATTTTCATTTTTTTCTCTTTCTGCCGACTTGTGCTGTTGTTGTTTTCATGCAACAAGGAAAGATATTTATTGCAAATATAAAAGAACCCCCCCCCCCCCCACCCCCAAATTCTCACATGGTCTTTGCACTTTCATTGACATGTTCTACTCAGGTTGTGTTTCAATGTAGGGTTTTAAACGCGAGATAGGGTCTTCGAGTAGGGTTGAAAAACACGGGTTATGATTTCAAATTAGGGTTTTATAACTTGGATTAGGGTCTCAAATAAGTTTTTTTTTTCAGGTAATGTGACCTTTCAAAGTAGGGTATTAAATTAAGGGTAGGATTTCAAAGTAGGGTCGTAAACATGGGTTAGAGTTTTCAAGAAGAGCTTTAAGGGAGGGTTAGGGTTTCAAATTAGGGTTTTAAACTGGGCCGCAGAAGAAAATAATGTTTCAAAGGAAGGTTTTAAAATAGCGTTAGCGTTTGTGTTTTAAATTAGGGTTTTAAACTGGGGTTAGGGTTTGAAAGTAGGGTTTGTGTTTCCAATTAGGGTTTTAAATTAGGGTCGGGGTTTCAAAGTATGGTTTTAAAGTTGGGTTAGGGTTTCTAATTAAGGTCATAAAAGGAGATAATATTTCAAATGAAACAATTTCGAAATTGCGTTCAGGTTTCAAATGTTTTTTTTTAACCAAGGTTACGTTGCATTGTCGTGTTTTGAACAAGGCTTAAGATTTCAGAGTCGGGTTTGTGCATCCAAGTAAGGTTTTGAACTTGGCTTAGGCTTTTAAGCTTGTAAATCCACAACATGGACCTATCTCGCACTGCGTGGGTGCTTCCCTTATCCAAGCCAAGGTCTCTGACTAAGGTTTACAGACATCGCCGGTGTCCTCACAAAACAGACAAAAAGTCGGTAAGAGTTCGTCAAATACTTTATTATCGGAAATCCAAACAAGAGAGCATACAAACAATAAATAACCACAAAGAAAAACTTAGGGGGGAGACCGACTGTGTGTCTGTGTGAGCAAAATGTAAAAGTGTGCCTTGGACAAAACAATCTGTCCGTCTCGGCGCGTGTTTTTTGACGCTTTCAACATTTACGCACTTTCTTGTTGGAAAACGCCAAGCAAGAAGGTGATGAATAAAAACAAATCACAGGTGATTTCACCTTTGACCTCATCAGACGTGGACGCTCTTGGTGTGCTTCGAGGAGGCCGACGCGGCAGCGGGGGCGGCGGCGCTCGGCGCGCTCTCCGCCGCCGTCTTGGAAAAGTAGACTCTGCCGTTGTCCTGGTACGGGCGGGACGCCGGCGTTGGCGAGGAGCAGCAGGTCAGGATGACGCCGGCCAAAAGGCACAAGACCGCGCCCACCCAGCCGGCGTACAGCGCAAAGCCGAAGGACATCACCTGCTCGTTCAGGTTCTCGCTGATGAAGAACCACACCGTCGAAAGCAGCCCGCAGAAGCCTGGGCAGGAACAAACATAGTGAAATGACGCCACAAAAGCTGAGTGTTGCTCTTTTCATTTCGAGTCCATTGTTGCGGTGCCCCCAACATTCGTGGCGGGATGTCATCATGGAGCGTCGGTGGCTTATTTTGGAAAGTTGAATTTTTTATTTTTTTGGGGGGGCTTGAACTTCATATGAGGGTCCCAAAAGCGCTTACCGGCGGCGAGCAGGAGGACTCCGCCAGCGGCGGCGCTCTTGTTCTTGGAAGTCTGGGCGCCGCTACCCAGGCGGATGCAGGGCAGCGACACGGCAACCATCACCGCGGCAACCAAGCCCACGATGGAAGCTGTGACCATCAGGGCACGGGTCACGTGGGCGTAAACTGCGCAACGGAAAGGAGAGTCAGTCTCAACGCCATCGGAATGAAAATGTGATATTTCGTCAAATGGAGTGTGTTCAATTCAATACAGGTATCAAAGAAATAAAACGATTATAAATAAACCCGTAAAGTTCACTTCAGCACCAATGTGTCGATTTAAAAAAAAATGCACTACACGTTCAAAAATATGTTGTTTTGAACTCGGGGGCATGAGACAATTATTTATTTTAAAAATACGGTTTAAAACATGCTGTCAAAGTATACATGAACAAAGATATCATCCAAAATAATAAATATACATCAAATCTAAAAAAAGTACCAAATAAAAACCACTAATATGGCCAAAGAAAAGATAGTTAAAAAAATAGTAACATCAGGCTGATTTTTGGATGAATTTGACTCCTTATTTTGGGAGGTTTTATACAATGCCACTTGATCATGTGTTAAGAGTGTGAAAATATGATTATGGTAAGTGCAAAACATGTCACCGGAATGATGGGAAAAAAAAAGACACCACATAAAATATAAATAAAACCAAAATACATGTGATGAAAACGATAAAATATGTGAAACGAACAAAATGGGAAAACATAAAATGATAATCTGTAATGTAAAATTGAAGAGTTACATCAAAAAATATGATGATGAATCAATTCTTAAAGACACAGTTTCCCCCATGATAAGACAAATTAAGAATGCAAAAAAAACCCCCAAAACACGAACATTTAAAAGCAGAATATTGATGATTTAAAAAAATAATACAAATATATTTTTAAATCGTCAAACATGAAAATGTAAATTCATACCGGGCAGGTCGAAAATCTGGAAGGGTAAGCAAGTCTGCATTCCGTTGGAGACGCTGGAGGAACATTCGGCCCAGGGGCCTCTGGTCCTCACGATGTCAAACATCCTGCAGGTGGCCAGTTGACTGTGCCTGCACAGGACGAGCCAGTCGTTGCTGGCGGTGGCCAGCAAGATGCCCAACCAGCCCAGGAGGCCCAGCGCAAAACCGCACAGCAGCCCGCAAAACTTGGCCATGACGTCCAAAAAGGGAAATCGGAGGAGGCGGAAATCCACGAGCCGGCTGGCCGAATCCCAAATGTGCTCCTGTCTTGTGATGGTGATGAGTGAAGCCTCTCAGAAACGGAGTTGGCTTTGTAGAGCAGAGAAATTCAGTCAGTGGGAAGGAGGGGTGGGAGGGGGGGGGGCAAACTCCAAACTTTTCAATCAATCAGAAAGTCATCCGTCATCACTTGCACCGCCTCCTTTTGCGAGTCTCACCCGAGATGATTTTCAGTGTTTCACTTTGAAACTAGACTGCCTCCTGCTGGTCAACACGCAAAGAACATTGGCACCGTCATTTGGACTCGTTTGAGAACCGACGTTGAGACTTGTGATGGGATTTTCGGCTCTTTTCGGTGATCCGGTTCATTTGGATCGGCTCAATGAAAAGAGATGGCTCTTTTTGGCTCTAAAACGGCTCTCTTAACTTTAGCTTTTCTTTTAAATATTTATGACATATTTAGCATGCGTTTTGATAAATGACCATGTTTAGGAAGGCGTTTTTCGCCGAAAAAAAGGACCACGAATAGAAAGGTGTTTTTAGCCGAAAAAAAAACGACCATTTAAAGGAAGGTGTTTTTAGCCGAAAAAAACGACCATGTATAGTAAGGCGTTTTTAGCCGAAAAAAACGACCATGTACAGTCAGGCGTTTTGAGCCGAAAAAAACGACCATGTATAGAAAGGCGTTTTTGGACAAATAGCCAAAAAAAACGACCATGTATAGTAAGGCGTTTTAACCCGAAAAAAACGACCATGTATAGTAAGGCGTTTTTAGCCGAAAAAAAGGACCATGAATAGAAAGGCGTTTTTAGCCGAAAAAAAGATCATGTACAGAAAGGCGTTTTTTGACAAAAAAAACGACCATGTATAGTAAGGCGTTTTTAGCCGAAAAAAACAACCATGTATAGGAAGGCGTTTTTAGCCGAAAAAAACAACCATGTATAGGAAGGCGTTTTTAGTACGAAAAAACAACCATGTATAGGAAGGCGTTTTTAGCCGAAAAAAACAACCATGTATAGGAAGGCGTTTTTAGCCGAAAAAAACAACCATGTATAGGAAGGCGTTTTTAGTTGAAAAAAACGACCATGTACAGTCAGGCGTTTTCAGCCGAAAAAAACGACCATGTACAGTAAGGCGTTTTTAGCCGAAAAAAAGGACCATGTATAGTAAGGCGTTTTTAGCCGAAA
>NW_017805195.1:0-3029 GCF_001891065.2 Hippocampus comes | reverse complement strand
CTAAAAACGCCTTACTATACATGGTCGTTTTTTTCGGCTAAAAACGCCTTACTATACATGGCCGTTTTTTTCAACTGAAAACGCCTTATGATACATGGTCGTTTTTGTCAGGTTAAAACGGCTTACTACACATGGTCGTTTTTTTTCGGCTAAAAACGCCTTACTATACATGGTCGTTTTTTTCGGGTTAAAAGGCCTTACGATACATGGTCGTTTTTTTTCGGCTAAAAACGCCTTACTATACATGGTCATTTTTGTCAGCTAAAAACGGTCGTTTTTTTCGGCTGAAAACGCCTTACTGTACATGGTCGTTTTTTTGGCATCAACACGTTCACCATCGCTGGCGCAGTCTTCATGCTCAGCACCGGTGAGTGCTTTTGAGCCAGTGGATGTTGACGCCAATTTATTCTCCCTCATATGAAGCTGCAGTTCTAAAGCCATGATCTTTGTCTTATGTTGTAATGCGCTAAACGTTGTAATGTGTAAAGGAAAAAAAAAAAAAGGCCAACCAATTAATCCCACTTCATCCCCGATAGCATATCAAGGCTAAAGCCTGACCCCCCCACCAAAACGAAATGCTCCACTCACCTGGCGATGCCATGATGTCATTTCGCTATGTTTATGGTCACAGGGCTGTGCGGGCTGATTGCCACCGTGTGGTATTATGTGGCTGTGAACAATGAGGGAGAGCTGATGGAGACCTGCAACGCGCTGCGCTGGGTGGGTGTCGGCGCGTCACTTTTGACCGGCATTGGTTGGTTGGCGTCGTTCTGACCGTGCCTGGAAGATTGCAGCCTCCACTTTTGCAACATGAGGCTGCACAGAGAATCGGTTGATGCCCCCGCTGCCACCTTCGTCCCTTCCAAGCGGGCCGAGAGCATCGACGTCTGATGAGGTCGCGGGTCATCTGTGTGCTTAATCAACTTTGGTTTGTTGTTATCAGGCTACAATTTGCACAAATGGTGAAAGCCTCCAATCAAAAACATTTGCGTTCATTCTTGTCAATTGTGTCAGTTATATTTGATTCGATATTTGACGACATGATAGCGTCAGGTACACATTGTTAGCTGGCTCAAGCACACAGTCCGTATTAGCAAAGCCTTGGTCATTTTTGTTAATTGTTTGCATGCACACTTGTTTTGAATTTCCATAATAAAGTACTTCACAAAGAAACTCAGCGAATTCCTTTCTGGATTCACATTGACATTTTTTTTAATTTGTATTTTGAGGACGGCATTGATTTCTGCCAATGTTAGCTTGCATAAGAAAACATAGTGCGTGATGTTGTTTTTCGGGTGATTACAATTGTGCCAGCAGTGTTTCAAATAAAGTCACTGGATAAAAAGCTTCATTTGGCCATGACCAGTTGGAGGGAAAACGGACTTCCTGTACTGTACATTGTTTTGATGTTTATGTGACAAGGGTGCTGTTATGCAAAGGATGAAAGAGTGATGTGTGTCCTGACAAATGCGACAACAGGCACACAATTTACCATTTTGCAGAAGCAGTCAGAGGTCAAGATTTCAGAACCCAGTGGCAGGTTATAACTATTATTTATCTCATCGTTATTTTTATTTACATTTTTATTTTGGGGGGGGGGGGCAGGATGCCTTATTTATTGTTAGATGACCAAGTTTAGAGTGCCTTGTTATTCCGTGCAATCGTTCCATTTTCATCTTTGATTAAAAGATTAGCAACCTAACCAAATGTCAGACTTAAAAGAGTTGAGTTCTTTTCAATCTTTTCAACTTTAATGAACGTCTCAGTTCCCAGAAATCAAGATTTTTCTGGCTATTCCTTGATGGGTCAGGCATGACAGGGTTAAGGCAGCTTGAAATCTCGAAAGAAGTGGACAAGTCAATCACTGTTTGCGTTAATGTTGGGAAAAGTAGCGTTAAGTATAGTCTGACTTTGAGCGGACAATTCAATCTTACTGTGTGCTGTGCAAAGGAAGGGCGACGAAACACGGCGGCAATGGTGCTGCTCTCCACTCAAATGCAAAAAGTGTGATCCTTTTGAACATTCAGTTGAATCGAGGATTTCTAAATCGTCCTCCTGTTATTTATTTCGAATGTTTTCATTTCTTTGGGACTGAGATTTGAAATATGAGTGTCATTGCCAGGGATTTTTTTTTTCTACAGTCGCTTTGTTTCCAATAGGTGTGATTATCATCAAAGTAAATATTTGTATGTTTCAGATAAGAGCACTGTTGCAGCGGCCGAATGGAGCGTTGCACAGTGATTTTCCTTGTGTTGGCGTCTCTCATGGCAGGTTAGACTTCCCTCCCACTAACTTTCTTCTCCTTTCGGCTTGTCCCTTTTCAGGAGTTGCCGCAGCGAGTCATTAATTCCCATCTTTCCCTGTTCTCTGCATCCTCTACGCTGACTCCAACTACCTGCATGTCTTCTCTCACCGCATCCATGAATCTCCTCTTTGGCCTTCCTCTCTTGTCTCTGACCTGGTAGCTCCGTCTCTAATGTTCTCCGACCAATGTATCCACTGTCCCACCTCTGTACATGTCCAAACCATCTCAGTCTGGCCTCTCTAACTTTTTTTCCCAAACTTTTATGCCTGAGTTCCCTTCCCAAATTTGAAGCGGAACTTGGGGAGACCTCAAGCTTTGATCATGTCGTGTTTTCAAGTCCTAATCAACATTCTAAATCAATTTTCAAGGCAGATATTGTGAAAAGAAATTCAAATATCCATAGTTCAGTGACAGGAGCACTTACACAAATTCTTACTGTATGGGAGAAATATTCATAATGTGACATTTTGAAGAGTTCAAAAAGTGACCAAAACTATGCGGATACTGCAAATGGTTCAAGAAGAGCTAAAAATTGACTTTGGGTGCACCTTTCCACAGGCGTTTTCGGCAAAGTTGCCCTCGGTTTAAGTTAAATATGCTTGAATATGTTTAGATATATTTCTTTGATTGCTGCAGAGAGAGAGAGAGACGCAATCAAAGAAACATATCTAAACACATATTAAAGCATATGAAATGAAGTCATTATTCCTTCACATGATGTCGG
>NW_017805194.1:17125-17252 GCF_001891065.2 Hippocampus comes | reverse complement strand
TTTGCCTCGTTTTGGATGAACACTTCCTAGGCTGACGCTCTCGCTCGTTGGCCGCCGAGTTGAAAGTCCTCGAGACAAGCCACGTGTCCGGGGGCGGGTTAGGGGGCTTTGAGTTGGATTCCCGGCC
>NW_017805194.1:14639-17001 GCF_001891065.2 Hippocampus comes | reverse complement strand
TCCACAAGGGGGGGGGGGGGGGTATCGGCGAGCTTAGACCGGCGCGGCACCGTCTCGTCGTGGTCGGTGGACGGCGAGTGGCAAAATGGCCGCCCCAGCAGATGCATCAAAAGCGCTGCGTTTTTTTCCTGCTCCGTTGACATTGCCCATGGGCAATATTCCCGAGAATGCCGCGTTCAGACTCCTGGGGGCCTATTGAACATTTTGGCCTTTGAAATGTGAACAGCGATCCGGAGGCGTTGACTGCAAGCGCGACGACGCGCGTCTCGATGAGACGAAAACGGGTCAATGACGGAGTAAATGATTGACGCGGCCTCCAAAGCCCAAAGCAGACCCAAGCGGAGCCTCGCCATTGGCTCGGCCGAGACCTTGTGGCTTAGCGTGCGTGTGGCGCTTTGCTGTGGGCAGCTGTTGGGCCAGCGGACGTTCATCTCGGGCTACACGGACAACAAGGTCTTCGACGCCATGCTGAAAATCAGCGACAGCAGCCGGATCACCATCAACGCCGCCGCCCACAACGACAAGGACTTGCTCTTCTATGAGGAGATGATGATGTGAGTCCCCTACACCCCGGCCTGCGACACATTAAAAGATTCTCTTCTTCACGCTCCTTTTATGACCGGTTTCCAGCTCTTCTCCGACCCTCACCACTTTTGACACAACTACTTTCTTATCACCACTCTTCCATCCCTTTTTCGTTGTTGTTGTTGTTATTTTTTTTTTTTGCAACTCTCTGACCCCACTTTCTGTAAGCGTCAACGCCGGCCGTCTGCTTTTCAGGAACGGGACCTGTTTCGGCACCAAGATGAACATCTCCATCGACGGCAATGTGGCGTCCGCCAAAAGTGAGCCGTCTTTGTCGTCTGACGCCGCCGCCTTTGGCGTTTGTGTCGACCGTGGACGCTGACGTTGGCGTTTTGTCGTCCTCAGTGCAAAACATCTCGTCCGTCTTCCACTGGCTGCCCACGTGCGACGGCTGCCAGTTGTTTAGCATCAACAGCACGGCTCGTGACCTGAAGACCTTCCTAGAGCTTTTCGGCATCCACCTCGGCGAAGCCGTCAACGACCAGATCAACGCCCGCTGCCTCTACCTGTTAGGTGAGGGGGAAATGTCAAGCCCATGCCTACCTTATTGGCTTTGTGCGCATATGTGTCCGCCAGCATGTGATGTCACGCTATTGCTCGGGACCGTTCTTTAGGCTAAACGCTAGCGAGCACGACTGTTACTCCTGATGTGAAGGCTGTTAGCTCGCGATGACATCTGTGGCGCGGACGCATTTGAGGTGCCCTGCCGCCATCTTGTGGGGTCCGTAAGCTATGACGCCCAAAAGAGCCACTTTTCCTTCCGCAGCTCCAGGGAACACGGTCAAGGACTCCGACCTGGAACACTTCAAGAAGCAGGCCCACTGCTTGGGCTTCTCCGGGGAACCCAACTTCATGATCGACCCCAAAAAAGGTTCGGTCGCACTGGCGCCTCTCTCGCGAGTCCCGCCAATCGTGCAGTACCTGTCAGTCATCTTTTCTCTTTTGTCTCTCGCAGACTTCTGTGACGGCCACAAAGTGGTCATGCTCAACTGACGTGCTGATTAAAGAAATCAAAGAGCAACATGAGTCTGTGTGGTTTTTTTTGGCGCAGCTAGCTAACCACGCTCATCGTTAGCGTGACAGTGTCTTGTCCAGGCAAACCAAGACAATGAAAGTATTTTTAAAAAATGATGAGATTTGTTTAAGAAAGAAAAAGAGAAGAAAAAAACATGGGACACCGTTCACAGATCTGTCAAGGGAGCCTTCTCTCCCTCTGCTTCTTGCGCTCTCATTTTATCTTGTTGGGGGGTGGTGAAGGTCAGCTCAATCAGCATTTTGAGCAGCTACACGCAGACAGGTGTCCCCTGTGCCGGTGCGTGAGACAAACCTGCAGTTCCTGCTGTCTCCACTGCAGGGCGCTCTCCGTCTGCGAGAGGATCCACGGCAGGGAGGATGCATCCCGGCAGAGGACTGACTGTGAGGGGGTGCTCACGTTCAACGTGCGGCACTGGCCCAGCGCGAAGAGAACAGCAGCAGCGACAAGACCAAACGTAAAAACAAAACGAACCAGGTTATCGACTTGCTGTTCACAAACAAGACATCGGCGTACACAAAGTCAACTGGGCCTCATGTAGTCGCTCACAAACAACAACGACAACAAGGGGACTTTTGCAAACGTGTAGCGGTTGACAAACACCGAGTCGTGACACGCAAACAATGTCGTGTCGCTACCAAGGCCAGACGTCACGCGGTTGTTGACAAATGGTAAGCGGGTGCAAGTCACCCACCAGCTTGTCGACAGCCTGCGCCACAGCCTCTGGCATGCCCTCGGCGTCTG
>NW_017805194.1:7004-13150 GCF_001891065.2 Hippocampus comes | reverse complement strand
GAGGGCACCTGCGAGGGCGCCGCGCGCTGCTGCGCTCACCCTCTCGCCCAGCGCCCTGGCTCTGGACGCCAGCTCCTCCCTCTGGGCCCGACTCTCGGCCAGCTCTTCCTGCAGGAGGTGCACTTCCTGCCGCAGCTCCGCCCTCTCCCGCTGCCAGCCCATCGGCGGCTGCGAATCCGCGGCGGCCATCAGCTGAAACTCGGCCAAGGCCGCTGCCGTCGCCACTGCGGCGCGTGGTGGTGTTGGCTCGCCAAGTGCCGCCTTGAGATGCGAGTGTCATCTGTTCGGCGAGCACGTCACGTTTCAAAACCCTTACATCTCAAATTGTCGTTATCACATTACAACGCACAATTTACCGTGCAATTTAAGACGCTAAAGTGTGAATTTGATCACATTGTCGCGCAAGCGCCACTTAGGGCCTGTGGTCTGTAGTGCGCAAAGTTTCCCTCATACCGCAAGACAAATAAATCGAATCGACGAGCGAAAGCTGACATCTTGCGAAAAACTGGTGAAACTACACTTGAATCGGTCTCTCGATTTGTACTGGCGTACAAACACGTGAACCGTACACCCTTTCCTTCTCATTTACCCGTCCAAAGTTAAACTCATCAGTCTCAAAAAGACGCAGATTCAACGACCAAAATAAAAGAAAAGTGATGCAAAGAAGCCCGCCCGCCAAAGGGGTCGAACGGCTAAGCAGCGGCATGCGAAGCGGTAGTCGTACAGGGAATGGTTTTCTTCAGATAAAAAAAACAAGCATCTACCTGGAGGAGGTATTCTCTTGTTGCTTTTGTGTTGTCAACTTATTCAAATGAGGCGGGCAACGAAACCTTTCAACCCTGGCGACGACGCGCGATGATGACGTTCACAAAACAGCAAAACGACATACGGGATCGCAACCGCTTTTAACATGAGCTCCTGCCATCGATTACATTTATTAAATTCAACAATTATTTAGACCCCAAAAAGACAACGTCGATTTTAAGCCGCGCCTTTATGGTAAAGTCTGGTGAAAGTCGCAACCATTGGTCTTTGGCTGCCGCTCTCTGCAGGTACCGGATGTACGGTCCACCGGCCGCCACATCGACTCGGTGTTGTCCGATTAATGACGTCATGCTATGGCAAATCCAATAGGTCAAAGGCTATTACACCCCACTGAAGAGTCAGGGATGCTACTGTGTTCTTTATGAGCGTTTGTTCGTACAATTTGTACATTTAAAGTAAAACAGACAATAACATCAAACTTTACTTACTTTCGTGATTGCCTCATTATTTAAGAATCAAGAAATTGCCCTTCTTAGCGTTTATTCTTTCAATGTATATTGAGGCTCGAATATTTCTATATTTAGAATGCCGAGAATTACAAGCAAGTGACTGTACCGTAGTGTTGAGCTCTTCGTTGAAAAGATCCATCCATCTTGATTAGAAATGATCAATTACGGTATACTTCAATTAATGGGGCATAGTCTGGGATTGTGTATTTATCGGACCAAATAAATTAGTTCCAACATTTGTATTAGGGGGAAAAAAATACATCTTGTAATTAATAGTATTATTCATCAAAAGCAGCGATCTCCCACCATCGAATCAAAACATTTAGCATACACCCCGCACGAAAAAAATCTCATTACAAGTTCATTCTACCAGCTGTGGCTGCAAATTTCACATTTTGATTTTAAAATGCCCGAAACTATTAATTCATTAATTAAACTCACATTGTTTATAGGAGTGGTGTTGGAAATCCTCTGTCGTAATCAGTGATTTTTTTCGCAAAATTGCCCAAAGAACCTCAATCCAATTTCTGCAACACACACCAACCACAATCTTCTGAACAACATTTGGATTGTTTCTTTGTTTATTGTACAACATACTTGTCAAACAGTCAAATGACACCGCGATGGGAGTCGGCGATGAAGTCAAGTTGCACTCAAGATTGTTTTTGGAGGAAATAATGATTCAAATCCACACACTGTAAATTATGGCTGCCTTGAATGCCGTTCTTCCTTAGCCAACTTCAACTCGTACAAGGATGCCAGAAGTAGCCAAGGAAAGAACATTCCAACTACCCTCCACGAGTGTGCTAAATTGTCTTACGAGTCAGGACCTGAAGCAGGATATGAAGCACACGGAAGAAAAGCACAAACGGATTTCCGTAGAAAAAAAATACCTCCCAATGTGAGCGAGTCATCAGCTGGCAACTTCCCTTTGAGTCTTCTGCAATGTCATGTGATTCTCTTACATGGCCAATGAGTAGGCAGGAGTGGAGGGCTCATGATGTGACATCACTTCCTGATGGTGGGACTTGGGGTCAGCTATTCTAAGGATGGTGGTGCAATCAACCGTCACGTCGCTGTCACGGACCGAGGCAAAGCTGTCCATGCTGCTGCGTGCGTGAGTGCATGTGTACACACGCGTGCGCACACACACACACACACACACACACACACACACACGGCAGTGGGTGCTGAGGTCACACTAAAGGCCCAGGGACTTGCGTACGATCTTCTGAGCCAGTTTGTAAAAGTGATCCCGGTCCTCCCGCCACATTTTCGAGGCGTCCACGTTGGCGCCGCTTTCGTCATTTGGCTCTGTGTGAGAGAGAAAGAGACAGAGAGAGACACACACAAGAGGGGAATGACTGTGATCAGTTTCCATGGTGACGTGTTTTTTGTGTCCAGTGCGGAAACTATCCCAGCCGTCTTCGGGAAGTAGGCGGGGGACACCCTGAACCGGTTGCCAGCCAATCACAGGGCACACAGAGACCAACAACCATCCGCACCCACACTCACACCTTGGGACAATTTTGAGTATTCAATCAGCATGCCATGCATGTTTTTGTAATGTGGGAAGAAACCGGAGTACCCGGAGGAAACCCACACAGGCCCGGGAGAGAACATGCAAACTCCACACCACACAGGGAGGCCGAAGCTGAATTGAACCTGCTACATCTCCACTGTGAGGTCAAAGTGCTAACCACTGGACCACACACACACACACACACACACACACACACACGCACACACACACACACACACACAAACACACGTTACTTCCGGGGTGCACTCGGCTGTCAAGCTAACATGCTAAGATGCTATGCGGGGCCGCCTCGTGTTCAACGACAACAGCAGCGACCAGGGGAGTCGCAGGTCGGAACGGAAGACGCGTCAGCATTTCGCTCCGAACAACAACAAAATTGTGGCGGCGGTGCTGATCGATCGTCTGGCCCTCACGAAGCTCAACACTCAAGTTGACACAAACACAAAAAAGCTCCAACATGTCAGCGCTCAACTTCGTTGTCCGCCTCCGCGGAACCGACTGGAAGCGACGCACGAAGACGCGCCAGCCGTCAAGGAACACAAAGTGTTTTTGATGTTGCGGCAGCGGTGGAAGATGTCAGTGCGATTGTGCTCACGTTTGTATTCGGCCATTAGTCTCTTGAGCGGGGTGCCCGCCATCGCCGCCGCCTTGGTCGTCGTCGCGACGACGCTGACCGACTGAGTTAGTGATGTGTCGTTCGCGAACGAACCGGCTCTTAGAGCCGGCTCTTTGAAGTGAACGATGGGAGCCGACGGCTCTTTGAAGTGAACGATGGGAGCCGACTTTTTTTTTCTCCTGCTATTCCCCCCCACCCCAATTCGGATAAAGCCGCACGTGATTGGTCAAGATCCGTGGTAGAAGAGGGAGGGGAGGGTTACACACACACACACACACACACACACACACACGCTGCAGCGGAGAGAAGGGAGAGGAGTTAGAGACACATACAGCAGCACACTGTGAGCAGCACACGAACAGGAGAGACAGGGAGACGAGAGAGAGCTCGACAGCGCTGCAGAGAAAAAAACAACACGGTGGAAAGTGGAAAGGTGAGAAAATGGATAGGAAGCGCAGTGAAATTTGGACTCATTTCAACTTAATTGATAGTTCAACAGCAGCCTGTAGACTGTGCAAGGTTAAAATATCCAATATCAAATTTTAATTTATAATTTGTTGTGTGGTAATCAAAGCTTACTTACCGGTATGTTGTTTTACTGTAAATAGTTAAAAGCTTATAAATATACACAATCAGAGATTGGAACTTTTTGTTGACCTTGTTTTGAGACGGGTCTTTGTTTTTGTACTTTTTAATTTATTTTTTGTAGCACTCCATGTTGTACTCCATGTTGAGTATGTTCAGAACAATATAAATAAAGCCATATAAATAATAAATATTTGATATACTGTATATTTTTTACATTAGTAATTCATTTTACACATTACATGATTTTTGGTCGTAAATTAATTTAAGCAACAAAAAAACTGAGGAGCCATATGGGAGCCGAAAGAGCCGGCTCTTTTTCGTGAGCCGAGCCAAAAGAACCGGCTCTCTAAAAGGAGCCGGAATTCCCATCTCTAGTTCTGAGTCCGGCACTGCTCCACTGTCACATGGTGTTCCACAGGATCCACTTTTGTCCTGTCTGGAGGAAATTAAGACCTGGATAACACATTTTTTTGAATGTCAATGAAAAGGAAACTGGTGTTTGGTGCCATTGGCCCTTGTACATCCCATCCTGCTCACTTGCAACCCCTGGCTCCTTATCTTAAGCCAACATTCTCAAACTTGGGTCTTAAACTGGACAGTGATTGTAAATTGGACTGGCAAATTGGTGCTGTTGTTAAATCTAGCTTCTTTCATCTTAGACAGCTAGCTGAAGTAAATCCTCTCCTCTCTCAACAGCACTTTGAAACAGTAATTCATGCCTTCTTCACATCTCGGCAGGATTACTGTCATGCACTTCATTTTGGAGTTAGTTTAGTTAGGCAAGCCCACTCAATGCCCATCTTTAAAACTTGTCTTAAAAGTCATTTTTATTCTTTAGCTTTTGACTCAGCATGAGACTTGATTTTAGTTTGACTGTTTTCGTGGTTTTACTGTGTTCGTGATTCATTTATTGTTTGTTTTTGTATGACTTATTTTTGTATATACAGCACTTTGGATACAGTGATGGTTGTTTTAAAGTGCTCTATGGAAACAGTTGAGTTGAGTATCAGTTCCAACACAGTAATAAAGTTTGTCATGTTTTGTTAAGCGGTTGGACAGTCTGATTCAGCTCAAAGCAGAAGTAGGACCCCGAGGCAAACCTCCTACTTCCCACTGCATGGTAACCACATGACCAGGACGCGTAATTAGTCCCCGGAGGAATCACGGAATTTGCAGTGTATTTCCAAGCTCTCCGCTAAGATCACGGCGAGGTGCAGAATCTTACATTTACATGTAGTTTTCATCCAAGCAGCTAGATGTCGCGGTCAGACAGTCTATGTTCATACTGCAGGGCATGATGCCCAGTTTAGATTTTTTTTATATATTTTTTAAGACCCACGGAAAATTACCTTTCAACCCGCAAAATCAAGATTTCTTCTCTGCAGAATCAGCGTTTTTCCGTGCAAAATCAACACTTTTTCTCTGCAGATTTCTGGGGACACTACTTGATGTAAACAAGCTCCACGTCGCTCCATGTCATAAAATGGCGCTCAACCTTCCAAGTTTATGTTAGCAACACAACTTATGACAACTACCCGCTGGAGGTATTAGAATGATCGGGTCCGATATTTTGAATTTTTCTGAGCAAAATGTCTTCCTTGCCATTAGGTGCTCACCACAGCTTACTGATAAAAACGCTTACAGTTCATAAAATCTACAAATCTTGTGGCGATCTTTCTAATAATGCCACTTTTAAATTCTAAATGCTAAAGTCAGTCAAGAAAGCAATGATGTATTGTTTGTATTGTCGTCATATTGCGGTTCAGTCTGCCACCTGGTGGCAGCTGCGTGGCATAAGAGCGCAGTGAAAGCGTTTCTACACCAAATCAAGCTTTTCTGATACTCTTATAATAGGCAGTTTGCTGCAGATGACAAATGACGATAGGTACAATGGTAGAAAAATGACACGACAGACTAATTTCTTTCATTGCCACGATACATACACATCGCCATCTTGCCCGCTCCCGACAGAACACATCAAGCGGCTATTTGTGATTCACACAGAGGCACAGAAACTTCCCCCACGCACGAGTTCCAGCGTACCACCGCAGCCGAAATACAGATGATTTTTATTTTATTTGTTTAGTTATTTTTTAGCCTTGTGAAGTGGAAAAAGATCATACAT
>NW_017805194.1:0-2143 GCF_001891065.2 Hippocampus comes | reverse complement strand
TATGTGTACTCTATTTTTATTCCAATAGTGCATAAGTATGAGCATACACTTATTTGACACTTCATATTGTCAGTGTAGAAAGAAAAAAAGGTAAAGAAATTGCGAAATTTACAATCAGCATTCACTTTCACTTACATCAATTTCTTGGATCATGTCATTTATTTTGCTTGCTCCGTCTTTCATTTTGATCACTTTTAACCTCTCTTCCAGCATCAGAGCTCTTCTTGTCTTAGCTGCTTGACATCCAAAGGTCCTTTTGTAGCCATTTTAGCATTATAACGTCCACGCTCGTCTGAATCTAACAATAACAAATACTTCTGGACCCGGTGGCTTTTCTTTCCACCATCTCACTGTCTCTACCTAACCCTAACCCAAGACAGCGTTGCTCAGCTGATGTTCATGCAATGAACTTTTAAACCAGCCACACCTCGTAGTTCTAAATGGCCACAGTTAGCTTTCGAAGGCTAAAAACGTTACGCTAACTGGAGCGCTAATTAGCGTAATGTTTTTAGCCTTCGAGAGCTAACTAGGCCGTCTAGGACTACGAAGCGTCCCGTGGCTGTTTTTAGCATGATAACAAGTAAAGCATTCGAGGAAACGATCGTTTATTTGAATGTCCGTCGAGCCGCGGGACGCTTCATAGTCTTCGACGGCCTAGTTAGCTCTCGAAGGCTAAAAACATTACGCTAACTGGAGCGCTAATGAGAGAGAAGCGCTCCAGTTAGGTCCCTCTTGGCAATGGCAGAGCAGCTATGAGTTTGTTGAGTCCAGGAAACTCGCAGCTGTGACCGAAATAAACATTGTTCACTATGTAAACCAGTGTGGTGTTTGCTGTTGCCGTTTCCGAACGAACCGGTAGAGGTCGCTGTTGGATAAAACTTCGTTGTAGTGAATGTCTTTGCGAGGCTGGAGCAGAGAAAATGATTTCGTATAACGCAACAGGGGGTTTTTCGTCGTATGGGGGGCAGGAGAATGGGAATTGTGTTAATGCATGAAGATTTTTTCACATAAGGGGGTATTTTCGCCCATGTAGGTTTCGTTCTAGAGGAGTTTCACTGTACTTACATCTTAACAAACAACGTTGGAGCTAATCTTGTGCTCAGCGACTGACAGAGTACAACATTTTATGACTGTATGTTCGCTTTTCCATTTTTAAGAGATGACAAAGTGCACTGACCAGCCATCAAGTTGTGTATATGCATAGCCACAACAAAGGGGACGAGTAAATTCATTCTCGGCATCAAAAGTTGTTTTGGTCTTTGAGGCGCGCAGGGCAACAAGTCCAAGTTGAGACTGTGCGTCCAGCGGGCGTACGCGAAATTACAGCCAACCGGAGGACGCATTTGGAATATTTTTCGCTACCTGAGCCAATCAGAGTTCAGCCTGCTGGTGACGTCAGACAGCATGTTTTGGTGACGTCAGACAGCACGTTTGGACTGCTTGCATACATTTTTAACCCTGACTAAACTTCTTGGACTTCTCTACCCTCAATCATACGTTTAAAATGTGAGAATCATGTTCTTTGATTTCTCCAGTGCCTTCAACACCATCCAACCCAACCTACTGAGGGACAAACTGCAGAACGCCGGAGTGGACCACCATCTCACAGCATGGATTATAGACTACCTCACAAACCGGCCGCAGTACGTAAGGGTGCAGAGCTGTGAGTCGGACAGGCTTCTCTGCAGTACGGGAGCGCCGCAGGGGACTGTTCTGGCTCCATTCCTGTTCATCCTCTACACCTCGGACTTCAGACATGCCACTCCAAACTGCCACCTTCAGAAGTTCTCCGATGACTCTGCGATTGTTGGCCTCATTACAGAGGGGGACGATCGGGAGTACAAGCGACTGACGAAGGACTTTGTGGACTGGTGCCAGCAGTATCAACTCCAGATCAACCCTAGGAAAACTAAGGAGTTGGTTGTGGATTTCTGCAGGCAACAGTCCTCACCAGCACTGATGAACATCCAGGGTATGGACATAGAGAGGGTGACCTCCTACAAGTACCTGGGTGTTCTTCTCAACAACAACTTCCCAACACCAAACTGGACTGGTTGACTAACACGGACACCCTGATTCGGAAAGGTCAGAGCAGACTTTTCCTATTTAGGAAACTGAGGTATTTTGGGGTTCAGGGGTCACT
>NW_017805193.1:122258-132527 GCF_001891065.2 Hippocampus comes | reverse complement strand
GATTCCTCACCCAATGTGATGGACACAACCTGCTTTAACATACAAACTGATTTAGAAGTACATTTGAGCTAAGTGCTAGACTTCCTTTCAATTCCACACTCAATGTGAAGAACATTTCAGCCTGCCGTCACACACACCTTGATTTTAAGTCCCCACCCCGTCTATGCCACTCCCCCACACTGCTACGTTCATTAGCAGTAAGGCCCCATTTGTGTGAGCCAGGTTAATAAACAACAATAATGCAGTATTACCATTCCTGTTATAATTATCAACGCTAAGATAAGTGACTAAAAATGTGGACTGTACAAATAATGTAAATAGTTAATATTATTGTTAGCCTTGATCATTCATGTATGCAAGGTTTTAGAAGTATATTTGAGCTGAAGCTACACTATACCTTTCGATTCTTTACTCGATGTGACAAACATTACTACCTGCTTTCAGCAGCCTGGAAATCCTGACTCCTCGCTGTATCAGCGATTGAGTCTGGTCATAGTCTCATCAGGTACATTTCCAAGGTGGGTCAAACCTGATCAAGCAGAAAGCGAAATGAATCAATTAACGCATGATGTCAGAGAAAAAAAAATCTCTTGAGATAAATGATTCCAGTGCCATGAGCTGCTGAGGTTTTAATGACTCTTAAGTGTTTCTGGTTATTTAAAACTGATTTAATGCTGAACGATGGTAACAAACAATCGTCTCTCCCACACAGCATTTTGAATGAGGATGTGGATTGCCAGGCTAGCCTTCACACACATCTCGATTGTAAGTCCCCACCACGTCAGGCTAGCCTTCACACACATCTCGATTGTAAGTCCCCCCTATGCCCCTCCCTCACAATGTTGCATTAATCAGTAGTAGGGCCCTATTTGTGTGAGCCTGGCTATGATACAAGATTAATACCAGCAGTATTTTTACTTTTATTATCAATGCTAAGATTAGTGAATGAAAATGTGTTCTGTATTAACGTTATAAATAAATAGTTTATATTATTGTTAGCCCAGATCATTCATGTATGTAGACTTTTAGTATATTTGAGCTAAAAGCTACCCTATACCTTGCAATTAAGTCTGGTCATCGTCTCAAGTGCGTTTCCAAGGTGAGTCAAACCTGATCAAACAAAGCGAATGAACCAATCAATGGAGAGTGGGTGTGACGTCAGAAAAAAAATAACGTCTTTTTTTGTAATAAATGCTTCCAGTGGCCTCAGTTGCTATTTTTTAAATTCCTCTGTTTCTGATTATTAAAGAGTGATTTATTGGTGAATGTTGTTAACAAACTATCGTCTCTGACGTGCGCCAATTTGAATGAGGATGTGGCTTGCCAGGCAAGCCTTCACACACAATGAGTTTGTAAACACCCCCCCCCCGCCCCCCCACTGTTATGTTCATCAGCAGCAGAGCCCTTTGTGTGTGAGGCAGGCTAATACACAACATCAATGCTAGCCAGTGAACTGGTTGCTGCTATGTGATGAGGATAGCTAAAGATACAGTAAACATTCCCATCCCAGAAATTCTATGAAAAGGAATTTCCTTCACCCGGAGTAAAAACCTATACATTAACATTTTCACTACGATATTACATGTTATCGTAACTTACGTAAGCGGAAATTCCACTAGCCGTAACCCGGATGGAGACGGAAGGCCGCGGCAGCTTAAATACACGCAACGCCCACCCGATGCGACGGAAAGACACGACGGAAGACACATTTTCACTTTCGCCTTTTTCTATCATCAGATCCGAAATGACGACGTGTAAGTGAAAGATTTTAACTTTATTCACTTACAGCCCGTAGATCGCGGCACCAGCTTAAAAAGCAGTACTCACTAGACACGACGGAAGAAACGTGTTCGCTTCGCCGTTTTCATTCATCAGATCCGAAACGACGACGTGTCAGTGAGTTTTTATTGGCGTGCATTTTATTGTAATTGTGAATGATTTTAACTTTATTCACTTACGTCCCGTAGATCGCGGCACTAACTTAAAAAGCAGCGCCCACTTGACATGACGGAAGAAACGTGTTCGCTTCGCCGTTTTCATTCATTAGATTCAAAACGACGACGTGTAAGTGACTTTTTATTAGCGTGTGTTTTACTGTAACTGCGAAAGATTTTAACTTTATTCACTTGCGTCCTGTAGATCATGGCATCGAAACGTAGAACTGTAATGACTGTAGTGGAGCCAGTGAAATGCATCCGTTTGAGCGAGGCTGGACACAAAGTAAAAAGCATCTAGACACTTGGAGTCGGAAAGAGGCAAATCTACGAAACTTTAAAAAACAAGGCATCGATTCAACTCCTGATGACAAGCCACCATCCTGCAAGGAAGCAATGCAAATGGCAACAAAAATCCTTCAGTTTGCACAAGAATCACCAGACATTGGTGATCAACGGGACAGTTACTTGCAACTAGCAAGAAAACCGAATGGCATGCAGGCAAACATTGTCATAAACCAATGAATGCATCCAACAAAACAATCCAAAATAGACACTTTTTTTCCCCCAAGACAGAAAAAAATAAACATTAAAATACTGTACGTATTGTACTGCTGTGATTTTTTTTGATACACATGTATTCCAGTTTTTGTTATATAAACAGTTTTTGGACAGTATATTTTTGCATTTTATTGATTGTGTTGTGACACGTGCATTTTGTCAACATACTTGCAGGTTCATAAACGACATGTATCATGCTCATTTCCCAAATGAGGAATTTCTGTTATCAGGACAGATTGGACAGCGCAAACACGAGTCCGTACTGGAGAATGTCTACTGTAATTACATAATTACTAAGACGTGTGGGCTCAGATGCTTCCAGATTCAGAGAAATGGTGAGTGCGTATTTTACTTCCATGAAACTATGGTGCCGTGAAGTTTATTTGCACCTTATTAGGACATGTATGACGGCATTCGCTCCGGTGTGCTCAAGGTAGTGTCCGATAGCCCGTGCTTCTGGTCCTCCAATTAATGTAGCAGGCAACTAACTGCAGGTCAACACATTGTGGCTAAATGCAAACATCTTCGCAGTCATAACTTCAACGCCTTTGTTTCCTTCGTGGCTTTGCACTTTACTTTTTAAACTACTGTAGTCAGGATTATGTACATATTAATATATGAACGTACATAGTTGGCCTATTAGCTGAGTAAGACGAGGCGCTGTAATTGGCGTTCGATTGTCACGTCCTTGTGCTAACCATGTAGCGCGCGACCATGGAGCCAATTTTGTTTCGATAATGGCGTAACTATGGTGACCTAAACTGATCTTACAAATAGTATTTGCGAGACTGTTGCCACCACCATGGTTCATGGGACATTACAACATTACTCGTTGATTATTATATGTCAGATTAAAATGATACATACAGAAAATAGTACCGATTGTATTGTAATGGTGCATGTGCGCAAACACAGATGTGTTTAAAATATACTGACTGATCCAAACAGCCAGAGACAGGAATAACAGCAGCAGGATTTGTAATCCCTGAATTTGAAAAGGCCATTTACTGTAATTCTTGTCAGAAATACAGTGATAATTTTACAGTTCACCCCCAGCGAGTCCCAGGGACTCGCTGATCAGAAAAGTATGAGTCCCATTATGCATTTAGAGAGTCCCAAATTTCGAATTCTGAAATGGTCTACTTATTCAATTGCATATGATAATAGCACAAACAACAACATACACATACAATTACAAACAAATGCTGCAAAAATTTAAATAATTCAGTAGCAGGCCTGAGGATTTCGGAAAGTCACGGGAACCGTTTTCCGGTTCATAATCAAGAATTCAGAAACTCAAAAGTATAATGTTTCAAGAGTAAATGTTTGAAAATTATCTATGAACAATGAACATTACTTCAGGAGCTGTGTTCTCCAGGTTTATTCAAAAAAAATAAATGGATCAAAATATGATGTAGTCATATGGCATCATGAATACAGCATACCACAAAATCAGAGTTTTTTTTCCAATCTCACACTGCAAAGATTAATTTACTGATAAGTATTGATGTGGCTTGACATCCTCTTCCCAAGACGATGCATGTGTAATCTACTATCAATTTGACGAAAGAATCTACCACACGTCATCATTAGTTCTACCAACAGTTAACATTAGCATTACTACACCTTGTGACGAATGTTTTATTCATAAAGTTACCATGCTACAACCAGTAAATTATACAATAACCAAGACTGTTTCATAATATTTTTCATAGTGATTAGCTTATAGATCTAATGACCAACTTGCCTCGTAATCGTGCCTCTCGTCGTATCTTGCTCTCGTGTTCTGTGCATACATACGTCACAGGTGAGTTTGGTGATACGCCCTTCGGACGATTCATACGAAAAATCAGATTGGCATTCCCATTTCTTAAATGTCGTAATTCGTAGACCTTTGTGAGTTTTTTTTCGCCGCCATCTCAAACTTTCATCTGCGCGATTCCTCAGTTTGCGGACTAAAATAGCAACCCGCATGCGCACATAACATTATCTGTTCCGCCCCCCCAACACTGAAAACAAAACAAAACGAAAGTAAATTAGAAGAAACACACTCACACACCACACCAGAAACACACAAACAGACACAGTGAAATCGCGTTGATCACACAGGAGAGACATAATCGTGTACAGTCAACTTGTGTGCGGTGACTTTTGTGGTTAAACGATTTTTCGGTATCGTCAAAATGATGCCACGGAAACGACACACTACCGGTTACGACAGTTCCCGTGAAATCCTCAGGCCTGCCGTAGTTTTTTTTTTTTTTTTTGACTGAGAAATTTCCTTGCGTCCCAAAAACACACATTGTTTGGAACTGTGCGTCCCGTGGGAAAATTATGCGTCTTGGACGTGGGACGCAGAGGTAACAAGATGGCTGGAAATAAGGACACTAATCATTTAGCTCATTACCTTGAATAGAGCAGATCAAGCCATTAACCAAGGTTGGCGATTATGACAAAAACAATGATTTATTTATTTTTTAAATATATGTCCAAAAGTGCCACAAAATATAATCAATAAATAAAAACAAACTACACGATTAACATCTCTAAATGTACTTTTTGTGTTTGCAGGATCAAAGTCTGGATGCGGCGCATGCAGATGTATAAAGAACACCACAATGCATGTTTGGAGAGATATGAGAAGGCTCAAGCAAATATGTCAACAAAGGTACAAGGACCTGAATTCCTTGAATGCAACATTCGTTGAACTATACTTTGACACAAATGAAATAAAACTATTTATTCACTCATGGACACTGTTTTAATACTTGCAACTTGAGTTGCAGTGTCAAATCTTTCGACTTCGGAAATCTGCATGTTGTGATACGTAATATCTGAAGAGAGAAACCCATTTATCCTGGAAGTGAAGGTTCTTTCATTGACAGTTGATTTGATATATTTTTTTGTTTTTCACATAGTTCACAAAGAGAGATCCAGTGACGACAACAACACGGTGATCCTTGACCACACTTCAAATGATGTTGGTAGAAATGCCCTGTTGGTAGAAGTGTCCCTGAGTTCAAAAGGCAGGTCACTATCATCGTAAGAATACCGTATCTATCATGCTTAATCTATTAATCATAGATATGGGATAGTAGAATATTTTTTCTTCAACCTGGATATAACATTTATTGGTATGTTTTGAATCTCTATTAGTTTATTTACTCTCATAATAATAAAGGATACCAGCAAATCAGGGGACAGTATTATACACAAGTACAGTGAGGGGGAAAAAAACGCTTTTCAACTGTGATTAAAGCGACACTCGTATGTGCTGCGTCATTTACGGTCCAACTGGTATATGCCTGTCTTTGTTACAATTGTATTCCTATTCCAATGTCTAATACGAGAGTGAGCATACTGCAGTTCAAAAGTTAAGGCACTTAAATGATTATCGATGTTTTATTTTTTACATTTAAAAAGTTTATTTTTTTCCCAAAAAATAAATGATCGTATGAATAATTGTGCTTTTAATTAATGCCAAAATAATCATGATGAATATTTGTTTCTATAATTGTGCAGCCCTACTGTGTTAGACTAACATCTTATTAGATTATTTCAATATCAGGTTGTAGAAACAGAAGATGTAATGGTGTAATGAATTGTTTTGCCTTTTATTGTTGAGTGTTGCTGTTGAGGGGTTGAAATGAGCTTGCTAAGCTACATACTTGTTGGAGAAGTTGACAACACAACCACTGGTTTGTCAAAAAGTGACCAGTAGGAATGACAACTGTGTCAGACTGTCAGCATCAATGATGCTTGGGCGGCCACGAAACACTAGATCCAGTACAATACAGCGTCAGCATAATGAAGTTGTTTTTAGCAGGCTTAATCAATGATTGAACGTTATTTCAGTACGCGTTTGTTTCGTTAAAGTCTGTAGCAAGTATAAATTGTGACGGGAATGCCTGTGTCCGAAAAAATGAAGTCGTCAGCAGTTACACCGCGATATGCTGAACGGAACAGTATCAAAATAAAAGCTAACTTTTTACCCATTGATGTCCAGATATTGTTTGGTTCAAATTTACTGTAGGGTGGGGGGATGCAAATTATGCACAGGATATTATGGCTACTAATCTCTCTCTGTCTCTCTCTCTCATCTTAACAAGAAAATGCTTGAAAAAACAATCGAAGATTCCCTATCAAGTTCTGACATCACTGAGGATGAATACATTCTTAACCTGCAGAAGACATAAGTAACAGCTCATCAGAAGATACAATGCAGCACAAGGGCAAGAGGACAAAGGCACTGAAAGTACCTTCAACCAACTCACGGAAAGTACATGAAAAATCAGAGAAAAGAAGACGTGCCACCTTCTTGTTCCCCGGAAACGGGTAAACCTCAAGAATCTTCATCTAAAACTTTACCCCTAGCCAATTCCTGTAAAGTAGATGTCCAACCACATAAGAGAAGACGTGTGACGTTTGCTGATTCCTGGGACACAGATTACCCGCAAACATCTTCATCCGGTGGTTCTGATGTGATGACCATGACTTTAAAGAAGAGAACAGATGGTCGCTGGCTGTATAACAAATCTTACTTCTATGTGTTTTGCTCCAAGCCCTACAGAAAAATCGGACGCCATTTGGAAACAAAACACAAATATCGACCTGTAGTAGAGTAAAGGAATGGTGATACCTCGTCAGAGGAAGGATTTTATCGCTCCGGAAACAGGAAAGCTGTCGCAGTTGAAGGGCAAGAATCAGGATGAAATTAACATCGATCCCCAAGGTAAGAACACATCTGCATATTTTAGGAAATAATTGCACCCATTTTTTTCTCTGCCAACAAAAGTTTTGTTTATATTTTTTTCAATAAAAATGTATACATTTTGGTGTTCATATAATCTAAGTTTTATCTATGTGGTTGCTCTGTTCCTCAGAGAAACTATGTGTTGCCAGTGATGCCTCCAAGTGGTGCGAGGGGGAACACCGGGGCTCTTGAGCCCCTGCTGCGGCTGAATGCCCACCAGCCGACGGGGAAGGAGGAGGGACCTCACCGGAAGGAACGGAGGGAAGTGGGAGTAGCCGCCCCACAACCCTCCTTAAACAAAAGTCAGGCGAGGGCCCGCTCAGGACCCGCACGTGGCGCGACGAGTTGGGACCGAGAAGGTTCCCCAGGGGTTGGGGTGGGGATGGGGAGACGGATGCGCAAGCAAGCCGGGATGGACAAAAGACATGTGGGTGGATGGGTGAAAGACAGTCTGGTGGGGATTCACCCCCATCCAGGCCCCGGCAACAGGAGGGGAGTACGAAGCAAATATGACAAACGAAGAGAGAGGAATGAAAGAAGGGGAGACAGGAGGAAAGGAAGAGGGGGAGAGGAAAGGGGGAAAAGAACTGAAACTCGGGGTGAGAATGGAGAACGAGTGATAGTCACATGGAATGTGAGGAGATCGAGTGTGAGAGAAACGTTTAGAAAAAGGTTAAGGAGAGTAGCAGAAAGAGTCAACAAAGAAAAATGGGAAGAGGAAGGACAACAGAAGTGGCTGGGAGAGAGAGTGGTGGCGGTGGTGTTGGGAGGGCTAAGGCTGGTATCAGTCTACCAACCGAGTTGGGGAATGGATGAACAAGAAATGGAGAGATGCCGACGAGACATGGGGAGCCAGGTGGCGATGGGAGGGAATGAAAGACTGGTGATTGGAGGAGACTTCAATGCAAGCGTGGGAACAAATGCGAAGATAGGAGCTGTGTGTGGGAGACATGGATTGGGGAGGATGAATGAAGCCGGAAGGCACTTAGTAGAATGGTGTCAGGAGCATAGCGATACACAAGAAGGGGGACAGGAATGATAGAAATAACTATAGAGGAGTGTGCCTGCATATGTAAATAGCTATAGGAGGATTAGAAGGAGGGGGACGTGGGGACGTGGAAACACATGGCAAGTGGAAAATGGTATGAGTTGGATGGATTTTTGGTGAAAGGGAATGAGAGGCACCGTATGGTGAAGAGGATGTGGACGATGAGTGAGTACGAACTGTCAGACCATAGGCCAGTGTGCATGGAAATGAATGGGAAGTGGAAGAGATGGAGAACAGACTAGAAGATCCAGAGGAGGGTAGTACAAGCGAAGTGGGAGATATTGAAGGAGGAGGAGAAGAAAAGAGAATATGAGAGGAGGACAAGAGAGAAACTGGAGGAGTTGAGCAGGGAAGGACTGGGAAAGGAGAGCGGGTGGACAGAGTTGGCGAACATAATGGTGGAGACAGCTGTGGAGGTATGTGGAAGGGAGAGAAAGGAAATATCTAACCCATGGACGGTAGGGAGAGAGGAGGAGATAGAAGAGATGAAGAAGATGATATGGGAGAGGGTAGACAGAAGGAACAAGAGAGCGGAGACACTGAATGCGAGAAAACGGCTGAGAGTGAGAGGAGAAGGGAGAGGAGTGGGGGAGCTGGAAGAAGAGCTCACCAGACTAAAAGCGGAGGTGAAGGAAATGCGGAAGGAACTTAAGAAGTTGTTGAGAAGATTGGAAAAAGACTGGTGGGAAGGGGTGATCGAGGACTGTCAGGAAGCATGTTCTAGAGGGAGACTTGGTGAAATGTATAAATATTTGAGAAAGTTAGGAAAGAGAGATAAACCAGCTGCTCGGAGCACGACTATAACAGCAAATGAATTCAAGGAGCACTTTGAAAACGTGTCGAGGCAGAGGTACGAGGAAGAACCGAGAGTGATCGAAGAGGCGGTTCAACGAACTGTAGATTTAAGAAAAGACAGAAGAGCGGGCGAAGCAAACAAGAAGATGAATGAGGTGCCTGAGAGGGAGGAAATCATGGAGGCTATGAATGAAATACGAGAGTCGGCACCGGGGGAAGATGGGGTAAGAATCGGATATATATGGAATGCGTGTGAGGAGGTGATAGAAAGAGTGATCAGGATAGTGAGGAAGATGTTCGAGCACAGAGCGGACCAGTGGGATGGAAAAGTGAAAGTGGGACTGATGGTACCGATACACAAGAAGGGGGACAGGAACGATAGAAATAACTACAGAGGAGTGTGCCTGCTGAGCATGTGCAGCAGAGTGTGAGGAAGAATGTTAGCAAAGCGTTTGAGTTGGTGGGCCGAACACCTGGGGCTCCTCGACGAAAACCAAGCGGGCTTTAGGAAAGGGAGGTCCACGGCGGATGTGACGCAAATGATGGTACGAATACAGGAAGATGTAGAAGACTGTAAGAGGAGAGTAAATCAGGAAGGGGTGAAGGAAATGAATGATGATGACTGGCCATGTGCAAGACTGCTAGATTTGCGAAAAGCATATCCAAGAGTGAGCAAACCAGCGTTGTGGATGTTACTTGAACGGTATGGGTTGAAAGGTAGATGTCTGGATACCATGATAGACCTACATGAGACAAAAGAATACAAGGTGAGGGGGAGGGAGGGCGTGAGTGGAGGATGGATGCCAGCAAGAGGGTTGCGAGAAGGATGCTCTACATCCCCGATCCTCTTTAACATCTACCATCAGGCAGTGATGAGGCAGGCATTGACGGCGAGGAGCCGAGATAATAGGGAAGAGAAAATGGTGGTGTGGAGGTGGATACCGGGAGGGTCGTTCACAGGCGAACATGGCTGGGAAAAAAGAAGCTCGGAAACGAAAGAAGTGAGAGTGTCGAGTGCGCTGTTTGCGGATGACACAACAATAGTGGGGACGAAAGGAGAAATCAGTGAGAGTGTAAGGAGAGTGAAGAGAGTGATGAACCAGTGGGAAGAGAGGAACAATGAAGAGAAGGAGGAGGTGCTGGAGTTCGGAACAAAAGAGGGGGAGGAGATCAGAGTG
>NW_017805193.1:90118-121897 GCF_001891065.2 Hippocampus comes | reverse complement strand
CAAAGGATCGGACATGTGATGCGCATGGGGAATGAAAGAATAACAAAAGCAATGGTATTAGGATGGTGGGAGGAATTGGAAGGACGAGGAAAGATGATGGGACGTAAAAGGAAGACGGTATTATACTGGAAGAGAGTAATGAGGAATGCAGGGATGGATTGGACGGAGGTAGAGAGACTAACAAGTGACAGAGAAGGATGGAAGAGGAGAGTGAGTGAGCGTATGGATCACCTGTATAAATGGGAAAATCAGAAGGGTCACAGATATGAGGCGGGAATGAATGAAGAAAAACTGGAGAGGAATGTTAGGAGAGTGAATGATGGGTTGGAATGTAGGTATGAGGGGTGCGGAAAAGTGTGCAGGAGTAGAGCAGGTCTAACCATGCACGGAAAGCGGATGCACCGCAGGAATGACGAACAGGTGAAGTTTGAGTGTGGGAAATGTGGGAGGATGTTTGGGTCAAAAGGGAATATGATAAGTCACCGAAGGAGCTGCACGGGAGGAGCGTATGAGGAGAAGGGAGAGAGGAGGCAGTGTGGAGGGTGTGAAAGATGGGTCACAAAAGCAAATTATGCCAGACACGTGAGAGGGTGTGAACGAGTGGAAAGAGAGAATGGGCAAGGGAGGGGAGGAGGGAGGGGGGACGAAGCGGGCGTGACGCGTGGAAGGGGAGCCGGGGGAGGACGAAGAGCAATCAGGGAGGGGGGTCGTGGGGGGAGAAGGGTGGCTTGCGGGAGATGTGGGAAGGAACTGTTGGCGGGGAACCTCGCAAGGCACCAGCGAGACTCGTGCCGGGTGTGGGACCCGGGAGGGGGGGCAAGTCCCTGACGGGGGCCCACTGCCCAGGATCGGATCGGACTCCTTCTATGTCACCATCATTGCCACAATCATCGGGTATGTTTATGACTTTTTACATTTTTATTTCAAAATCTGTTCTGCACATTGCCTTCCTGAAAATGTAGAATGTGTGTATTGTGATCAAATAAAACATTAGGGTCCTTCCCATATATGTTCATGGTGGCACAGAAAAGAACTGTAAATTCAGAACCATTCTGAATTTATTTGTTAAAAAAAAAATATGAATGTAGAGTATTATTTTTATTTTTGATACCATAATTTGATGCTATCCTACAGAAAAATGCTCTAAATCTCGACTTGCCTGCCATGATATATTTAAGTGATTCATCTTCTACATAACATTCTATGGGAGATTTAGGATTGAACAACTTCAAGTTACGTCCAGGCTGGATAGAAATCAGAAGAGAATATTCAAAACCAGGTTTGCTTAATGGTAGATACTATCTATCTGATGGGTCCAGCGACACCGATGCCTTGACGCATGCATCGGGCTCACAGAGCAATCCACGTGTCGGTGCGTGTGCTGCTTCATTGCATCACGTGATCGACACGTGAACTGCACCGGCGCAGTCTAGACTGCATCGGCTGTGTCGACACAGTCCAGGCTGCGCCACTCAGTCCAGGGGGCATCGACTCAGTTCAGGGGGCGTTGACGCAGCAAAAGCCCGCCACACAGTGTTTATAAGGAAGTGCGTCTAGCGACACGATGCCACCTGCCGAAACAAGGCAGACCTCACTCTCGCTCGCTTGTCGAAGTTCATGGCACAGACTTCGTGCCTTGCCAATTATGGAGCAGAGACGCAAATCATCTACCGTGTGGGACCATTTTGAACTACTGGAGAATAAGGTATTATTTATTTATTCAAATCTCCTTCTGTCACCAAGTGCCTCTCAGATTATTGACATGTGTTGTACCATTCTAATTCAAATTCATTTCAAGGTAACTCTTAGTTACTTATTATTCACATTTCATTGCAGGTGAAATGTCGAATTTGCCGGGTCGAATTGTCATATGCCAACAAAAGCACCTCCACCATGCTGAGGCATTATCGGGCCAAGCATGAGAATGAAGTTCGCGATACACCCAGTATTACGCCAGGTATACAAACGTTCACTTATCTTTTCACGGTTGCTATGTTGATGATTAATTGGCAATCAGTAATTACTATTGGTTGACTCTCCACTCCATGTTTGACAATCAAGCTTCCAGGAAGCAGCTGGTTGATCAGGCACTGCTGAACTTCATTATCAAGGACTGCCAGCCCCTCAGCATTGTGGAGAGTGAAGGGTTCAAGGAACTGATTCAGGTCCTTGAACCCTCATGTTTTGCCGACAAGAAAGGTCTGTGTGAAAGTTCCATAAAGTAGTAGATGAATCGCATATAATGTTTGCTTTTGGTTTAATTTTCAGACCATCAAGAAAATGGTGGCCGACAAATACAAGGAGGAACGGGAAAAAGTGAAAACGGAAGTACAGCAAGCTGTGGCAGTGAGTATAACAACTGACATGTGGACCTCTGTGAACATGGAGGCCTACTTGGCACTCAACACACTCATATGCAGTTGTGTTCATCAGTGTTGGGAGCACAACATTTTCCACAGAATCACACTGCTGACAATTTGGCTCAGGTCAAAAGGGGCATGATGGAGGACTGGGCCATAACCAACAAAGTGTCTTGTGACTGACGCAGCACCAAACATGATCGAATCCACTAGACACCTCCAAATACGCCATTCAATTTGCATTGCACACAGTCTTAATTTATTAGTTACAAAATCATGCAATCAGGTCCCTGCACTTACAGACATTAGGAACAAAGCTCGGCACATTGTCACATTTTTCCGTTCAAGCACTACAGCCAAGGAGAAGCTTGCTCAGGTGCAGCAACAGATGGGACGTTCAACCCTGAAACTCATCAATGAGGTGCCAACATGCTGGAACAGTACCTATGAAATGCTGTCAAGGCTGCATGGTGAGAGGGAACCAGTGTGGGTATCTCTGGCCTCCCTAAAGACAGATTTGGCTCCACTGACAGCTGATGAGTTCACCATCATTGGAGAAGCACTACTAGAGCTTTCTCCATTCCATCAAGCTACAGTGGAGTTGTCTGAAGAGAGGCAAGTCTCAGGTTCAAAGGTCATCCCGATGATGAAAATGCTTTTTCATGCACTTGAGTGCCACGCTTCAATCTTGCACACACAACCAGTCATACAACTCCACGAACACCTCAAGCGTCGAGTCACAGACACTGCTTCCAGTTTGGAGTCTATGAGTGTGTTAACCTTAGCAACACTTCTAGACCCCAGATTCAAATCACTTGGATTCCGCAGTTCCTCCAGGTGCACGGAGGCCATATCCAGACTGCGGTCTGAGTGCATGCGTGTCATCGGGCGCACAATCGAGGCCCAGCCTGGACCATCATCGCAGCCCTCTGCAACTACATCAGGCATGTTACTCATCATTATTAATTTGTTATTGGAAACTGTTCTAAATGCCAATTTGTTTGGTTTTGTTTTTTAGGTGGCCTGTGGAGTCATCTGGATGATGAGGTGGGGAGACTGGGAAGAGGTGGTGCAACAGCAGATGCAATATCTGAGGTCCAGCGATACCTGGCACAGGGGAATATTGCACGTGACCGGGACCCGCTGTTGTACTGGAAGGACCAACACACTTCTTTCCCAAACCTCTCCCACCTTGCAAAGGAGTTCCTTTGTACGCCAGCCTCATCCGTCCGTCCCTTGTGAGCGTGTGTTCTCCACAGCAGGGGAAATTGCTTGTAAAAAACGCAACAGACTGAAATTTAAAACATTGGAGCATCATATTTTTCTAAATAAAATTTTGTGAAGTCAAAGCCCACAAGCATCCTCATTCACATGATTTTCACATTATTGAAACACATTGAATGTTGCAATATGAATGCATGGATGTGAATGATATTGTATACACTTCATCATCAAATCGAATCGATGAATGAGCTTATGAAAATTGCTTGGAACAGTAATAGATGCAAAACTATGCTGGAAGCCACATATAGATAATGTTAAAAGAAAAATATCCCAAACCCTAGGGATCCTCCATAAAACTAAGGATGTGCTGAATAAGAGATCCTTGTATACATTATACTCTTACTCTTCCATATTTGACCTATTGTGTGGAAATATGGGGAAATGCCAGTAAAACAAACACACTCCCCGTTTTAAAACTACAATAAAAAGCAATCAGAATAATCACTGGCTCCAAACAGACGGACCCCACGAATGCACTGTTTATCAAATTAAACAATGAAATTTTATGACCTGGTTGACTTCAAAATCGCCCAATTAATGTACAAAGCACACAATAACCTCATTTGCCAAAACATCCAGAAGCTTTCTGAAATTTGAGAAAGTTGTCATAATTTAAGGGGTACTAACCTATACAAAAAATCCAAAACACGAACAAACATCAAGCAAAGGAGTGTATCTGTAATAGGTGTAAATCTGTGGAATAATTCTGAAACGGACCTCAAAATGAGTAACTCTCTTGCTGAGTTCATAAATGAATTCGAGAGTAGTACAAGAAAACTACACAAATCAGAATTAAGATGATAATTTTGATCCACTTATGAAATTTAGCAATACATCAGAATTACACTGATGAAATTATTAAATATATTAATGAAATGTAGCATCCATTATGAATATGAGAAAATCGACATATAAATGTGCTACAATGAGTATGTATATACAAACCGAAAGTTGTAAAAATAGATAAGTACAGCATACATAAGGGTAAAAGCATTTGTTGATATGTAGACTTTTTGCTTTCTTTTCTGTATTGAAAAATGATCAATTCATATGTTATATAAGAAGGGGTAGGACTCGATAAGTTTTTTTCCTTCTTTCTACTCTTTTGAACATATATTTGTGATGATGACTATTTTCTTTTCCTTTTTTATATCTTAGCCTTAACTTTTTGCCAATTTATTACCGTATTGTGTATTTTATATGTTCAATAAACAAATATATCAGTCAGTTCAGTCTGTCAGGTGGGTTGGCTGCAGGGATCTTGTGGCAGTGGTCAGCGACACAGTATCAGCACAGTATCAACACAGTGTGTCAGTGTCTCGACACGCCTCATGAGGCCTCATGGACCCATCACTAGTAGATATATGTCACGTTGCGAGGTGGTGGTGGACCCCAAAAAGCAGGGAAGAGGGAGGAGCGGGGTGTACTTGACGAATTGTATTGATAAAAACCAGAGAAAACTAAATCCAAAACAAACAAAGTCCAAGTATCAAACAAAAAACCATGGCAGAATCTCAAAACGAATAGTAACAGAAACATGACCTAAACATGATCTAAACCTGACAGAACAAACAAACATGACAGCAGCAAACAAACAAATGACCCGACAATGAGTGGTCAGGCGGAGTCCTTTTATACTACTAATTACATAACGACTAACAGGTGTGCAGCTGCAGGGGGAGCCCTACAGTGCCACCTGTTGGACACAAACAGAATCATGACAATAGATATGTATTACTTAATATGTAATGTGAACCCTTACAAAAAAAATGTATTCCACCCAAAAAAAAAAAAAAACGAATTGAGACCTGCAACGTGAACATAGCACTGAATATGTACACTGCATGTACCTGTATACAAGTATAAGCAATTTACATTTCTTACAGATTTAAATAGAGGATTAAACTTAACCTTTTTTTCCCCCAGACTTTCAGTTTGCTAGTTCCAAAATGACCTGGAAATCTAAGTTGTGTGCTGCTTGTTTCACGCCCAGAAGGCAGTTGTTTCGACACTCAAGAAAGTGATGCTAAAAGTCTTGAGCAGTTCAGGCAGACTATTGTAGACCAAGTCGTTTAACTGGCAAGAGGCGATCTTTGGTTAGGTTTGCCATCTTTTGTTCGGCAACCTTTCCAGACATCCTGCGGAAAACAATGCACTTGCTGATTGTCCTTCTGATTGCCGAATTGGCTTGCGGGATCCAATGCTTGTGTCTTCGCTGTGCCGGTACGGAACTGCATCCAACGTGACCCGTCATTTGGTCTATATCTTTCAGGATCAGCTGGAACCACCAGTGGAAAAAAAAACACCAAGCCGAACAGTGAAGTCGGCAGCAGCGGGGTCAGCACTCACTCGACTACAGTGGCAGTATTGCCCGGCCGGGGCAGCGGCAAACCCACTTGTCATGTCAGCAACATCCGGGTGAGCGGCAAGCCCACTGGACACGTCATCAACTAGCATACGAACGGCTAGTAACACGACAATGTGCCACCCAAACAGAAGCAAGACACAAAGCAGGATGAAGAACTCTTGACCGTCACGCAAGTAAATGAACTACTCCAGCAACAAACAGAGCATTTTACGGCGCTCTTGCAACAGCAACAGGAAAATTTTCAAGGATTTGTCAAGATGATAGTAGACTCAACAAACTCACCACTTGACAGTTTTACCAGGGAAGTACAAGAAATGAAAACCAGCATCAACTTTACCCAAATAGATGTCGATGACATTATAAAAAGGTCAAATCAATCAAACTGACCACTGCAAAAACATGCAAAGAGAAATCTACAAAATATGTGACAGCCTGCTAGTATTAACAGACAAGATGGACTACTTGGAGGGCCAGTCAAAAAGAAACAACTTTGTCATTGATGGAATAGAGGAAACACTACGAGAAACGTGGATTGAAACAGAGGGAAAAGGGCAAAAAAAATTTCAAGAAGAAGCTGCAGATACACGGGACAATTGAGGTGGAGAAAGCTCACCTCACTGGAAGGCACGAACCTGGGAGACCTCGACCGAGGCTAGTTGTGGTGAGATTTGAAAAATACAAGGACAGAACAAGGAAAAAAAGGCTCCAAAATCAACATTAATGAAAACTTTACAGATGCCGTACGTCAAAAAAGAAAATAACTCCTCCCAAAATTAAAAGCTGCACGTGACAGAGGGGAAATTGACTACTTGAGGCACTTATACTCTATCCCCGCACCAGTACTCCAACACAACAGGCTCGAGTTCAACACAATCAAGCGGCATGCTGAGAACTGTTCACCACCTGACAATAAACTCAACAGAACAATTTGGACCCTGAAAATCATTTCTTTCATAATAATCACAGCATTTCAAAATGTTTGCAAACAACAGTGACGTCATGAAGATGTGCGCGCATCTAGGAGGCAAAAGCACTAGTCGGTGAACAATGTCCGCTCACGCACCGCTGCAGGTCAATAGCTATTTACAAAGCCTTGACAAAGCTGATAAAGAAGCTTATTTGAATAAGCTAACACTGACATCAGGGGTTCAGCTACCTGATCCTTACTCACTCTCTGCCAGTGAGTGGCTGAATGACACGTCACGCTGGCCTAGTTTGGAGTTTCCAAACATTTACATGTACTTGATGAATACCCCAAGCGTCTTCACGCAAGAGACTCTCAAAGCGTGCAACAGTCTTGATGCTTCTAATTACGTGGTATGTGCTCATGTTCAGTCGGTTCTTTTTCATCAAGCTCCTGAAAACTCCGACTATTGTTTCCTGAAAGCGGAGGTCTTGCCCAGTCAAAGACAGGGACAAAAGTCTCAGTGTTATTAGGCCTGTGTATGTGTGAACAAGAAGACCAGCTCCATACTGACAGCGAACTGCACATGCATGGCAGGGTAAGTGTATTCAAATTTCAATCATGGACAATCTAATTCGATTATTAAACTGCCTTGCAATATAAAATGAAAGGATCATTAAACAATACGTTTGTGTTTAACATGTGCATGAAGCATTGAAGAGTTACTTCACACACAAATTGCAAACACATTTGACTGTAAAGACTACATAACTGCTTCACTCATGCTATACTTCATTAATTTCACTCATTTGTTACTTTCACATATTGAACATTATTCTGGGCTTTCACAACATAGAATATAATTTGACATGGTAGATGTAACTCCCAATTACTTACTAGATATGAAGTGAGCACTGCAAAGATGAGCATTGCCTCCAAACTCCAATTCTCACGTCGTAAAGCTTGTAACCATAACTTTCGCCGTTTTTTCTGAAAGGGGTGTTTACCAGCAGGAATGCTATAAAAAACTAGATCTCTGTGTGTGCTCTTTCTATTCTGACAACCCACGGCACAGCACGAGGACGGCATTACTCACACGATTTTGTTCTGTTAAGCGAGAGACTATTACGACTCGCAAGCGTGTTTTCTGCCTCCAAGATGCGAGTGCAGCCAGACTTAATGCATGCGTCACATGAAACTGATCTATTACATGGACGAACAATTCAACACAAATGTAGAACTGGAAAATGCACTTTCAGGGATACACTTAAACAGTAGAAGTCTTACAAAAACTGAAAGACTTGAATAATTTCAATATATTTAAATGTTGCCTACACAACCCGGAGGCGAACACAAAGGTGGCCCATGTGCCTTTTTTACCATATGGTTGATGTTTCTTGTTTTAATGCTTTTATTTTGATCACATCCATGAACCCAAAATGGAATGAAAAAAAAAACTGTACAAATGGAGACTTTTTCTGACTGAGATGGGACTGGCCCTGACTGAGCCGGAACGTCTCAGGAGGGCAAGGGGGGCTCCAGGTGGAGGTGAAGAGCGGGCTGGGGCAGAGGCTGTTCGCACTGCCAAGGGGAAGCAATGCGGCTTCTTTAAGAAGCCGCTGAGGGCGTCCAACTGTTGTGCTCACGTTTTTTCTGAAAGGGGTGTTTACCAGCAGGAATGCTATAAAAAACTAGATCTCTGTGTGTGCTCTTTCTATTCTGACAACCCACGGCACAGCACGAGGACGGCATTACTCACACGATTTTGTTCTGTTAAGCGAGAGACTATTACGACTCGCAAGCGTGTTTTCTGCCTCCAAGATGCGAGTGCAGCCAGACTTAATGCATGCGTCACATGAAACTGATCTATTACATGGACGAACAATTCAACACAAATGTAGAACTGGAAAATGCACTTTCAGGGATACACTTAAACAGTAGAAGTCTTACAAAAACTGAAAGACTTGAATAATTTCAATATATTTAAATGAATTGCCATATCAGAAACTTGGCTTGACGATGAAAAAACAAGTGAAATGAAAATGGAAGGATATGAAATGTTTGCAACAAATAGGGGGAAATAAAAAGGAGGGTGGGTTGCAATATATGAAGACAAAGCTCTTAGATGCAGTAAAATCGGGAGATTGACAAACACAATCGAGAATCTCATGCAATGTCTCCAGATTTGCGGAGACGATGGCGCACGGACGCTTCTGTAATATCAACCGCGCACTCCGGTTTGATCATAAACTTCACAGGCCCCAGCGGCATCACACCAATAAAATGTCGCCCATATCCGAGCTTTGGAGCAGATGGAACAGCTTGCTCCAAAAGCCTTTCAACCTGGGGAGGGATGTCTGTGTTGATGAGCAGCCGGTCTGCTGCTACTTCAAACAGGACATTCCCTCCAAACCAACCAAGTACGGACTAAAAAATTGGTCCCTTTGTGACGTCCAGACCTCCTACGCCTGGAAGCTGGAGGTCTATGTGGGGAAGCCTCCAGGATGAGGACGGACCAAGAATGTGGGGAGGCAAACTGTGATGAGACACTGTGACGCCTTGGAGGGATACACCCTGACAGCGGACATTTTTTTTGTTCTGTGCCGCTGGCGGTGGAGTTGCTCAAAAAAAATAAAATAAATAACACTCAGTGGGACAATTCGAAAAAATAAGCCGGAGCTTCCTACACAGCTCCTCTGCCTTCAGGACAGACAAATAAAGTCCACAAAATTTATGTTCACAAAAAAGATGGCCCTCGTGCCATATGTCCCCAAAAAGGGAAAAAACATTCTCCCCCTCAGCACCAAACACAGGGAGCAAAGAAAAGGCCCCAAATAATTTTGGACTACAACAGGCGCAAGGGTGCAGTGGACAACCTGGACCGCGTCAGCACAAGTTTTGTCTTCAGCATAACGTTCGATAAAGCTGTCTTTTCATCTGTTTTGTTTTGCAGATGTGCGTTGCCTACACAACCCGGAGGCGAACACAAAGGTGGCCCATGTGCCTTTTTTACCATATGGTTGATGTTTCTTGTTTTAATGCTTTTATTTTGATCACATCCATGAACCCAAAATGGAATGAAAAAAAAAACTGTACAAATGGAGACTTTTTCTGACTGAGATGGGACTGGCCCTGACTGAGCCGGAACGTCTCAGGAGGGCAAGGGGGGCTCCAGGTGGAGGTGAAGAGCGGGCTGGGGCAGAGGCTGTTCGCACTGCCAAGGGGAAGCAATGCGGCTTCTTTAAGAAGCCGCTGAGGGCGTCCAACTGTTGTGCTCAATGTGGCAAAGCTATCTGCCACAAACATACAAGGCACATTTGTAGTGATTAGTAAAAAAAAGTGTTGTTGTGTTTGTTCTTTGTTCTTGTTTTCAAGTTTGTACAGTCGTTGCTGGTTGTTTTGTTTGTTACAAATTATGTTCCTTCAAAATTTTTCATAGTTTTTGTGACTTTTTGACCTTTTTAAGGTTCTAATTACCATGTACACCATTTTTTCACTCTATCTATATACACGCAATGCACAATATCGGACATGTAGAGTGAGAGTTACTGATATAGAGTCAAAACACAATACCGTAGTTTCACGACTATAAGGCGCCATTAAAAGTCTTAAATTTTCTCCAAAATGGACAGGACGCCTTATAATGCGGAGCGTCTAGTGTATGCGCCGAGTTCCAAAGCCTGACTGAGAGCACTTCTGGCCGACAACGCTGTTTATACAGAGAAAAGGCGGGCGTGAGTGACGACAGGCATGCGGAAGTCCGCCAATGAGTGAAGGGTGGGCGTGTAAGAGGACGCAAAAGGCACGTCCCTAGCAGGTACCAGTCGCCAATGAGTGAAGAGTGGGCGTGCAAAGAGGACGCTAAAGGCACGCCCCTAGCAGGTACCAATCGCCAATGAGTGAAGGGTAGGCGTGTAAGAGGACGCGAAAGGCAAGTCCCTCGCAGGTACCAGTCGCGTGAGTACGTTGTAAAATGGCTAAATAAAGTACAATCGAACTCAATTTTGCTTCCGTTTCCTTTTTAAAAACGTGTTTTTAGCGTGTGTCCGTATGTCTTAGCTGCTGCCGTATGCTTTAAGCTAACATACCTGGTCTGTTTTAGCGTGCATGAATGCTACCGTATGCTTCAAGCTAACGTGTTTTTAGCGTGCGTGCATGCATGCTGTATGTTGAAGCTGCCGTATGTTTTACCATGCCTGGCTGCGCCCAATAATACAGTGCGTTTTGTGTATGTGTCAAATACAGAAATAGCACCCGTTACTGAGACTGCGCCCAACAATACAATGCGCCGAATGGGCGTGAAAATACGGTACTCCCTTTTGTTATGCAGACAGAGGAAAAAAAGCAATCAATCTAAATATGTGTGGCTAGGCCACTGAACATTTTGAAAGTTGAAAGTGGAAAAAAAAAATTCAAAAATGAAAAAAAAACATTTGGAAAAGAGCCATATTTGGACTAAAATGGCCATTGTAGAAAAAATGGGAATGAAAATTAATTATGATACTGTGGCTTGTTGACATATCCAAGGCTCTAGTTATGTCATATGCAATATTCGGATTGGATTTTGTTTTTATATATGCAGTGTAGTTACTTTTGTTATTGGCATACTATTACTGCTGCTATGGCTCATAGAGGGTGCCATAAATGAATAATATATATATGTATGGCTAGATTTTATGCCACTGAACATTTTGAAAGTTGAAAGTGAATAAAAAATTCAAAAGTGAAAAAAGTTACAAATTTTGGAAAAGAGCCATTTTTTGGACAAAAAGACAAGTCACCACATCATATTTCGGGACAATTAAATATTGCATGAACATTTAAAAATAAAAAGTCAACTAACTGCTTCAATAATTATATGACAAAAGTAAAATAGATGATAGAACTTGAAGTGCGACCTTTCACATACATATGCAACCTGTCATTTAAAGCTAGTATCTTTCCATCAAAAATGAAAATTGCCAGTCATTCCAATTGATAAAAGTGGAGAAAGACATTTGTTTACAAATTACAGACCAATATCACGATGACCACAATTCTCAAGAATATTACAAAAACTATTTTTATGCAGACTTTATACAGATGCATATGCTCTGAAGTGAAAATCAATATGGCTTCAGAGAAAAACAGACTACCTCAATGGCAGTAATGGAGTTTGTGGAAGATATGGCATGAGAGGTGTAGCATAGAAATGGGTAAAAAGTTATTTAGATCACAGACATCAATATGTGCAGTTCATCAACAAAAAATCAAATCTAACAAACTGAAGATCACACATGGAGTTCCTCAGGGGTCTGTGCTTGGTCCAAAACTATTCCTATTATTTTTGTATATGTAGAAATACACACACACACACACACACAGACACACACACACACACATATATGTGTACATAAATGATATTTGTATTGTCTCAAAACAAATAAAACTTTGCTTGTGTGTATGTAATAGTTCTAGCTCCGGGTTAGCACCTCAGCACTCATTTTCCCCGTTCTTGTGCGTGTGTAACATCAGATCGGGCGCCTCGGAACACTTGGCTCAGGTGACAGCCACAACGGTGTTTTGTTTCTCTGTTTAAATGTGTATTTAGCAGCACTAACAAGGGCAGCAACGGTGGGTTATTTGCATCCGGGGTTTACGTGTGGAATCAAGTTGGTGCTGGGTACCGTGGGCACGGTCACGTTGCCGTTACAGTTCAGGTGCCCCAAAGCTGTCAGCCTTCGAATGAGACTATTTAGCACAGAAGTAGTGCTAATACATCCAGCATCCATATCAAACTCGCACTGGCTGCACCAACATGAAACTTTCATATCAAGGCAGGGGGTCTCAAATTTGCATCCTGTGGGCCGCAAGTGTGAGCCCCATGTATTAAATGAAGAAACAATGAAATTTCTCATCCTTTTGGAAAGACGGTTGGAAATATAGGTTGTTATATCAGTGTTACTGTGTTACTACATTGATAAACCACAACATTAGCCCCTCTGACAGTTTCAGGGGATATTCGTTTCAATGGCAGCAATGTTGAACGGTGGATGCAGAAGGGAGTCAGTAAACGTGTTGGAGCGAAGATGTAGTCTTGGAAGTAGGAAAAATGGACAAGCATAAATATGAAGCAGCTTTGACAAAACACCAAACTGTAATAACAAGCAAAACATTGCATAAACAGTACGGATGTTTTAATTTCTTCAATGGATAAATTAAGAACTGAAGTGTTTTGAAATGTTTTTACAATTTTTATACTTGATATAGTTTGAGAATTTGTGAGAAGTGAGAAAACCATGAAAGGGTTGATTAAGTTTTTCGTTGAGTTTTCACTCCACAGTAGCGGCTGTGCCCCCCCCCTCGCACCAATTAGGTAACCAATTACCGAAACCACCGAAAGTGTGCTGAAAGATTCAAAAATGCTCAGGAAAGCCGTCATTTTTCTTTGTCGGGCACCCGCAAATGCGAACGTCCAGCTTGTCGTGGGAACAATCTGCATCCTGAGCATCGACGGAAGATAGTTTTCGTTCGTCTCCGAAGAAACGAATGCGAATTAAAAACAGAAAGCAGCAATTTAGCAACCGTGTCGCACTGTATATTTCAGCAAAAATTAGACAAATTGTTCGTTTACCTCGCGAATTGAAATGGGCAAATGACCTCAACATAAGCCAGTGCTCACTCTATTGAACTAAACTAGGCTGGTTTAGTCCAGACAGAAACCATTTTTTTCCCTCGAGAAAAATGTTTCATTTTATTTTATTTAAAAGCAAATGAATGAGGCGAATTGTACACCAACGCGAGCTGTGTCACTGTGTTTTTAATTTCAGTTGGTGAGCTTCAAAGACCCTCCAAAGCGTGTATCCAACATGAGTTTCATCATCGTCGAAGGTTTGAATACTGCTCTGTACCATGTTATTGATCACAATAATATCTTTTACGATGCAATTTCTTGCAGCCAGGCATGAGTTGGAAATAAGCCGTTTTGTTTCACATGAAAGACCATTGAAAGTAATTTCTGTGAATTTGTAAATGCATTAAATATGTTGGACGTAGTGTTAATTTTAATCAGCCATTTTTACATGTCTCAGTTTTTAGCCAAATTTCAATCATGATTATATCTTTAAATCATATTTAGTCAGCCTCATTCCGTTTTATTTAGTCAAGTTTCAGTTGACTATGCGTCAAGCATTTTAGTCTTTATTTTTATCCAACAAAACAAATTTTATGTATTATTTAGTCAGCAAAAACTCAACATTTTTGTCTCGTTTTAGTCAGGACAATTATTTTACCCTTTAACATTTTTTGTCAGTTCATAATATTAAACATTTCCATATTCATAGACATATTTCATGCATGAAAAGTTAGGTTAAAGTTGTTTTGAATTGTGCGTGGCATGTAATTTTAGTTTGATTTAGGGAAATGAATTCCTGAAGTTTGTTTTAGTTTGCATCCATGTCTTGCTGCGTAGGTATTGAGTGTTATCTACAGTTCGTCTGCATCTCCGAGATGAGCCACCGTTGTTTGCCCTGAATCGCGCAAGAGCTTGGTCGAATGTCCGGTAATTGACGTCAATAAATCATTTTCATTTTCATCTTGATTCTGCCCGTGAACTAAACTGTCCATAGATTTTTGCCCAGTTTTTATTTAATCAACTATATTTCTGTCTCTTTTCCATGAGACTAGAAAATGCATGGTGATTAAGTCGTACTGATTGTTTATTAATGTATGTTTTAGTTGCATCTGGTCTACTTTCCGTCCTGTGAAAATGTGTGACAACAAAATTTGTCTTGTTTTCATTCACGCAAGTTGAAAGTGTTGAAAACATTGGCAAAGACAGAGGTAAACTTTGAACAGAATTGCTGAGATCTAGCATAAAACAAATTTTCATCATTTCAGTTGTCGGCAAAATTGATCATTTCCCCTGTTTTTCCCTCTTCTGCCCTGGTGTGAAGGCTCAAACGAGCGAGGGTCAGTCATCAGGGAAACATACAACTCTCAAAAGAGAGGCACGGTGATGAACCTGATGACAGAGCCTGCTCCACCACCTCAACACCATCATCATCGAGGGATGAGGTGCTCACAGAGGAAGAAGACTGCAGTTCCAAAAGAACACAGTGAAGTTGGCAAGATGAATTTCCGTTTAATAGATCCATATAACCATATAAGAGGCTCAAACTGCACAAGTCACTGTGACTTTTAGATGAAAAGACTAGTGGTTAAAGTGGCGTTGCAGACTTGTATACTCACTTGGAATATTTGCCTTCAATTTCTATTGTATAGCAATTTCTGTTACGGGGGGGTTATTATGTCATTTTGTTACAGAAACACACTGATTGTAATTGAAGCCAATTTAAAATAATCTGACCAAAGAGTGATATGTAAGCGTTCCCAAATTAAATTCCAAGCATTTTTTTTATAGAGACTTTAAAGAATATATTGAGACATTCCATCCATCCATACATCCATCCAAACTGGTTATCCTCATGAAGGTCACGGGCATATCCTAACTGACTTTGGGCAGAAGGCGGGATTCCACTCCCAACTGGTCGCCAGCCAGTCGCCTGGCACACATAGAAACAAACAACCACTCACATCCACATTCACGCCATCACTGAGCAGGAACTGATCTCACACAAGTCAGGCGAGTATACCACTACACCATCAGTGATTAGAGGTTGCATATTTGACATTTGAATGAATTGTAAAATAATGCATTTAACCGCAAAGAAGGAAAACAGGTAATGCAATGAGAGGGCACACATAGTTAGATAATTTTCACCACATATGTTGCTCTGAAATCCCCACAGTGGTTCCGGATTTCATTTTCGCTTCTAATCATGAATGTCAACAGTGCCGGTAGATTATTTGCAGATAGATCACTCATGGTTCCTCAAATACACATTCACAGTCAAACTATTTGGCCATTTAACCAGCCGTTTTTACCGACTTGCAAAGACTACTTTTCCTGCCTGTATGTGCTTCACAATAGAAGCCATCATCTGGTTCACAGATCCATCCATCCATTTTCTAATCTTCTTATCCTTACAAAAGTCGCGGGCATGCTGGAGGCTGTCATTGGGCAGGAGTAAACCCTTAACTGATTGCCCCCCAATCGGGGGCCCACATAGACAAACAAGACTTGAAAGACGGAAACTTTGCAAAAAACATTAATTTTAAGGCTATCGAAAATTTTAAAATAGTGTAACGGGCATAACACTCATGAATCATATCTTGAGGGAAATTGCTGTTCAGGTGTTTTTAAGTCAACAAAGTTGCTTTAACCCTGCAGAACCCACTGGGTCAAATTTGACCCCTATAAATTCTGCTACTCAAATGCTACCCTTAAATCCCACAGGGTCAAATTTGGCCCTAATGCTAAATTAGGATTAAAGCATTAAATATTTGAACACATATTTTGGTGTTCAGTGAATATATAGCAGTCATTTAATGTAAAATTCATGATTTTCCAAACAAAAGGGTTTTTGGGTTCTCCAGGGTTAAGGTAGTTGCCTCAAACGTGTTTTAATAGTGAATCAATGCATTTTTGATACTTCTCATTCTGCTCCTGTTATCAGTCAAGACAGCGTTCAGATTTTAATACAACTTCAAGAATGTCTGTTAATATTCAGCTACACCGCTAATAAACCCCTTGTTTTATATTTTCTCCAGAAATGGAAACTAAAAAGAAAAGGAAGAGACCCTGGACTCCCAAGGAAAGGGCGGCAGTTGATCAACACCTTTCAAAATTCATAGCCTTTAAGTTCCGAGGAAAGTTGACTGCATTAAGTGTCATAGTCAAGCATCGCCAGACCGTGAAGACTGCACGTGGATGGATATTAAATATTTTGTCCACAATGAAATCACTAAAAGACAGAAAAAAATTGCATTTTGAAACAAGCTTGAAGATGAGAGAGAGAGATGGACAGTGAGGGAAAGAGAAAGAGGGAGAGACAAAGGGGGGGGAAGAAGTGGGGACAGAGATGAAGGGAGAGAAAGGGAATAGGAGAGAGTGAGGGAAGGGAGGGAGATGGAGAGAGGGGAGAAAGGGATTTTTTTATTCTGTTCCTATTATCAGTCAAGGCAGCGTTCAGATGGTCATACAACTTCAAGAACATCTGTTTAAATTCGACTAAAGCGCTCACAAACCACTTTTGGGTTTTTTTTCTCCAGAAATGGAAACCGAAATACAAAGGAGGACACCCGAGACTCCCAAGGAAAGAGCTGCAGTCAAACAACACCTTGCCAAATTAATCCCTTTCAAGAAGGTTCCAAGAAAAGACAACTGTACCAAGTGTCAGAGCAAAGCATCGCCAGACCTTCGAGAGCGCTCTTGGAAAGATATTCAATATTTTGTCCACAATGAAATAGCTAAAATACTGACAAAACTTTGCATTGTGAATCAAGAGGACAACAAGGAGAGGAAACTGAGATTATTATAATTGTGGTGGAGCAATTTTTTTGTTTGTTTCTGTTTAGCAGGTAGTAGGTTTCTCAGGTGTTCTTGTAAGCTGCTGAGTTTTGAAGAAGTGTTTTTACGTGATAGGATTGTAAAAAATTACTGATTGAAGAATAAAGAATCCATCATTCACCAATTGGAGCTGTTTCTCTTCATTACAGATTGAGTAACACTGGAACAGGAATGGCTCTCTGAAAATGAAGCATAAATTCTGAAGTTGATGCTCAACCACAAAAGGTCTTCATCATATTACATGTTAATCAAATTGCATGACCAACCAATGCCCAGTTAAATTGACTGAAAACCCAGAAAGTGGTTTTAACTATTATTTTCATTCTGCTTCATGTCAATGGTAAATGGGCTGTCTCTTACATCCTGGGTACTCAAAGTGCTTCACAACGTTTCCTCATTTATCCTACTGATGATGCAGCATCCGGAACAACTTTGACAGTGAAACTGGCAATAAAACAAACAGTTCCCCTGACTGAAGTAACAAATTTGCTTTTTAATAAGGAATATTTTAAATAAACGACACTACCCTGTTAGTAGTGACAACATGTTTAAAAATGTAACATTTGTGATGATAGATTTACATCCTTAAATGTTCAGTAAGGTGAACGTCATCCTCGTGAATCTACTTTCAAATAATTCAGAACTCATGGCCAGTGCCTGGTCTTCACAGAGGACAACAAGGAGAGGAAACTGAGATTATTATAATTGTGGTGGAGCAATTTTTTTGTTTGTTTCTGTTTAGCAGGTAGTAGGTTTCTCAGGTGTTCTTGTAAGCTGCTGAGTTTTGAAGAAGTGTTTTTACGTGATAGGATTGTAAAAAATTACTGATTGAAGAATAAAGAATCCATCATTCACCAATTGGAGCTGTTTCTCTTCATTACAGATTGAGTAACACTGGAACAGGAATGGCTCTCTGAAAATGAAGCATAAATTCTGAAGTTGATGCTCAACCACAAAAGGTCTTCATCATATTACATGTTAATCAAATTGCATGACCAACCAATGCCCAGTTAAATTGACTGAAAACCCAGAAAGTGGTTTTAACTATTATTTTCATTCTGCTTCATGTCAATGGTAAATGGGCTGTCTCTTACATCCTGGGTACTCAAAGTGCTTCACAACGTTTCCTCATTTATCCTACTGATGATGCAGCATCCGGAACAACTTTGACAGTGAAACTGGCAATAAAACAAACAGTTCCCCTGACTGAAGTAACAAATTTGCTTTTTAATAAGGAATATTTTAAATAAACGACACTACCCTGTTAGTAGTGACAACATGTTTAAAAATGTAACATTTGTGATGATAGATTTACATCCTTAAATGTTCAGTAAGGTGAACGTCATCCTCGTGAATCTACTTTCAAATAATTCAGAACTCATGGCCAGTGCCTGGTCTTCACTTACCTGGTTAAAACTTTTTCTTAACTTTTGCTGTTTTATTTAATTTAAGGCACTGTGTTGGATAAGGGCACCCCGCCTGAGTCTAGAAATGTGTTTTTTTTTTTTTTTTTTTAGTTCCTTTGTCAAGCAGAAAGGGTCGTCTTCGCTTTGTAGGTCTCACAATAGAGCTCCACAGAATAGGCCGTCAGTGTGGTAACAACACATAATAGATGAGTTATTTTTCAGTCATCAACGGATTGGTGACCTCCCTTTTAAAAAAGCAAGGCCAGAACTAATATTTCAACAATTGTCTCTGTATATGAGTTTGTGCTGACTGGTTAGCACTAACTTTCAATCTTTTCCTTTCCTCCAGATGATACCCCGAAAGCAGGCCTGAGCAACACCAAACGGAGAGGGAAAAGACACAGAAATGTGGATGAAGGTAAAATTGTAAGATTAATATACGGTGTATATGCCACTGCTGTCTTTGTTGGCGTCGTTAGATTCTGACTTTGAGTAGGCTGTTGGAGTGGGGGGGCAGATGAACGGACATGCCAAGAGTTCTAATTTCTCTGTATTTTGTTCCGAGCAGTTGTTACCCACTAATAGGAACATATGTAAATAGTATTTACTCTTAGTGTATGTTCAGCTGTTATACGTGAAATGCTTCTTGAAGGAAATGATGGGGAGTAAATTCACTTGGGGACCGAACGCACTATGACAGAACATACAACATAAAAATGTCTACTGTAGAATATAACACTCTTTCGATTATAGCATTGTTTTGATGTTTTTGTATTTAGGATTCTTGTTCTTATAACTGCATTTGTAAAAAGCATTGCACGCACTGGACAATGCAAAGTTGTTTTTATTGGGGTTTTTTTGTTTTTTTTTTAAACATATTTAGCATTCACCCCTGCTATTTGTGGTCAATAGACCAGGCTGGCCCACTGGAATGCATTGAAGGGGGAAGTTATTTTATGGATTAAAAATATTTTGAATCAGGAATCACCACACTGGTGCTGCATGGGCGGAGCAATACCGGAAAAACATCGTTCATCAGGCCTCTGCTGAAACTATACAACTACGCAGAGGCACACAATGAAAACACCTTCAGCTTCTCAGGATGCTGCGGAAAAGATAACGTGGCGTGGGAAGAACCGCTCATCACCGCGGCCAACAAAGACATGTGCAAACTGATATTCGAGGGGACGCCGACGGAAGTGCCCCACAAATTCAGGGACCCATTGCGGATGGCCGGAACACCAGACCGCTGTGGCAATTTGTCTCAGCGGAACAAGACGCTGTAACCAACCGCTGTTTCCATTCCAGGTGCAGCAGAACCATCAGCTGCAAACAGATTGCAAGAGCGTTTGCAACAAATCCTGGACATTCACAACCAGCTGGCAAGACCTTTAGATGCCACATTGAGGGTGGCCGGACAACCAGGATACAACCCATCACCAGTGACATCGGCACTACAGACGGCCAACCAGCTGCTCAACCAAGTGGATCCGGCCATCTCCCTGGGCAACACGCTAGTCCAAGAAGCGAGGAACCTTTTCAACGACTTGATCTCGCCTGTTTCGAGTCTCTTGGGGGGCAATACCACCACGGGCGAGGCAACAGTGACGCTGAGCAGGATCTCGGGCGGGTCGACGCAGCAGGACCTCCAGTCGTCAGTAGCGCCCCAACTGATGGAAGGTGGATTTCTATGGCACATATTCAACCCGCCGACGGGCACAAAAATGGCCAATGTGCCTGTTTTATCATCTGCCGGACGTCTCGGCCTTCAACGCCTTTGTATTGTACACTGACATCAACCCGGGGTGGAACAAAGAAAAACTTTTCCGGAGACGGCTGTTCCTCGAGGAACTCGGCACAGCGCTCAACATGCCGGAGGTGCTTCGAAAAAGGTCAGCGAAGCCTGCAGATGAGATGCCGACTGCAGAGCAAGAAGCAGAGGAGGCCGCAGGTACCTGTAACCGCAAAAGGAAGCAGTGTGGACTCTGCACAGAATAATTGATTGCTTCTAACATTTGTGAAAAGTGTGATTCACAGACTTGCCGCAAGCACATGAGGACAATTTGCAAAAACTGTTTAAAAAAAAAAAAGTTCTAACAAGTGTTCTTGTTCGTTTCTTCTGAAAAGTGTTGTTCTAGTTTGTTGTTTGTTTGTTCTGAAAAGTGTTCTAGTTTGTTTGTTGTTGTTCAGTGTTTGATGGTTTGTTGGTTCCTTTTGTTGCCTTCCCTTTTGTAATGCTTGAAGTTCTTCATTGAACTGTTTTTTTCTGGCTTGACTGGATTACATCCAGCTCTGCGGCGACCAAATCATTTCATCTAAGTTCTGTATTTCTTCATGCTGTTTTCCAATTTTGCCTTACGCTGTTCAGGAGTCTTTTCATTATGGTTCCCATATGCTTTTCTTTCGTCTTTGAGTTGTCGCAGTTCTTCATTTTGAAATCCAGGCTGATGGTTTCATCCCATTCATTCATGTTGCTCTTGACACAGCTCTTCCATCATGATAGCGGGCAAAATGACTGGAGCCAGCAAACCAAGGGGGTCATAGATTGAAATAACGACTGCCAAGTTTCCTCTTCTTGTCATTTGTTTGTCAGGCAATTTGATACTGCAGACGAAAGTATCTGTTTCCGTGTCCCACTGTATGCCGAGCACTCTCTCCACTGACAGAGCTTCATAGCTGAGATCCACGTTTTTCCTGTGACCTCTGTGTTCTTTGGGTCTTGACTTAAGTACCTTCTGTTATGACTTGTCCATTTAGTCAATGTAAATCCTCCTTTAGCAAACAAGATGCGAAGGTCTTTAATCGATGTCACGGCTTTGTCTTCGGTAGCGACACTTTTCAGTCGGCGACATAAAAATTGTACAGGACTGTCTGCACAGCTTCTGGTGGCGTGGTGATTTGGTGATCCTTTGCAGTCCTTTTCAGTGCATACGACGCAATCAATGCTTGATGAGGAGGTTGCACCAAAGAGGTGTACCGTCATTCTGAACTCTTCCAAGGGTTCGTTCAACTTGCCGTCAGGCCACCAAAGAAATGGTTGGAAGTCTGCATCGTGTTCTTCACCTGATAAAACATTGATTCAGTACCGGCCATCATCACAACTGGTTCCCCAGGAAATCTTAAAAGGACACAAATCGGGGTACTGGTCATGTCAGGGCCTTGTCGCAGCCTACTATTCAGAGACTGGTCTTGAAAAGATGCGGCACAATAAAAGACCACTCAAATTTTTTTTTCTTAGGGTGATACACCCCATGGTGCGGTATGTATAATAATCTGTCATCGTCTCTGTTCAGCTGATCAGTTGGGGCTCGAATAGCCTATCCCTTTTTAATGACGGTATCCATGAAGGCCTTGTAGTCTTCATCAAACCCTGGATCCTTTTTGAGCTTCTTGTGCAAACTAACCATGCGCTGTTCTACCAGACATCAGTTGTTCGGCATTGGCAGTTTGTCGTTCTTGAATGGCAATCCAATGCAGCAGTGTCCATTCACGAAGGTAGTTGTTTGATTCAGAGACTGCATCAACTGCTTGTCTTCTTGAAACATTACTTCCTTGTCATCGTAGTTACGCTCTGGAAAATCTGTGTTGTACTGTTGTACCTGTAGCTTTTCAATTTCCATCACTGTGATCCGATTCACCGAGCTGGGATGTTGTCATTGCCTTGGAGTTCCTTTCTTAGGAGACCATTCATGACCCATCCAACAGCAGTCTTCACCGCATAAGGTCCTCCGTTTTGACTGTTTATAATGTGCCATGGCTCCATTGCTGTTGAGCAATTTGCTCCGATAAGCAAGCCAACTTCTGCTTTTATTTCCGGCATTCGCACTTTGCGAAGACAGAGCCAATTCCCTATTTCTGATTGCTTGGGGATGATCTCATTGTGCACTGGTATGCTCCTATGGGTGTACGTCCGCCTTGGGTCGCTCAATGAATTTGTTTTCTACCAGGCCACACACCTCCAAGTCTGATATCGCATTGCTGTTTGTGCACTTTGGTCCTTCCGATTCATCTTGACTCATGGTGCTCAGGAGTATTTGGGTTGGTTTCCCTTTAACATTCAGTTTTTTTGCACAGGTCTCCTGTGATGAATGTTGCTGCACCTCCTGGATCCATAAAAGCATATGTTTCTCGATGCTTGTCGCTCTTTTTCGATTTGTTTCTCACTGGTACTATTGACAGCACACAATCGCTTTCTCCGGCCCCAAGCAGCCTCTCGTGGAACTGTAGCTTGAGGGCTTAATTCTTCTTGAGCATCAATGTTGTTTTCCTGGGAGCCCAAGTCTCCTTCTTTAACTTTGTGTTGGATGTCCGGGTGCTTTAAAGTACATTCCTTACACTCTGTTCTTTTCTTGGCTGGGAGTCTTTGATTGCTATTTTTTCCGAAGGGATTGGGGCGACTGTCCGGAATGTCACCAAAGAGGGGGTCTGTCACTATTTTTGCTTGATGCTCGATGTCGCTCACCAAGTCGGCAAACCTTGCTCTTCTGTCTTGCCTCGCTTTGATATTGTAAGCTTCAGCATGCCAAAGTTGTTTAAGTTTGTAGGGCAACTTAATACAATGCAGAGTTGGTGGGTTTGTCAATTTCTTCCAGTGACTCGATGTAGATGATGGAATAGAGGAAACACCAGGAGAACCGTGGACTGAAACTGAGGAAAAAGTGCAAAAAATCTTCAAGGAGAAGCTGCAGATACAGGGGACAATTGAGGTGGCGAGAGCTCACCGCACTGGATGGCAAGAACCTGGGAGACCTCGACCGAGGCCAGTTGTGGTGAAATGTGAAAAATACAAGGACAGAACAAGGATCCTACAGAGAAAATATTTAAAAGGCTCCAGAATCTACATTAACGAAGACTTTACAGATGCGTCAAAAAAGAAAAGAACTCCTCCCAAAATTAAAAGCTGCACATGACAGAGGGGAAATTGGCTACTTGAGGCATGACAAACTTATCGTCTCCCCCCGCTTATCGTCTCCCCCCGCACCAGCACTCCAACACAACAGGTACGAGTTCAACACCATCAAGCGGCATGTTGAGAACTGTTCACAACCTGACAATAAACTCTCAGACTTTACTGAAATAGGAAATCACTTCCCAAAAATATGGACTTCAAAAACTTTGATGATGCTGACCACAAGCCATTCGACCTGGAGAACAATTTGGACCCAGACAATCATTTCTTTAATAATAACCACAGCATTTCAAACTCTGAGTATTATGTGGACGAACAATTCAACACAAATGTACTTTCAGTGATACACAGTAGAAGTCTCGATAAAAACTTCACCAAAATCATAGAATACTGAACTAAATTCAATACATTTTGAATAATTGCTATGTCAGAAACTTGGCTTGCCGATGAAAAAACAAGTGATATGAAAATAGAAGGATATGAAATGTTTGCAACAAATATTGAAAACAAAAAAGGGAGGGGTTGCAATATATGCAGACAAAGCTCTTAGATGTAGTAAAATCGAGAGATTGACAAACACAATAGAGAATGTCATGGAATGTCAAACTATTGAAATACAAAGGCATCAATGTCATCATGAGTTGCATCTATAGGACACCAGGATCATGTCTTGACGCATTCAATAAAAAACTAACAGATATGCTAAGTTACTCCAACGACAAGAAAACGCAAATAATGTGTGGTGACTTTGACATTGACTTATTAAACCCAAGTGGACATTTAAAAGAAAGACTGACTTTATTAATACTATGGAGCGCAATAGTCTATTCCCAGTAATACTGAAACCTAGTAGAATAAGTTGATACGGCCACATTAATAGATGACATAATTATAAATAAGATTGACCATAAAATGGAAAGTGGACTTCTCATTTCTGATATATAAGTGACCATCTACCTGTCTCTGCAGTTTTTCATAATTATTTTGAGCGAAAAACACAGTTAACAGCTCACATGTCAGAAATAAGATGAAGAACACAACGCTCCATCGCTGCTTTTAAGCTGGACCAAGAAAAACAAAACTGGTTTGAGGTCTACTCAAACGAAGACCCAAATACTGCGTATGATGCATTTCAGTCTACCTTAATCTCCTTAAACGAAAAACATTTTCAATGAACTAAAGTCTCCAGAAAGTACAAAGACCTAAGTAAGCCATGGATAACTAAAAGTACAGAAAATTAATGTAAAAAGAAAAACTATTTATATAAATCGTTTATGAAATTGAGAACTAAAGATGCTGAAATAAAGTATTAGACCTATAAAAATAAATGAGGAAATATTATAAGAACTTGTAAGAGAGATCATTGCCATGCATTATTAGAGCAGAATAAAAGCAACACACAAGAAATATGGAAAATACAAAATATCATCATCAGAAATAGTCCTAAAAAATAGATTATGCAGAGTACTTTGTTAAAGACCAAAATACTGTTATTGAGAAAACTGCAGAAATAGTGAATGGATTTCATCAGTATTTTGTTAATATCGGCAGTAACCAAGCAAAACAAATTACTGATCCAATAAACTCATTTGAAATAGATCGATAACAGGAAAAAAAACTCTTCCACAATGTTCCTTACTGCTGTAAATCATAAGGAAGTATTAAATATTGTGAGAACATTTAAAAATAAAAAGTCAACTGATTGTTATGACAAAAGTAAAATAGATTATAGAACTTGTAGTGTGACCTTTCACATGCATATGCAACCTGTCATTCAAAGCTGGTATATGCCCATCAAAAATGAAAATTGCGAAAGTCATTCCAAATTAGAAAAGTGGAGAAAGACATTTGTTTACAAATTATTGACCAAGATCACTATTCACACAATTCTCAAAAATATTACAAAGACTATTTTCATGCAGACTTTATACAGACACATAAGCCCCGTTCACACGGCAACGTTTGGTCCGACGCAGCTCCGAAATAAATCCAGTCGAGCGTTCACACGTGCACATTTGCTCCGGCGTAGCTCCACTAAAGAGCTTATACCGGACCAAATTTGATCCACCTCAGGGAGGTGGTTTAAAAATTTGCTCCAGAGAAAATGCTCGTTTGCGACGCTACGCCGAAACAAATGTGCACGTGTGAACGCAGCTGGATTAAATTTGCTCCAGAGCAAATGCTCGCTTACGGGGGAGTGGCCTCGCTACGCTCGCTACCAGATGCACGGAATCCGACCCCGGTCGACAGTGACGAGGGGGCCAGCGACACAGATGAAGCCCGGCCGTGCACCCCCGTTCCCGGTAAAAGTGTCGGCGATTTAAGCGGTGAAGACAGCGCTCACGATCAAGATGAGAATCGAGAAACCAGTGACGTCAGCCGAGCCCGATTTGCAGGCCCGAGCCTGAAGTAAACCCGACATTTCATATTTTATTTGTGAGTATTTTTGGGAGAAAAAAACACAAGATTTCTTACGGTTAAAATAATCTACATATTTTTATGAACATTATCAATGCATTGGCACAACGAAATAACACTGAAATACAGAATACGAGGCCAGCCAAAGAAAAATCTCGATGTGCATTTGCTTAATTACGCAGAGAAATCCTGCGGCTTACTAGGCTTTAAATAGAATAATTCAAATGAAATAAATAGGTAAAGATATCTGAAATTATTTCTACAGGATTGTTTAAACGAAATTAACATACATGCGCACTGGTCTGGCCGGCCGCGCTCCTGTTTAGCAGTTAAATAGCAATTAAATTACAGCGCATTCTCTGTTTTATCCAAATTGTTTGTTTTAAAACAAGTATTCCTTAGTTTAGTATCCGCACATTGTTTTAGTATACATTTTTTAAAACATATATTGTGGCAGTCATAAGGAGCACACACGATTGACTGTAAACACGTCTTTATTCCACGACTGCCGACAAGTGGATCTATTCTGAACAAGGACAGAATAGTGTCCACCATAATATTTATTAAAAGAAAAATAAATAAAAGTCCGCGAGAGAGAAGCCCGACCCGAACCTGTTTTACTTCCGCATTCCTGTCTTTTGGTCCGGAGCAGAAATTGCACGTGTGACCGCAAGTGGAGCTGCTTCGACGCTGCGCCGGAGTTGTCACGCTCAGCGGCTTTGCACGTGTGAACGCTCCACAAAATTTGCTCCGGTGTAAAATACATCGCAACAAAATATTTCGTGCAGCGTCGGACCAAATGTGTGCCGTGTGAACAGGGCTATATGCTATTAAGTAAAAATCTAAATGGCTTCAGAGAAAAACGGACCACCTCAATGGCAGTAATGGAGTTTGTGGAAGCAATAGCCACTAATATAGACAACAAAGAATTTACTGTTGGGATTTTTCTAGATCTAAAAAAAGCTTTTGATCCAATTGATCAGAGTATATTATTGAATACATTAAAAGAGATATGGCATTAGAGGTGTCGCATATAAATGGAAAAAAAGTTATTTCGATAACAGATATCAGTATGTGCAATTCAACAATAAAACATCTAATCAACTGAAGATCACTCATGGAGTTCCTCAGGGATCTGTGCTTGGTCCAAACCTATTCATCTTATGTATAAATTATATTTGTATTGTCTCAAAACAATTTAAATGTGTCCTATTTGCTGATACAACTTTCTACTGCTCTGGAGAACATCTGAAACAGCTCCTGATAACTGGAAAATGAATTCAACAAATTGAAAAACTGGTTCGACAGGAATAAATTGCCACTTAACTTGGAAAGATCAAAGTTAATTGTTTTTGGCATAAGACCAATCAAACAGCAAGTTAAAATCATGGTAAACTCAATTGAAATAGAAAGAGTGTATGAAAATAACTTTCTTGGATTAGTAATAGATTCAAAACTATGTTGGAAGCCACATCTATAAAACGTTAAAAGAAAAATATTCAACACCATAGGGATCCTCTACAAAACCAAGGATGTGCTGAATAAGAGCTCTTTGGACACCTTAAAAGTCTTCATTATTACTGCCATATTAGACCTACTGTGTGGAAATATGGGGAAATGCCTGTAAAACAAACACACTCCCTGCTTTAAAACTCCAAAAAAAAGGAATCAGAATTACAAACAGAATAGAATCACAAAACCCACGAATCCACTATCAAGCAAATTTAACACAATGAATTTTTATGACCTGGTTGACTTCAAAACAGCCCAATTAATGTACAAAGCACACAATAACCTGCTCTAACCTGCTCTGCAAAAACATCTAGAAGCTTTTCGAAATTCGGTAAAGTTCCAATGATTTTAAGTGGTACCGACCTCTCCAAAAAAATCCAAAACAATAACAAACGTGTGGAAACAAAATCTGTGGAATAATTTTGAAACTGACCTGAAAATGAGTGACTCGCTTGCTGGGTTCAAAAACAAATTCAAGAGAATGTCAAAAAAAGAAAAAAAAACCTACATCAATCAGAATTAATTTGATAAAGTTGATACATTTATTCATCCAGCCATTCATGTATCGATCATTAGGATGGTGGGGGGTGCTGGAGCCTATCCCAGCCGTCTTCAGGCAGTAGGCAGGGGACACCCTGAACCGGTTGCCAACCAATCGCAGGGCACACACACAGATGAACAACCATCAGCGCCCACACTCACACCGAGGGACAATTTAGAGTGTTCAATCAGCCTGCCATGCATGTTTTTGGAGGTAACCGGAGTACCCAGAGAAAACCCAGGCAGGTTCGGGGAGAACATGCAAACCCCACACAGTTTGCATGTGTTTGCATGTTTGCAACGCCGGAGCTGGAATTGAAAACGGTACCTCTGCACTGTGAGGTCGACGCTCTAACCACTGATCTACCGGGCCGCTTGATACATTTATTAAATAGGGTAATAAATCAGAATTAAGTTGACAAATGCATTAAATGTAGTAATGTAAATACATATGCGTTATGAATACAAGAGAAAATCGACATAAATGTGATCGAGTGTGGATGCATATAGGCCCTATACAAACCAATAGTTGTAAAAATAGATACAAGTATAGCACATATTAGCGTAAAAGCATTTATTTATATGCAGACTTTTTCCTGTTCTTTTTTGATTTACATAAAATATTATGTTTTATATATTAATACATTAAATATGTTTTTTACTTCGTCCTACTCCTGTGAACATATAATTGTGCTGTATGATGACTATTTTCTTTTCCCTTTTTATAATTTTACTTATCTTTACTTTCTGTCAACGTTTCTGTGCGCTCTTGTGCTGGCCAAAGTTACGTGTCACTTTCGTTTTCGATCACGTTGGCTCCATTTAGCTTGCTAGCTAACGTTAGCTTTAGCTTCGTTTGTCGTAGGTTTCTTTCTTCACCGCGCTTCTTGCGGGCATAAAGGAGAGGAAAATTCTTCTACCTTTCTTCGTAGAATCAACGGATCGATCGGCTTCCATTCTCTGAGTATCTCCCGCTGATTGACATTCAGCCGCCTTCTGTTGGGCCTTCTTCGGCACGGGACGCCTTTTCTCTCCTCCGACGCGGCACAAGCTAACAAGCTTCTTCGCAACTTTTTGACAAATGTCTACGCTATTCCGCAAAGACGGAAGACCTTTGAGGCCAATGTAACGACGAGTCTTGAACGCAAACAACAGGACAAGGACTTCATTGTATATATGAAAGAAGAATAGTATGGAAAAAATGCTTCTCTTTGTTTCTTTTCTGTGTTTGTTTGTTTGTTTGTTTGTTTGTTTGTTTGTTTGTTTGGTCAAAAAAACGACATCGCTTCTTGGCTTGAGCTGGCCTCATCTCATCTGTCTATCACGTCCAGCTCGTTCCTCTCCGCACTGTTGCCAGTCGCGTGACGTCATAACAATTAGTTCCATCATGGAAAATATTCGAACAGATGACAGTATATTTTAAACAAATTGAATCTAACATATGCATAAAATAACAATGACAGTTATTTCCACTTGGTTATACAATATATGCCAATTCAACTTATCAATACTTCACGGCATATGGAACACACAAAATTCGACCAACATTAAATTGGCACCAACATTCATGCTGACTGATGCTCCAACTGAAAGCAACTGACGACAATTCACGCGAATACGGTCTATATGTTCCAATGTTTATTTTTTTATTGAGATCAATATGTATTTGTATCGGGTATCCAGTAGTCAGTGCGTCAACCTCATACTCACACTCCCTGTGTGGAGTTTGCATGTTCCCCCCAGGCCAGCGTGGGTTTTCTCCGGGTACTCCGGTTTCCTCCCACTTTCCAAAAAACATGCATGGCAGGCTGATTGAACACTCAAAATTGTCCCTAGGTGTGAGTGTGAGGGCGGATGGTTGTTTGTCTCTGTGTGCCCTGCAATTGGCTGAAAACCGGTTCAGGGTGTCCCCCACCAGCTGCCCGAAGATGGCTGGGATAGGCTCCAGCACCTCCCGGAAAATGAATGAATGAATGTATTTGTATCAAATTGTACCAACGTTTGAGTTCATGTGGGGTGAAGAGGGCCTTTGTGCATGTCTGTGTGTCTGTGCATCAATACTCCACAAGAAAATTTTGAGTTCGTGTTGGGTGTGTGTGTGTGTGTGTGTGTGTGTGTGTGTGTGTGTGTGTGTGTGTGTGTGTGTGCGCGCGTGTTTTGTGGGGCACATAGAGCAATCCTCAGCTTTTAAAGAGCCATTATTCTCTGCTGGGTCATATTTGACCCATAACACTACAAATGTCTTTTTTTTTTTTTGAGATGCAAAGAATTTCCTAAAATTGTGAATAAATAGTTTTGTTGCATAAGACTAGCTCTGTCTGACGATTCGATGAAGCGTTGTTTCAGTACAAAAAAGGAAATGGTACTTTTTACCCATCTAAACTTGCAAATGGGTCAATTTGGACCCAAACACAATCCAAGGGTTATGGTGTACAGTGGCAGTCTGTTTGCATATTAGACTAATAATTCGACTCCAAGGTATATTGCACAGGAATCTTTTCCAGTCAGTGACTCCCTAAACTTTATTGCAGACACTCCTGCTTGCTGCTGGTTGTAGGTCTTTCACTTCTGTCTTTCAGGAGAAAAACTGACGCTCTATTATTCAGTTGTGATGAGGTGGCAGACTTGGCATTGAAGAATAATCTGTTTATTTGCTTTCCAAAAGTTACTTTTAGAGGGTGGTTTGTGTCATATAAGGACTATATTCATTGAACTTTACGCAAGCAGTTCGACATGCCGTAAAGAGCTGCTATCGGGTTACCAAAGCAACCGACCTCGTGCATGCAAAGAGAACGTGTCTTCGTTACTGTTAGACTTGCCTGCACTGTTCCCGAGCGACGAGTAAAGAACCTTGGTTAAGCACAACTCTCTGAGTGGACATTCTTCAATAACATTACAGTTTGTGTCATCATGATCAATGTATACTTTCAGTTTCTCGTATTAGTGTCACGTTGGGTGGTGGTGGAGGACCCCAAAAAGCAGGCGGGGAGGAGCAGGGTGTACTTGACAAATTGTATTAAAACAGAGAAAACTAAATCCAAAACAAACACAGTCCAAAGTATCAAACAAAAATCACGACTGAAGCTAAAACATAACAATGACCGAAACATGACTGAAACAAACCTAACAGAAGCAAACAAACAATGACCCGACAATGAGTGGTGGGGCGGGAGTCCTTTTATTCTACTAATTACATAACGACCAACAGATGTGCAGCTGCAGGGGGGAGCCCTACAGTGCCACCTGTTGGTCACAAACAGAATCATGACAATTAGCTGAATGCGAGAAGAGCATCCCCAATATGCACCTCACAATTAATTACTGCAGTCACACCATTTGTAAACATACACATACAATACATGCCTCGAGTAAAATCTGGATCATTTGGAGCTTTTCCTTTCCTTCTCTGTACTTTCCTTTTCCTTTGTGATGTATTTTTTTGTTTTTTGTTTTTTACTTCCACATCTCAATCAATTGGCCGCATTCAGGTAATAAGGTACTGCATAAAGTCGTAGTACAGCCTTCCTCAACTGGCGGACCGCGATCCACGACCGGACCGCCGACCTCCTCTGTCCGGACCTCCTCTGTCCGGACGCTCGGCAAATTGTATAAAATAATAAATTATAAA
>NW_017805193.1:84142-89446 GCF_001891065.2 Hippocampus comes | reverse complement strand
TTTAAAATGGTTCTTAACTCCTCTTCTGATATACTGTATTTTTCAGTGATTTCAGAGGGGATGTGAAAAGGGAATTGTACAAATGAAAAGGATATCTTTGTTTTCATGTTTAGTATTTATTTTGGTAAAATGAGTATTTTGTTAAATTGTTTTGTTAAATTAAGGGAAAAAAAGACAACTACTGTTTAACAAAGTTAAAGTAAAAATGTCTTATTTCCCTAAAAGGGCTATTTCTATTATTAATTAAGCAGGCACAACTTAACAAAATAAGAGTTGCTGTGCCTCAACACAATACCTCTCATTATTTGCTGTGTACTGGCAAAGTGAATAATTATTTTCATGCACCCCATTATTGGTTGGTTGTGAGGAGTGTTGATTTGTATAAGCTTGGCTTGACCATACTAAATGGGCATATAGCCCTGCTCCCCATGACCGCCGTGCATGGGACCGGACCTTGGTCTTATTAAAAAAAAAAAAAAAGTGGACCTACAGCATTTCTAGTTGAGGACCACTGTTGTAGTACCTTATTACAAATGTAACGGAGTGATACATGGCGTAAATTAAATTATGACGCAAGTGACGCAACAGCGCGCAGTTTGGTACCAGCTGCCCGCCGCAGAGCTACGAGGAAGTCGCATTGGTAAGTGGCATCTCGTTGATGGTGCACATTCATTTATAATTTGATAAGAATATTTCACTTTGTTTTTCTTTTTCTATTGTGTGGTGTGCTTAATTAGTTCCGTGATTCGTTCTGAGTCTACATTGCTTTTTGTATTGTTTTTTGAATTACGTTTTGTAGTGTGAAAGTTTTTAAACGTTGAGTTGATAGAAAGTGCTTTTCTGTTGCGCAGTCATGTCAGAGACCGAATGCGACCTCACCATTGCTCCCGCCATACTGTGTTGCAGGTGTTGGAGGCGATGAAGTAGGGGGAGCGTGTTGTGGTGGACACGGCGGGATCCCTTCACCGTCCTCCGCTTCCCCCCAGGTCCTCCGCGTGTTCGTTTGATTCGGGCTGAGTTGAGGTGTGAAAATCAGAGGCTGGAAATGGAGAAGTTCTTGCAAGAAGTTTTACTGAACGTTCAGGGCACAAGTGTGAAACAAACAAGTGTTGTGGTCAAGACACAAATGCGCAAAAAAACCAAAGTCCCTATACCAGTCTTATATGTTCTAAGCGGGGCATATCTCCTTATGGGTATCATCTTTTCCTATTATTGGCATCACCTTTTTCTGTTTCTGTTTCGGGATGATGGTTCGAATGTCCTTGGTGTCTTTTCCATCCCTCTCTGACATTTCTCAGAAGTTATCTTGATGGAACACAGCTGTAGGTGGGAAACCGCAATCGAGCCACCAGACGCGCTCACGTACTTGTGTGGTCTATGTTCACGAAAGGTGTTAACAATATTTTCTGTTGCCAAGGCAGTTCAAATTAAGGTCACCTCATACGGTTCAACTGTCATATTGCTAGACTGAGAGTGAGGTTTATAGTCGAAGTCTGTCTGTCTGCGATACATAGTTTTAAGCGAAACTTGTAACATATAAAAGTGATAACTTCACAGGTAATGTATGTTTCTTTTCAGTTTCACTGCATATTCGTGTTGTTTTTCATTTGGTCACTTGTCTTACTGGCGTGAGCCCGCAGTTTATCGCGGTCGCCATTTTTGTTCGTTGCGCTGCCGTTTCTGCTGCGAGTGATGCGTTTCGTGACATTTTGTCAATAACAATGCATGTGTTGTTTTTCTTCCTTTTTCTATACATAGTAACTGTACGATCACCCATATTGTGTATTTTGTTTTCTTATGGACAATGTTTTGTTCGAAGGAGAGCTCAGAGGAAGTCGCATTGTCATGTTAGAGACCGAATGCGACTTCACTATTGCTCCCGCCATACTGTGCTGCAGCAATAAAAGAAAAGCCACAATCCACCGAAGTGTCTTGGGTGCTTGAAGCAACAGCGACGTGGAGCTGCAGACTGCCACGATCAGTTGTAACACCCGTCACACAGTGATAATTTTACAGTTTACCCCCAGCGAGTCCCAGGGACTCGCTGATCAGAAAAGTATGAGTCCCATTATGCATTTAGAGAGTCCCAAATTTCGAATTCTGAAATGGTCTACTTAATCAATTGCATATGATCATAACACAAACAACAATATATACATAAAATTATAAACAAATGCTGCAAAAATTTAAATAATTCAGTCGCAGGCCTGAGGATTTCGGAAATTCACGGTAACCGTTTTTCGGTTCCGTCAGATTACCCAATGCGAAACCACGGTAATTAATTTTGGGTTCCGTAAACATTCATCATGGGAACCCATTTTTCAATTTTGACTGATATTCAGAACAAGAATTCTGAAACTCAAAAGTATAATGTTTCAAGGGTAAATGTTTGAAAACTATGCATTAACAATCAACATTACATCAGCAGCTGTGTACTCCAGGTTTATTCAAAAAAATTAATGGATCAAAATATGGTGTACCGTACTCATATGGCATCATGAATACAGCATACCACAAAATCAGACTATTTTTTCCAATTGCACACTGCAAAGATTAATTTGCTGGTCAGTATTGATGTGGCTTGACATCCTCTTCCCAAGACGATGCATGTGTAATCGACTATCAATTTGATGAAAGAATCTACCACACGTCATTATTAGTTCTACCAGCAATGGAAGCTGATCAAACACATTCAAGCCAGGGACCCTTGCCTTGCAAAGCATATGGGTCTGAACTCGATTGAATTCATGCACACGACATAAGGAGTGAGTTTTTTTCTTATTTTGAATCGTGCATGATACTCAGAAATAATCACGGTGCAAACCACAACCTGTGGCAGTTATACTTAATGAATATTTTTCTGATTCCAGACAGTTTCTCCAGACGAGCAGAAAAAAAAGACCAATCGACAAGGAAATGTATTTTTATTTTGTCAAGTCCCTAAAGTGGTGACTCCATGGCCCAGTGGCTCACCCACATCATTAACGTGTAGGTGGCAGAACAGCCCCCCACATACTGGACCCGGGGCATCATCCTGCTATTCTGGAAAGGCGACAAGCTACTCTGCAGCAACTACAGAGGCATCTCACTGCTCTCCACAGACAAAGTGCAATTTTTCAATTCCTTCATCTACCTGGGCTCCACCATTCCAAGTAGTGGTGATCTCAAGCCAGAGATTGACCGCAGACGCACCCTCACGGCCGCAGCTATGCAATCGCTATGGTGGCCCCACTGGCGCGATCACTCAGTGTCCGAAAAGACCAAGATGCGCATCTATAAATAATTCAGCGGTTCTTCCCATCCTCTCCTATGGTGCAGAATCCTGGTCTTTAAACAAGACCCTGGTCAAGAAGATTGATGGCCTTGACAGCAGGAACTCAGAACCATCATGAACATCAGCTGGCACCTCCATGTTACCAATTCAGACATCCGAAAACGTACTCTTCAGCCCCCTGCATCCCGACTGGCCGCTCAGAGGCGCATCCGTTGGCTTGGACATCTTTTCCGATTATCCCTGGAGCATCCAACTGGCGCCATCTTTTCATTCGATCCAGCTCCAGCCGGCTGGAAAAGGCCACGCGGCAGACCCCACACCAGATCGGTTGATATCATTATGGAGGATCTAAAGCACCAGGGTCTTACCCTGGAGGACGCAGCGGACCTGCCTCATGACCGTGGTCATTGGCAGGCCCTGGTGAAGCTGATCGGCTCTCCGCACTGTGACGACCCAGCCGAATGAGACCGGGCCCCCACATCACAAGAGCATTTATATTACATAATAGTCCCTGAAATCCTGGCATCAATTATAATCTCCAAGTCACTCCATCGTTCCACTCCGATTTGTGCTAAACAATCGCATGCAAGTTTCATTCACAGCTCGGGAATATTAACCTTTGGAAATCTGTCTGGCTGTCGTATATTGTTATTTCAGAGTGACACTGAAAATCCACTGTGAGCACTCAACCATTCCACGCCTGTCAGGTGCTAGGCTATCCTAGGTTGTCGAACGGGAGGCTTCCATATATGAGGTCACAATTAAATTCATTGTGTTCAAAACAATTCTCTGCTGTCATTCAACGTATCCACCTCTGTGAGGAACCCAGGAAGTTTAATAGAAACCTGATGTCATTATTCAAAACCTTTTGGGCCACGATTTAACATCTTTCACAGAGTGTTGATTCAGACGCGGGTATCCATCCATGCATCCATTTTCTAATCCACTCCTCCTCACGAAGGTCGTGGGCGCACTGGAGCCTATCCCAGCTGTTTCCAAGCAGAAGGCAGGGTACACCCTGATCTGGTTGCCAGCCAAGGCACACACTGACAAACAACCATCCACGCTCGCACTCACACACGCGGGAGAGGGGAGGGGGGATGCAAACTCCCCACAGGAAGGCCGAAGCCGGAATCAAACCCTGCAACTCTGCACTGTGAGGCCGACGTGCTCACCAGTCGATCACTGAAAATCAGGGATGAGAGTGGCTAGTAATGAAAAAAGCGGAAAGGGGCGTGGCCGGGACGGGGCGGGGCCACTAACTAAAGTGGCACTTAACATGCTGAAGATGAAGTGGAATCAATTTACACACTATTTGAAACTTTAATAAACGTCATGAATCACTCTGTTCCATATGTAATAAGGTACTGCGACTGTATGCAGTACCTTATTACCAGAATGCGGCCAATTGATTGAGATGTGTGAAGTAAAAAAAAAAAAAAAAATGACAAAGAAAAAGGAAAGTACAGAGGAGAAAAGGAAAAGGTCCAAATGATCCAAATTTTACGAGAGTTACTGGTATGTAGTGATTGTGTTTACAAATGGTGTGACTGCAGTAAAAAGATTAATTGTGAGGTGTATACGGGGCATACTCTTCTCCCATTCAGCTAATACTACGAAACTAAAAGTATACATTGATCATGACACAAACCACCCTCTAAAAGCAACTTTTGGAAAGCAAATAAACAGATTATTCTTCAATGCCAAGTCTGCCACCTGATCACAACCCAATAGAGCACATATGTCAAAGTGCCGGCCCGCGGGGCCGGATTTGCCCGCGAGAATGTTTTCAGTGGCCCCTGGGATGATATTGATTTATTATTCGAACCGGCCCGCGGACCGCAGCAAGCCGAGAGCCCGCAGATCTTTTACACGCACCAATACTACATTTCCCACAATGCAACGGTGACGCGCCAAGCAGTCGGCCGCTTTATTTAAATATTTATTAGTCTAGCAGTCGTTCCCATAACAGTGACATTAGCTTTCAGATACCCATCAAAAATGGCAAAACGGAAGGTGGACACTGAGAA
>NW_017805193.1:68739-84088 GCF_001891065.2 Hippocampus comes | reverse complement strand
AACGTGAGCATTAGCAGAAACACAATTGCAGTGTTTCTGCAAAGATACGGCAGTGCGTGCTGCGCAGTTTGACGGTTTCCTCCCCGACACAGTGGTCCCGCTGCGCATCCAGGCTGCTCAAACGTTGTCGAAAGTTTGGCAGCACATACGTGTGTGTGAACAACTATTTTCTTTGATGAAGCTGAACAAAACATCACACAGAAGTCGATTTACTGCTGAACACCCTCACTCAATTTTGAGGATTTGCTCAGCTCAGAGCCTGACCCCAAATATTGATGAACTTGTAGAAAAGTTAAGACACCACCGAGTATCAGCCTCAGCCTCAAAGAAGTGAATATTACTTATAATATACTGTGCAATCACATACTAAGAGTTTTTACTCAGTTCAAGTTTAAAAATTAAAGTATAATATTTGCTTTCGCTGCTTGTTACTTCTCCTTGAAGAAAGTGTTGTTTTTGGTTGATACATTTTTGCACTTTTATTGTATTTCAATCCAATTATGTTTTAAAAGTATTTTATTCGAGTAAATGATCGAAAATTACTGCACTATGATTTGTTTTTCTTTTCAGTAAATTTAGCCTACTTTTGCTAAAAGAGAAAATATGGACTATTGATAGTGCCTTGAATAATATCGGCTAATTTCATTCATGTTATGGGTATTTTTATACAAAGGAAAATTTTTTGTGCCTGTTGAAAATTAAAGTTTACTGACATAGCCATAAAAAAATGTTGCTTTATTTATCTGACCATATTGGAATGTATTTGTTAGGTTTTCAGTCAATTAAATTTGGTTCAATAAACAATATGTGGTCATTTTTAAAATTTTCAATGAACGAACATTCGATCAGTCCGGCCCTCGGCTTGCAGCAAAATTTTTTATCTGGCCCTCCGTCCATTTGACTTTGACACCCCTGCAATAAAGCGTGAGTTTTTCTCCTGAAAGACAAAATTGAAGACCGACAACCAGCAGCAAGTGGGAGTGTCTGCAATGAAGTTTAAGGAGTCACTGATCGGAGAGAATTCTTATGCAACATACCTTGGTGGCCAATCATTAGTCTAATATGCAAACAGACTGCCACTGTACACTATTTCAGAATGCATTAATTAACACCCTTGTATTGTGTTTGGGTCCAAATTGACCCGTTTGCAAGTTTAGATGGGTAAAAAGTACCATTTCCTTTTTTGACCTGAAACAACGCTTCATCTAATCGTCAGACACAGCTAGTATTATGCAACAAAACAAATCTTCACAATTTTAGGAAATTCTATGCATTTCAAACCAAAAAAAAAAAAAAAAGACATTTGTAGTGTTATGGGTCAATTATGACCGAGCAGAGACTAATGGCTCTTTAAAAGCTGAGGATTGCTCTTGTAGCTCCAAAGTAACAAAACCAGGGCATGGTTTCCAAATGACGGGTATTTAATTGTGTCTTTATGGTTGCCTTTGTACACCAACACCGTGAATACTTTTGGTAAAATAAAATACATTTAGCAATTTAAAATAGAGATAACAATATATGAGGCTAATACAAAAACGCGGGCTAAATCTCACCTCATTTTTGCCTGCCACTTCGGAGGTCTTGGGCAACAAAAAATACACTTTCAGTTTCTACATGACAAAATATAACAATTAAAATCATGCCTTGCATTTAGTTTCATATACACAGCCAAATAAATCACAAAATACCTTAAATAGCTAGCGAACGATCCTTATAGCTGCTGCTCTTCGTATGTCTTGCGTTCAAGTGTCTGTAAGTGTCTGGGCAAACCACCTTACCACAGCGCAAGTCTCGCGATAATAGCGATAAAATCAAAATGACGAAACTTCATTTTACAAAATAAATATTTCACAACGTGAATAAATGATGTACATAAAACAAATAAAAAATGTCCTCTTTGCCTTGAAGTTGAACCAAAATATTATTCATTTCCAATTAAACTATTCTGATGACACTTAGAGCTCTGTTGATCGAATATCGCTCAATGTGCCCCACAAAACACACACACACACACACACACACACACACACACACACACACACACACACACACACACACACACACACAGACCCCTTCAACACCCCAACCCAACACGAACTCGAAACCTTCTAGTGGAGTATTGATGCACAGACACACAAATGTGTAAGTTGAGGAGTTCGTAGGTTTTGGATGGATTGCTCTACATTCGGAATGGGCAAAAAGGGGAGCTGGACTTCATTTGAAACAGCTCTTTTTATTTTTCAACGTCTGCCTCGTAACTCTCGAACGAACACCCCTCCTTCCGGTAACGACCACCTTTTCTCCTTTTCTTCGCCAATCAGATGTAAGCAACATAAGAATATTTCAGAAAGTATTAAACAGAATATAATTTAGGTAACTGTAACTTATAAGAATATAATGCTCAAATATAAAATGATAATAATTAACAATTTAACAAAAGCTTACATTCTTCCTCCTCCCACTAGACAAATGTCCTCATTTCTTCTGTAATCACTTAACCGTCGAATCCAGGTCATAACAAATTAACAACTTTGCACGGAGGGTAAAAAGGCATCAGAAACATACAATCGCATCAGAACAAAGTCTTTGAAACGAGAAGGAAGTTTAACTTGGCGGCGGCCTGGGCGTGAAGAGGAACCGGCGTTTGAACCCAGTGCTGCAGGCAGAACGGTAGGCCTCTGGTCCACAGATGAGGGAACAGGTAAGTCTGCATCAGTAGGCTGAGGCCTTTCCAATGGGGCCAGACATGGTCCACAGATGAGGGAACAGGTAAGTCTATCAGTAGGCTGAGGCCTTTCCAATGGGGCCAGACAAGGTGATAAAGGGCCAGGTAGACATCTTCTCAGGGTCACTGAAGATCTGGAGGGCTGGAAAGGTGGAGCACCTGATAACGCTGATAGGGCCAGGGGTGGATGAGGCGTGTGACCCACAGGTGCTGATGAGGTATCCAAAGGCACGGTCTTTACATCAGAGTGATCAGGACGCAGTCGGTTGTAGTGGACTGTTTGGACTTTATCAGGTGGATCCAACAGATACCTGATCTTGTAGGTCACGCCAGATTCATCTTCAGTCGATCCAAGACACTTCAGAACCACAAAAGGTCCCTTCCAGTGTGGAGACAGCTTTTGATGTGAAGTTGTAGGGTCACTCAACCACACATAATCCCCTGGGGTGTAAGGAGTGTGATGGACATGTTGGTCATAGTGATGTTTCTGTCGCACGTGAGCTTGATCCCTGTTCACAGTAGCAGACCTGAAGGCAGATTGCAGCTTTCGGGTCAGTTGCACTGCATAGTCAGCTGAAGTGCCGGGGGTGGAGATTGGAGACGGCACATCAGGGGGGAACAGAGCATTAACAGGCATCCGTGCCTCTCGACCATGGGTCAGGAAAAAGGGGGTGTATCCCGTAGAGGAGTGAGGGCTGGTGTTATAGGCCAAGGCCACCTGAATGAGGCAGTCGTCCCACTCTCCAGATTGCTGGAGAAGAGTCTTAGCTAGTTGGTCAATGAGTGTCCAGTTAAATTGTTCCACCATACCGTCACATTGTGGATGATATGGGCTGGTCCTTGTCTTCTTCACTCCTAGTAGACCACAAAGATGTTTGACTAGATCCGACTCGAATTGCCGTCCTTCGTCCGTGTGAAGACTCTCCGGGATCCCATGCTCTCTGATAAAGTTCACAAAGATGCATTTGGCCACAGTTGTTGACCTTTGATCTGGAATGGCGTAGAGGTTGACGTATTTAGAAAAGTAATCTTGAGCTGTTGCGTTGATCGGGAAGTGCCGGATGGCACTCGCCTCTCAGGAGACTGGAAGTGAACACTGTGTCTGGTCGGCAGGTCTCCATCCCTCTCCCTCCGTGACGGCGAGCTGCAGTGTTTTCTGTATGGCTGATCGGACCTGGACTGGTAGTCACCGTAGTCACCTTGCGATGTACTATCTGCAGAATGATAGCATCGGGCATCCCCCTGAGAGTCCCAGCTGCGTCTGCTTGGGGAATGCCGTCGCTGGCGTTCATGCTCAAAGGAGTCCCAGTCAGGTCTGCATGGAGAATGGCGGCGATGGCGGAACTCAGGAGAGTCTGGACGGTGCCTGCGATAGAACTCTGGACTTCGACCATAGCATCTGTCAGGTGAGTAGTAGATTCTGGACTGGCGTGGACCACGATGGTCGGATGGAGAACGGCGGTGTGCACCACCGAGGGGATCACCAGATGCAGAAGGTCGATTGGCCCAGTGGTCAAAGCGCTGGCTGCGGTAAGTGTCCTTCTCCTGTAGCTGGTGGACGTCATTCTGTAGGTCACTTACTTTAAGTGGAAGGGCGATTGGCCCAGTGGTCAAAGCGCTGGCTGCGGTAAGTATCCTTCTCCTGTAGCTGGTGGACGTCAGTTGTTCCATTGCTTCTCGAGGTTTATCAGAAGCAGTATCAGAATATGTCACTGACACTTGGTCCATAGTCTGCATAGGTGGGTATGAAGCATGAAGGTTCAATGCCGCACGTGCTCTTTCACAGCGTCCAGCAACAATGAGGGCCTCGTCAAGGTCACCCTCTCCCATCTCGTGGATCTTTGCTTGCAGGGCAGGATCCAAACCAGCCACGAAGCGGCGAAACTTCTCCCCTTCCTGTGCTACGCGGCCGTAGTTAGGGAAGGCTTCCATAACGAGGCGGGTGACGTCAGCACTGTACACCTCGAAGCTCTCACCAGGCTTGCGAGGACGAGCATTTATATGGGTTTGGAAAAATGGCAGGGATAGGTTAGGACCAAAAACATCCTGGACCCTCTTCCTGACAGCCCCGTAGTCCTCCTTGACTGCGGGGGAAAGGCTGTCCGAGTACAGAAATGCAGCCTCCGCTAACCTTGTTGGTAAAACTGAAGCCAGCACCGATGACATTTGAGTGGTTGGTCGGTCGTACATGGCTTGCATCGACACCTCAAAATGTCGAGACCATCTAGTAAAAGACGCGGTCCCATCTCCTTGAAAAACTGGTGGTAAATCAATGTTAGCATAGGTGGGTATGAAGCATGAAGGTTCAGTGCCGCATGTGCTCTTTCACAGCGTCCAGCAACAATGAGGGCTTCGTCAAGGTCACCCGCTCCCATCTCGTGGATCTTTGCTTGCAGGGCAGGATCCAAACCAGACACGAAGCGGTGAAACTTCTCCCCTTCCTGTGCTACGCGGCCGGAGTCAGGGAAGGCTTCCATAGCGAGGTGGGTGATGTCAGCACTGTACACCTCTAAGCTCTCACCAGGCTTAGGGGGACGAGCATTTATATGGGTTTGGAAAAATGACAGGGATAGGTTAGGACCAAAAACATCCTGGAGCCTATTCTTGACAGCCCCGTAGTCCTTCTTGACTGTGGGGGAAAGGCGATCCCTGTACAGGAATGCAGCCTCAGCTAAACTTGTCGGTAAAACTGAAGCCAGCACAGATGACATTTCAGTGGTTGGTCGGTCGTACATGGCTTGCATCGACACCTCAATATGTCGAGACCAGCTAGTAAAAGATGCGGTCCCATCTCCTTGAAAAACTGGTGGTAAATCAATGTTAAGGCGGCCTAGTTGAGTAACAGTCGCAGCAGCCACAGAAGCAGCAGTGGAACGAGCCATTTCAGGGGGTTGACAAACGGACGTCTCAGTATTGGACATGGTGAGCTCAAATACGTTGAATAATGACGGAAACAATGGTCAAAAAGAAGGTAGGGAAAAATTCAAACTGCAGGAAGGCTCAAAATCTCATCCAAATTAGCGACTAGCAGCAGCCATTCAGTAGAGCGCAAAATCCATGTGGCTAGCAAGATAAGATTATAATTAGCACGAAAAATCGTTGCATAAAAAGAGTCAAAAAGCCACACAAAACATACCAACACCGCTGCCATCAGTGTAAATTGAGGGGTTCGTAGGTTTTGGATGGATTGCTGTACGTTCGGAATGGGCAAAAAGGGGAGATGGACTTTGTTTGAACACAGCTCTTTTTATTTTTCAACGTCTGCCTCGTAACTCTCGAACGAACACCCCTCCTTTCGGTCACGACCACCCATCCTCCTTTACTTCGCCAATCAGATGTAAGCAACATAAGAATATTTCAGAAAGTATTAAACAGAATATAATTTAGGTAACTGTAACATAAAAGAATATAATGCTCAAATATAAAATGACAATAATTAACAATTTAACAAAAGCTTACACATGCACAAAGGCCCTCTTCACCCCACATGAACTCAAACTTTGGTACAATTTGATCCAAATACATATTGATCTAAATAAAAAATAAACATTGGCACATATAGACCGTATTTGGGTGAATTATCGTCAGTTGCTTTCTGTTGGAGCATCAGTCAGCATGGGTATAGGTGCCAATTTAATGTTGGTCGAATTTTGTGTGTTCCATATGCCGTGTAGTATTGATAAATTGAATCGGCATATTGTATAACCAAGTGGAAATAATTGTCATTATTATTTTATGCATATAGACTGAATTTGTTTAAAATATACTGTAGTCTGTTTGACTATTTTCCATGATGGAACTAATTGTTATGACGTCACGCGGCTGGCAACAGTGCAGAGAGGAACGAGCTGGACGTGAGAGACAGATGAGATGAGGCCAGCTCAAGCCAAGAAGTGACGTAGTATTTTTTTTGACCAAACAAACAAACACATAAGAGAAACAAAGAGAAGCCTTTTTTTCCATACTATTCTTCTTTCATAAGTCCAATGAAGTCCTTGTCCTGTTGTTTTGGTTCAAGACTCGTCGTTACGTTGGCCTCAAAGGTGTTCCGTCTTTGCGGAATAGCACCGACATTTGTCAAACGTTTGCGAAGAAGCTCGTTAGCTTGTGCCGCGTCGGAGGAGAGAAAAGGCGTCCCGCGCCGAAGAAGGCCCAACAGAAGGCGGCTGAATGTCAATCAGCGGGAGATACTCAGAGAATGGAAGCCGATCGATCCTTTGATTCTCCGAAGAAAGGTAGAAGAATTTATCTGTCCTTTATGCCCGCAAGAAGCGCGGCGAAGAAAGAAACCTACGACAAACGAAGCTAAAGCTAACGTAAGCTAACAAGCTAAACGGAGCCAACGTGATCGAAAATATTTTTCAACGTCTGCCTCGTAACTCTCGAACGAACTTTCGGTCACGACCACCCATCCTCCTTTTCTTCGCCAATCAGATGTAAGCAACATAAGAATATTTCAGAAAGTATTAAACAGAATATAATTTAGGTAACTGTAACATAAAAGAATATAATGCTCAAATATAAAATGACAATAATTAACAATTTAACAAAAGCTTACACATGCACAAAGGCCCTCTTCACCCCACATGAACTCAAACTTTGGTACAATTTGATCCGAATACATATTGATCTAAACAAAAAATAAACATTGGCACATATAGACTGTATTTGGGTGAATTATCGTCAGTTGCTTTCTGTTGGAGCATCAGTCAGCATGGGTATAGGTGCCAATTTAATGTTGGTCGAATTTTGTGTGTTCCATATGCCGTGTAGTATTGATAAATTGAATCGGCATATTGTATAACCAAGTGGAAATAATTGTCATTATTATTTTAAGCATATAGACTGAATTTGTTTAAAATATACTGTAGTCTGTTTGACTATTTTCCATGATGGAACTAATTGTTATGACGTCACGCGGCTGGCAACAGTGCAGAGAGGAACGAGCTGGACGTGAGAGACAGATGAGATGAGGCCAGCTCAAGCCAAGAAGCGACGTAGTATTTTTTTTGACCAAACAAACAAACAAACAAACAAACAAACACATAAGAGAAACAAAGAGAAGCCTTTTTTTCCATATTATTCTTCTTTCATAAGTACAATGAAGTCCTTGTCCCGTTGTTTTCGTTCAAGACTCGTCGTTACGTTGGCCTCAAAGGTGTTCCGTCTTTGCGGAATAGCACCGACATTTGTCAAACATTTGCGAAGAAGCTCGTTAGCGTGTGCCGTGTCGGAGGAGAGAAAAGGCGTCCCGCGCCGAAGAAGGCCCAACAGAAGGCGGCTGGATGTCAGTCAGCGGGAGATACTCAGAGAATGGAAGCCGATCGATCCTTTGATTCTACGAAGAAAGGTAGAAGAATTTTTCTGTCCTTTATGCCCGCAAGAAGCGCGGCGAAGAAAGAAACCTACGACAAACGAAGCTAAAGCTAATGTAAGCTAACAAGCTAAACGGAGCCAACGTGATCGAAAATGAAAGTGACACGTAACTTTGGCCAACACAAGAGCGCACAGAAACGTTGACAGAAAGTAAAGATAAGTAAAGGTACTCTGGACATTCCAAAAACATGCATGGCAGGCTGATTGAACATTTTAAATTGTCCCTCGGTGTGAGTGTGAGCGCGGATGGTTGTTCATCTGTGTGTGCCCTGCGATTGGTTGGCAATCAGTTCAGGGTGTCCCCCGCCTACTACCAGCAGGGATAGGCTCCAGCACTTCCCACGACCCTTGTGAGGATAAGCGGATCAATAAATGGATGTATGATTGAATAAATGTATCAAATAAATTCTGATAGATGTAGTTTTTTTGTGCTATTCTCTTGTTTTTGAACCCAGCAAGCGAGTCACTAATTTTCAGGTCAGTTTCAAAATTATTCCACAGGTTTTCTTTCCACATGTTTGTTTTTGTTTTGGATTTTTTTGTAGAGGTTGGTACCCCTGAAATCATTAGAACTTTATCAAATTTCAAAAAGCTTCTGCATGTTTTGGCAGAGCAGGTTATTGTGTGCTTTGTACATTCATTGAGCTATTTTGAAGTCAACCAGGTCATAAAAATTCATTGTGTTAAATTTGCTAGATAGTGGATTCGTGGGTTCCGATTATTGTGAATTATTAGTCATTCTGATTCCTTTTTTAGGGGGGGAGTTTTAAAACAGGGAGTGTGTTTGTTTTACAGGTGTTTCCCCATATTTCCACACAGCAGGTCAAATATGGCATTAATAATGAAGAGTATAAGGTGTACAAAGATCTCTAATTCAGCACATCCTTGGTTTTGTAGTGGATCCCTATGGTTTTGGATATTTTCCTTTTAACGTTTTCTATTTGTGGCTTCAAACGAGTTTGAATCTATGAAGAATCCAAGAAAGTTATTTTCATACACTCTTTCTATTTCAATTGAGTTTACCATGATTTTAACTTGCTGTTTGATTGTCTCGTGCCAAAAACAATTAACTTTGATCTTTCCAAGTGAAGTGACAATTTATTTCTGTCTAAACAGTTTTTCAATTTGTTTAATTCATTTTCCACAGTTATCAGGAGCCGTTTCAGATTTTCTCCAGAGCTGTAGAAAGTTGTATCGTTAACAAATACGACACATTTAAATTGTTTTGAGGTGATACAAATATCATTTATATATAAGATGAATATGTATATTTGGACCAAGCACAGACCCCTGAGGGACTCCACGAGTGATCTTCAGTTGATTAGATTTTTTTGTTGTTGAACTGCACATACTGACATCTGTTGTGTACATAACTTTATATCCATTTCTATGCTGCACTTCTAATGCCATATCTCTCATAATGTATTCAATAATATACTCTGATCTATTGTATCAAAAGCTTTTTTAGATCTAGAAAAATCGCAACAGTAAATTCTTTGTTGTCTATATCAGTGGCTATTGCTTCCACAAACTCCATTACTGCCATTGAGGTGCTCCGTTTTTCTCTGAAGCCATATTGATTTTCACTTAATAGCACATGTGTCTGTAAAGTTATCAAGTCTGCATGAAAATAGTTTTTGTAATATTTTTGAGAATTGTGGGAACAGTGATATCGGTCCATAATTTGTAAACAAATGTCTTTCTCCACTTTTCGAAATTGGAATGACTTTTGCAATTTTCATTTTTGATGGAAAGATGCCAGCTTTGAATGACAGATTGCATATGCATGTGAAAGGTCGCACTACAAACTCTATAATCTGTTTTACGATTGTCCATTAATATTAAAGCAATCAGTTGACTTTTTATTTTTTGATGTTCGAACAATATTTAATACTTCTTGATGATTTACAGCAGTAAGGAACACTGTGGAAGAGTTTTTTTACATGTATCTATTTCAAACGAGTTTATTGGATCAGGAAGTTGTTTTGCTTGGTTACTGCCGAAATTAACAAAATCCCAATTAAATCCCTTCACTATTTCTGCAGTTTTCTCAAAAACAGTATTTTGTTTTTTAATAGAGGACTCTGGACAATCTACTTTTTAAGGACTATTTCTGATGTTGTGATTTAGTATGTTCCATATTTCTTGTGTGTTGCTTTTATTCTGCTCGAATAATGCATGAAAATGATCTCTCTCACTAGTTCTTATATTTACTCCACACTGGTGAGAAACCTTTTGCCTGTTCAGATTGTGGCCAAAAATTCTCTGAGAAGGGACACCTAAAAAATCACACAGGAACCCACAATGGTGAGAAGCCTTTTGCCTGTTCATAATGTGGCCAAAGATTCTCTCGTAACGGAAGCCGGCTTACTTAGGTCTTTGTACTTTCTGGAGACTTTAGGTGATGGAAAATGTTTTTCATGGAAGGAGGTTATAGTTGACTGAAATGCATCAAACGCAGTATTTGGGTCTTCGTTTGTGTCGACCTCGGACCACTTTTGTTTGTCTCAGTCTAGCTTGAAAGCTGCGATGGACTGTTGGGTTCTGAGTCTTATTTCTGATATGTGAGTTGTTGATTTATTTTTTCTCTAAAAATAATTATGAAAGACTGAACAGACAGGTAGATGGTCACTTTTTCACAAATGAGAAGTCCACTTTCCATTTTTATGCGGGACAAATAAAGGCTTATCTTATCTTATCTTATGGTCAATTTATAAATATGTTATCTATTAATGTGGCTGTATCTGTTACATTTGGACTGGTGAGAAACCTTTTGCCTGTTTAGATTGTGGCAAAAGATTCCGTCAGAAGTCACACCTAAATGGACACACAGGAACCCACAATGGTGAGAAACATTTTTCCTGCTCAGATTGTGGCCAAATATTCTCGTGGAAGTCTCACAGGGTGGCTGACCGAGATGTATTTAACAAAAATGCATGCAGAAGTACACAGCAGAAACTAACTCCAAAACTCACCCAAAGTCCAGAAAATCTCAGGAAACAAAATAGCAAACAAATCCGAAGACAGAAAACAAAATATGACAGATGTCCAGGAAATTTTCCGCTCCCATCTAATCAGGCTTCATCAGACAAATTGTATTTCATCGACCTTCCTATTTAGATAAAGTTTTCTTTTCCATGAGTGTATTGAAAGGTGTTTTTTTTTTTCAGGTGGTACTTAGTCCTTTTAACACAACACGAACTAATGACACAATGTGCTCCTCCTGCAGTGTCACCTGTTGGTCACAAACAGAACCACCCGAACAGTATCAACTTATCCTACTCTGTTTCAGGATTACTGGGAAAAGACTACTGCTATACATCGTATTTATAAAGTCAGTTGTTTTTTTTTCTCTCCATTTGGGTTTAATAAGTCAATATTAAAGTCACCACACATTATTCGCGTTTCCTTATCGTTGGAGTAACTTAGTACCGTAAATATTCTCTAGTACAGACTCGTGTTTGTGCTGTCCGATTTGTCTTGATAACAGAAATTCCTCATTTGGGAAATGAGCATGGTACATGTCCTTTATGAACCTGCAAGTATGTTGACAAAATGCACTTGTAACAACACAATCAATAAAATACAAAAATATTGACCAAAAACTGTTTATATAACAAAATCTTCAATACAGGTGTATCAAAAAAAATAAAAAATCATAACAGTAAAATACATACAGTATTTTAATGTTTAATTTTTTCTGTCTTGGGAAAAAGTGTGTCTATTTTGGATTGTTTTGTTGGATGCATTCTTTGGTTTATGACAATGTTTGCCTGCGTGTCATACAGTTTTCTTGCTAGTTGCAAGTAACTGTCCCGTTGATCACAGATGTCTGGTAATTCTTGTGCATACTGAAGGATTTTTGTTGCCATTTGCATTGCTTCCTTGCTGGATGGTGGCTTGTCATCAGGAGTTGAATCGATGCCTTGTTTTTTAAAGTTTTGTAGATTCACGTCTTTCCGACTCCAAGTGTCTGCTGGATGTTTTTTACTTTGTGTCCAGTCTCGCTCAAATGGATGCATTTCACTCGCTCCGCTACAGTCATTACAGTTCTTCTACGATGCCATGATCTACACGACGTAAGTGAATAAAGTTAAAATCTTTCGCAATTACAGTAAAACGCACGCCAATAAAAAGTCACATGTCATCGTTTCGAATCTGATGAATGAAAACGGTGAAGCAAAGACGTTTTTTCTGTCGTGTCGAGTGGGTGTTGGTTTTAAGCTCGTGCCGTGTTCTACAGGACATAAGTGAATAAAGTTAAGATCATTCACAATTACAGTGAAGTGCACGCCAATAAAAACTCACTGACACGTCGCCGTTTCGAATCTTATGATCAAAAAACGCGAAGTGAAAACGTGTCTCAGCGTCGTGTCTTTTCTGTCGCATCGGGTGGGTGTTGCGTGTATTTAAGCTCCCGCGGCATTACGCCTCCATCCGGGTTACAGCTAGTGGAATTTCCGCTTACGTAAGCTCCGGTAACACGTAATATTGTAGTCAAAATGTTAATTCATAGGTTTTTATTACGGGGGGGAAGGATATTCCTTTTCATAGAATTCCGGGGATGGGAATATTTACTGTATATCTGTTAGTTTTTTTATTGAATGTGTCGACATGATCCTGGTGTCCTATACATGCAACTTAAATTTGATGCCTTCTTAATATGTATTTCAATCGTTAGAAATCCCATGAGGTTCTCTTTTGTGTTTGTCAGTGTCTCGATTTTGCTGGATTGAAGAGATTTGTCTTCAGATCTTGCAACCCCCCTCCTTTTTTGTTTTCAATATTTGTTGCAAACATTTCATATCCTTCCATTTTCATTTCACTTGTTTTTTCATCGTCGAGCCAAGTTTCTGACATGGCGATGATTTTAAATTTATTGAATTTCCTCAAGTATTTGATTTTGGTGAAGTTTTTATTGAGACTTCTACTATGTATCACTGAAAGTACATTTGTATTGAATTGTACGTCCATGTAATACTCAGAGTTTGAAATTCTGTGATTATTCTTAAAGAAATGATTGTCAGCGTCCAAATTGTTTTTAGGGTCGAATGTCTTGTAAAGTTTTTGAAGTCCATATTTTTGGTATGTGAATTTCCTATTTCAGTAGAGTCTGAGAGTTTATTGTCAGGTTGTGAACAGTAGGGATGGGACGATGATACCTCAAGGAGTGTATTGACACATTACACAAACTGTGTCGGCACTGCATTGATACTGTGTTGGTCACCCAATAGTGACCCCTGCAGTAGCTATAAAATCATTGCAGGTAAAGAAATTCCTTGTTTGTGTAAATGCTGAAGTGAGTTGGTATGTAAAATATAGCAAATCTGACTTACAATTCAGAGTTACAATTATTAACTTATGTAGAAAATGTTGTTCACCGTGAAATCATATGAAATAAAAGACTATAAAGTCATTAGTTGATGAATTTTTATTAAGGAACAAAAGTGCTTTGAGTGCCTTTGCTCCAAGGCGATTTCTCCTCTTTGACACCAGCTCCCCAGCCTTAGAAAATACAGTACTCTTTCGCATGGTACAGATGATGATGGTGAGCAGAGAGTTTTAAGTGCAAGTTGATGCAGATATGGATATGTTCTCTGGTTCCATTTCCAATATTGTAAAGCAGTGGTCCCCAAACTACGGCCCGCGGGCCGGATCCGGCCCGCCTCCGCATTTGGTCCGGCCCCCTGAAAATACCACTGAGTAATTTGATTTATTTTTCATCGATGTGGATTTGTCGGCAAAAAGGTTCGGTCAGAGAAAAATAGAATGCAGGGTATTTAACCCAAAGTGGACAAACGATGTTTTTGTTTTTGTTTCATTCAGCGCAAAGAAACGTCTGTCAGTCTCATCTGTCAAGAGGCGGCTTCATTTTGTGTGGGTTTCTGGAAAACAATCCATTTTTACATTTCCGTACTCTTGCGGTCACCCTTTTTCTGTTCCAGACTGACCCCGGCCCCTCCATCACAGAAGCGAAAGCTTATGCGGCCCTCACAGGAAAAAGTTTGGGGACCGCTGTTGTAAAGGGTCATGGTGTCTGGGTGTGTTTGCTTCTGCCAGGTAGCGTTGGACTTCAATTATGGAGTCAGCTGTTGCATTTGAGGTCTTCTGGGTCTCTGCAACCTCCATATCAAATGTTTTCCAGAGATTGTGCCCGAAAAATAGTCAAACAATAGTTCATTATCATATGACAAAGTGCCACAGAAGTATACGAATAAACACAAAGAAATGTGTTTTCTGACCTGAACTGGATTCTGACCCATGTGATGAGCGAGGGCCAGGCTCTTCTGTTGGGTCAGGCTCTTGGCTCCTCATTTCCATTGCACACTCCGACTGCTCTCTTCACTGCTTCACTTGCCTTTTGTTGACTAACAAATCCAACTTTTTGAAATCTGGGATCAAACAGTGTTGCCAGTGTCATCACACTGAGTGATTCCATGCTGCAAATAGCATCAATTAGCCGCTTACGAAGGTTTTCAGCCAGTTGTTGAGCAGCTGTTGTTGTCACTGTTGTGGCCTGACGTTGAAGCTCATTGTGGATCATTTTCATCAAAGGAATGACCTTTAAACCAGAGACCCTTTTTCCTCAGACAGTTCTCTTGTGGCTTGGTCAAAAGGAGCAAGAACCCTGAGCATTTCTTCAATGATCTGACATTCTTCTGGAGTCAGTGGAGTAATGTCAGTTTTTAATGAGGCCAGTGACACCCAGACTGTAGTGATGGGAAACTGAAGCCTCGTGAGGCAATGAGGCTTTCCATCCAACTGGGTCGGTCCTGGGCCAAAGCATCATGAGGCTCCATTTGTTCTATTGCGCCATCATGTGGAAAATAAATGTCATGACACAGTGATTAAAATACCATGGATTTGATGGAGTCAAAAGGGCAGGGAGTTGTGATGTGAATGAATGTGCGTGTGTTACTTGAAAGAATGATTGCTTTATTTTAGACATTGACATAAACAAGGAACAAGATCAGTGTTGTGTCCAAGGACCGGCAACCCGAGGCCAAGGCCAAGGCCAAGGACTTGCCTCCGAGGCCAAGGCCAAGGCCAAGGACTTGGAAAATTTTCCGAGGCAAGGCCAAGTGTGTCCAAGGACCGGCAACCCAAGGCCAAGGCCAAGGACTTGCCTCCGAGGCCTAGGCCAAGGACCAAGGACTGATTTTGAAACTGAGGCCTAGCCAAGGACATGTATAAAACAATGCTATCATACCACTTGGCAGGTCCTCATGATTTGCAACACCCCTCCAT